>NC_141551.1:23792500-24120000 GCF_021556685.1 Rattus norvegicus | reverse complement strand
AAAGGTAGTCTTGAAAGGCTAAACATTAATGTCAATAGCTAATAATTAATACGGAGTGTAGACACCATGCCAGTTTGCTGCGGAACTCATTCCCCCTGGAAGTGTAGTGACAGACAAAGTGGGTGCATTCATTTGTTTATCTGTCCAGCACAACCTCACAGATTAGGGACAGTGATCTAGACTCAGGATAAGCACTGAAAACCTGGGCCTGAATCTCACAATCACACAGACTAATTTTTGAGATGGGTTCTTTCTACATAGCCCTGGCAGACCTGGAACTCACTCTGTAGACCAGGCTGACCTCAAACTCACAGAGATCTGACTATCTCTGCCTCCTGAGGGCTGTGATTGAAGGCATGTGCCCCCATGCCAAGCCCAACACACATAGACTTTTAATGAATGGACTTCCAGGTTACAAGCTGCCATCCCTCTGAACAGTGAAGATGTCATTCCGTCAACTGCTAGTTGATGTCACTCAAGCACAAACTTTAAAGGGGGTGTGATCAGTGATAACAGAGATCTGTGTTCAATGTCAGCACCACAGAGAGCAAGTTCTTCATGTATGCATGTGCATGTGTTGTACATGTGCTGTGTGTGTGTGTGTGTGTGTGTGTGTGTGTGTGCATGCGTGCGTGTGTGCGTGTTTTGGAGTAGGTGGATGCACATGCTTTGAACACAGTGGAACCTGTATTTATGTAGAGGCCAAAAGTCAACCTCAAGTGTCATTCTGCTGAAGCCATTCATCTTGTCTTTTGAAACAAGATCTCTCATTGCCCCAGAACTTACTGATCAAACAGGCCTGTGAACCCTAGGGACCCACATCTTCCCAGCACTGGGATTACTAGTACCTATCTTGTTTTTTAATAGGTTCTAAAAACAACAACAACCAATTTGTCTTCACACTTGCAAAGAAAGTATTTAACAGACTAGAAAGTAAGAAAAGAGGGAGAGAAACAGGGGAGGGGAGGAAAGAAGAAAGAAATCAAATCATGTGATTTGAAAATAATTTTTCAAATAATTAAGATATTAGGAGGAAAGGATTTTATTTTTTTTGTACATAACTACTTTGAAAATGAAACCATCCATTTTATGTAAACCATACATTACAAAGTACCCTAGGGGGGGAAAAAAGTCCTTCAGTGAGCTGCTAAAATCCCTTTCCTGGGGGAGACATAAGTAATATCTCTCCCTCTCTCCCCCTGCTCCTCCCCCTCCCCCTCCCCCTGCTCCTCCCCCTCCCCCTCCCCCTCCCCCTGCTCCTCCCCCTCCCCCTCCCCCTCCCCCTCCCCCTCTCCCTCTCCCTCTCCCTCTCCCTCTCTCTCCAAGGTCTCAACAATTAGCTGAGGCGTGGGTCCACCCTGGGGAACCAGTGAGTTTATTTGGCTTACTGGCTGGATGACAGGGGAGGAGTCACTGGTGAGAGCACGGGCAGCCTTAAAGCATCCACACTGGAAGGTCTGCACCTAGCGTAGATGATGACTCCCTGTGTAGATGGAGCCCTAGTCCTTCTCCACCTGGAGACTCTAGCCCTTCCATGAGAACTCCAAGTGCAATCAGGGAAGGATTGCATACAACCTGATGGGAGGAGTGGCCAGGTACTCAGATGATGGTTCTGGATGGTCTGCATCCCCTCCTTGCATGAAAGAATGGTCAAAACAGGTCTCACTCTGACGATCATTTGTAAGCAGGACCAGCCAAGCTCCAAAGCAGAGTAGTCTGACTCATGGATAGTCCTGTATCCTGAAGCCACCCCTTCCTTCAGCAATCCTATTAGTTCTGGCTTCCTCTTGAGCAAGGATCCCTGAGTGCTGTAGGAAGCGACATACAAGTCTAATTGTTCACCAGCTAGGTACCAAACCTTGTTCTTGGCCAGCTCATGGCCACTGTGAGGGTTATTTCTCCTACTACAAAACCCAAGTGAGAAAAGAGACAAACAGTGGGAATTGGGAAAATAAGCAGATGGGCACGGATGGTGGGAATAACCTGTGATTAGAGACACCAATGTGGGGAAGCACCTCAACCAGTACATCGTTTAACAAAGCGATGGTGGTTGTTTCTCCACTGGAGCCTGAGTTCCCTCACCCCAGGATTTGGTCTACGTTCCCAGTACCAACTACGAATTTCCCCCTGTGAAGTGGGCCTTCAGACTGATGGAAAGGTTGGTTCTATCCATAACCATTTATACCACTGTTGCAACAGCCACCACTGCTTGCCTGGTGCTTTCACTGTGAAACAAGCAGGACCCACAGCTGAGTTAGGACTTTCCGTGCTAATCCTTCTCAGCAACTTTAGTAGCAACTTCCGGCACCGCGGGACTTAGAAGGAAGGAAAGAGACACTGCTGGCTTAGCTCTAGCTTTGTTTCTCCAGGTCCTGCAAGCGAAGCACGATGTCTTTAGCTAAAGGGTCTCACCGTCTGGAATGCAATGTCAACAGGGTCTATCTTTAGGGACAACTAGGGCCTCCTTAGCCAACAGTGTCTAGAGAAGTAACCCACCCCTAGTAACCCAATACCCTTATAAATTCTGGGAGCATCTGCTTTTTCCCCCTCACACAATACCCTTTGTTTACTCTTAACATTTACAGACCCAGGCTGTGGCAGACTGCTCCCCACCCTCACCCACACCCCTGACAGCCCTCCCCCCCATCACATCTGGGCCTTATCCAACCTAAGTTTCCAAGAATTGCATAGCTGCACTTGGCCCTTGTACATGTTGTGAACTTCTTTCTCATGCTTGCTTCTCCATTTTCTCTTCTCTCTGAGTTGCTCTCACACATCATGGGCACTCTTTACATGCTGACCTAAGTCACGGAGATCCTTCAGAGCCTTTCTTACTTCATAAAGATCCTGCCCCACCAATGGGGCAGCACAGTTACTAAATCTCCATGCCCGTCTCAGGTCCTTGCTGAAAACAGCTCTTCCTTAAGTCGGGCTCTGTGAACTGGGCATCACACATTGCATCCCTCATACCTGCTTCTATCGGCTGGTGATGGCCATTGTCTCTGCTCGCTCATCTGAGTGAGTCTTTCAGGGACTGAGTCCCCTGGCACTGCCTCAGGCTATGCGGCTTGTGTCTCAAGGATGGGTATATGGTTAGATTCCTCAGTCTCTCTGCTTCTGCATCACTCACACCGGCCCCACCTGTCCCTGTATCCCACAACATCACAAGTCAGGCTGTGAGAATCTTTCGTTGCTTCTCTAAGTCATTCCAATGCTGAAGATTCTCCCATTACCATGGAATCTCGTCTCAGACCGTGGTTATGATCCCTGTCCACATGCTGGATCATGGATTTTCCCTTTCGTGTATCAAAGGTCAGGCCTCATGCACACCTTCTATTGCCTCTAGTTCACTGTCTTCCTCTTTGGGTCCTCGTACAGATACTAGGTTTTGGGGTCTCAGGAAGGGCTCTTTATTACTATCTAATCTAGGAACTCTCCCCCTTTTACCCCCATCACTGAAAAAAGAAAATGTCAGGCCAGCATTTCCGTTTCTTCTTCCCTTTTATTCAATCTGTCTCCTAAGTTGGAGGTCAGTGCAGAAGTTGCTGGCTTCATATCTCTGTCTTGCTGTAGTTCCCCCCTCACACCTTGCAGACTCCCTCTGGGCTGCCAGCTCAGCCTCTGATAGATATCTTATTACTCATAGTGGAGGGCAGGCTGCCTCTGCAGCCGCTTGCTGATTCCTCTACCCATGATGCACCACTTCCAGGGCTCATAATGTCTGCTCTATACCTCCAGCTTGTCCCAGAGAATCTCCATATTCTGAGGTAGACCCCACCTGTAAAGCGGGCATGTTCACACCATACCACTTAGAAGACTGTCATCCTGGAGTTCCCCTACAGACAACTCCCTCCTGGGTGGCCTCACCTTAGTTACACGACTCACTACTCCCTGCCTTGTCCATGCCTCTGCCTCTACTACACAAGACCTACAGGGACAGACCACCATGTCTGAGTTTACTCTGCAAACACCCCCTCCCCAACACAGACACACACAGGCACACACACACAGAGGCACACACACACACAGAGGCACACACACAGAGGCATACACACACACACACACACACACACACACACAGAAGCTATTTCTCTTTGGTTGTTTGTCTTATTCAAAAACAGTATACCACCACTGTTCTTCCCAAACTCACACTGCTTTGTCTGTCCTGCCAACTATGCCAAGAGTTACTAAAACTCTTTTCCTGGCTGAGATGTAACAATATCTCCCTGCTCCTTGTATGGTCCCTTGATAAGTCCAGGTGTGAGTCCACCAAAGTTTACTCTGGGGACCGGTGAGTTAATTAAGCTTAGGGGCAGTGCAGTGGGTGAGAGACCCAGGTGAATTCCTGAGATGGCAGAGAGCATGGCTCAGAGGGTGACCCTGTGCAACTAACAGTTAAACACCAACTTGGAAAACTGATCTCAGATAAATTCCTGCCCTGGCATTTGATCCATAAAAGGGCAGATGGGTTTGACTTCTTTCTATACATAAATTCTAATTTCTGCCCAGAGATTAACATCTAAAATCTAACCATCAGATTATGAAAACAAATACATTTGAAAAGTAACACTGACACAGAGATCCACACAGCTGATGTTTGTCCCTTTTTGACTGAGTATCTTGTGTGAATGAGGATGTATTTTACATGTATATATCTTATGTGTATATATTTTACATGTGTGTATTTTACATACGTGGAGGTGTATGAGCACAGATGTATATGTGGAGGCCAGAAAACATCTCCAGAAATACTGCTGAGTGTGCTTTACCCACTGAGCCATCTCTCCAGACCCTCCCTTCGAGACTTCCTTGTTGTAAAGAAACTAAGAACGTTCCTGAAATTACTATTTGTCTGCACATATACAAATTGTGCTCAGTTCCTTTTCATCTATAGACCTTGGGCATTTGTCATGCTGACATTCAGAAGAAATGCATCAACATGGTAATGTTTGCTCTACATGGGAGTCTCCAAGAAATTGTTTCCTTCTCTACATCTCTCTGTATTATCTGAATCCTTTACAACATTTGCATTCAAACTTTGTGTGTGGGTTTGTGTGTCTGTCAGGCATGTGAGCATGTGTATGGGTGTATTTTGTGGTTTGCCCTGGAGTTATCTGTATTTTGATGCTAATTCCACTGCCCCAATGATGGCTACCTAGTCACTGAGGACTCAGGTGACTTCACCAGAACCTTCTCCCCCTTTAATTTGTAAAATACAGGTGAGGGCAGGTACAGGATAGAAAGAGGCCTGTCACTGGACTAGAAGGAAGGCTGGGTGGCAGAAAAGTTTGAAGGAAGAGGAGGAGACTGGGATGGGAAGTGCAAGAGACAAGACGGATAGAGAGGGTAGCTGAGACAGAGAGAAAATGGAAGCTGATGGTAAGATTCCGCTCTGTGTATTTACAGGTTGTTATTAATGTTCTTAAGGGATGGATGTGGACTGGACTTTGTATGTTTAGGTGGGCAATTATATCTTATCAATTGGGTCAAAGGTTATTGCGTTGTGTGTTCTTTTATGTGACGGATTGAATGTAGGAAAGTGTGCAGTGGCTGGAGACGTGTGTTTCTGGCATGGAAACCTGCCTTGGGAACTCTGAGACCTTGCTGCCAGGCTCAGAGAGAGGCCTTCGGCAGTGTGGTATGAGATGGAGCAAAGCGGGTGAGAGGCTTTGCTGACTGAGAATTAAGATATGTAGCAGATATCTTGGGGCACTGTGGTGCGGGACCTAAAGTGGGAAAAGACAGTTTTTTATTTTTTATATTTTTACAACAACAGGTGCACATGCATGGGGATCTGCCTATGTGCACTTCTGTATGCGTGCATGTGGAGGCCAGAAGTCAACCTCAGCTGTCATTCCTCAGGAACCATCTACTTTATCTTTTGAAACAAGACCTCGCACTATCCTTGGACTCAGTGACTTAGCTACTGGCTAGTCAGCAAGACTCAGGCCCACCTGTTTCCACATTGCCAGTGCTGGGATTACAAGAATATTCCATCATGCCAAGCTTTTCAACATCAGTGCTGAGGAGTAAAACTGGGTCCTTAGGTTTGTGTGAGCAAACACTTTATTAACTAAGCCATCTTTCCAGCCTCAATTTTTTAGTATAGTGATCTTATTAATTACTTGAGAATTTCATATTATGTATTTTTGTCATAGCCACCTCTCCCAAACTCCTCATGGATCTATCTGATCTCTCCCCGAACTCCAACTACTGGCCATTTTTTATTAATAATAAATTTCTTTTTTTATACAATATATTCTGGTCATCATTTTCCCTCCTTCATCTCCTCCTAGATTTTCCCCACCTCTCCACCCATCCAACTCCATGACTTTTTCCCTCTCTCGTTAGAAGACAGGGAAATAAAAACCAAACCAGAATAAAACAAAACAAACAGATATTTTAAAAAAACTAAGAAAAGGTAAGAAATGTCTAAATAAAGTATATTATGAAACAAAACATCTCCAGAAATACCGCTGAGTTTGTTTGTGTTGGCCACCTACTGTTGGGCATGTGGCCTCCTCTTAAATGTAGCTTGTATACCCAGTGAGACTCCACTGGAGAAAATTAAATTTTCCTTTAGGAGCTGTTGACAACTGGAGATAGCTTCTGGGTTAGGAATGTGGGCTAATGTTTACTTACCTCACAGTGCTAGGAGCGCCTCTGACTTAGACCCATCCAGGTCCCCTACATGGCATGGTTTTTCTGAGTTCATATGTACTGTTAGGTCTGGAAGGCATAGTTTCCTTGGTGTCTTACATTCCCCACTGGTTCTTACAACCGTTCTGCCTCCTTTGCTGCAGTGTTTCCTGAGCCCCGAGGAAAGGAGTTTGATGAAGACATCCCGTTTATGACTGAGTGATCCAAGGTCTCTTATTCTCAAAACACTGTCCAGTTGTGGATCTCCGTATAAGCTCCTATCTCCTGCAGGAGGACGCTTCTCTGATGATGGCTGAGAAAGACATTGATCTATGAGTATAGCAGAATGTCATTAGGAGTCATTTTACTGCTACATTCCTTCAACATAGCAATAGTATTTGATTTCCCCCTATGGCAATGACCTATCTAGTCTGAGCAGTGTCAGGCATAAATTCTATGTCGTGTATGGGGCTTACATTCAATCAAAGAGTGGTTGGTTACCCCCATAGTTTTTGTGCCACTATTAGACCAGCAGATCTTGTACGGAAGTCATCATTGTAGACAGGGGCTGTAGCTGGGTTCGTGTTTACCTTTCTCCTCTGGTAGCGTACAGAGTGCTTTCCAGTGCCAGGAACACTAGTCATTACTGGTGAAGGCTCGAGGTCAGCACCAGCACAACTTCTCTGTGATCAGTGGAATATGTGACTGCTGTTTTCAGTGATAGGGCTTTACCTTCAATTTGTAGCCTTATTAGCAGTCACCTGAGTTGTTTGGGGGTTTCCTTGGGGCCCCTTTAGGCAACAACTCAAGTAGAAGTAACCCATCCACATGATGTCAAGAGATATCTTATTGGGACTTTGTCCCCACAATTGCTTGGAGATTCCATTTAGGTTTCTTTCAACTCTGTATATAGCTTAAGAAGCTTCTACTGTAATAAGTGTCCATGTGTCCCTCAAATGGCCCTTAATGTTAGCTGTCCCTCCCCCATGTTCTCTCCCTTATTCTCTTTCCCTTCCCATCTCCACTGACTCCTTCTTTTCCAATCTCCTCTCTGCTTCTCTACAACTATATATTTCATTTTCCCTTTCTTGCAAGATTCTTGTCTCCTCCCCGTTCCCTTACTCTACACCCAACCTTTATGGCTATACAGATTGTAGCGTGCCTATTGAAGGCTTAAATTTTCATCTGGTTGGGGGAGAAAGCCTTAAATACTCTGGATAAAGTTTGGCCTCAGATTTTATTAATAAGCTCAAGACACCCTACTAAAATATCTACCTTCCTTCTTTTCAGAGATGAAACCCTGGCCTTATAAAAATAGCCTTTTGCTTGCAGTTAGACAGAGAGAATGTCACAGAGGGGGGCGGGGGAAGAAGAAGGGAAAGTGCTGGCTAATGGATCTAAAATCTGACAGATGTCTGAGGGCTGAGGGATAGAGCCAGTCCACACCACTCCTCCTCCCCGAGGGCCCAAGCCCTGTGCGTGCTGGGGGCTGGCTCTATGGGCTGTGATTAATTTTAGAAGACTCTGACATTCTATCTGAGTCATTCTGATGTGGCCTGATTGGAACTGAATAAGCAGGTCCATTTCAACACCGTCTTCTCTAGTGTCCTGACCTCTGAGCTTCTGCCAGCTCCTGAAATCGCCATGCTTTGGGGTGTGTGTGTGTGTGTGTGTGTGTGTGTGTGTGTGTGTGTGTACCTTCTGGCTACCAGGAAGGGCCCAGCTACCACCAAAACCAACACAACCACCTTAAAACAGCTCCACTCCTGTTATCACTCAAGGGAACCGGTGAGTGGTGTTTAGAAAGCCCACTCCAGGGCTTTATGAATCACCTAGCGTATGTAAACAGTGCTGCACAGAGTCCCAAACCTAATCATCCACCTTCAATAAACATCTCACCAAAAATGCAAATACTCAACCAGGGAGGTGACTAAAGTCAATGACTAAAGAGCTTGCCACCCAGCCTACTGACCTGAGTTGGATCTCCAGGCCTCAGATCCTGTAAGGAGAAAACTGATTCCCACAAGTTGTCCTAGGACTTCCATATGTAAATCATGTCACACGTGTAATCCTCTCCATCTCCGCCAACCCCCTCACAGAGTTCTAAAAAATTAAATACAGAGCCGTACTAAGGATAGTTACGTTAGTAAAGTACGCATTTTATAAGGTCAAGGACTTGAGTTCCACACTTCTAGAGTCTATATTTTAAAAGTACAAGTCAGCATCGGTGGTGGTAGGGCACGCCTTTAATTTCCGCACTCGGGAGGCAGAGGCAGGAGGATCTCTTTGAATTGGAGGCCAGCCTGGTCCTCAGAGCTAGTTCCAGAACATCCAGTGGCTACACAGAGAAACCCTGTCTCCAAAAGCAAGAGTACAGGGCTGATGGAAGAAGCTTATAATCCTGGTGCTGTCAAGGCAAAGACCCTCGCACGTACACACACACACACACACACACACACACACACACACACACACACACCTTCCCCCAAATGCCTAGGACCAGCACAGTGATACACACACACACACACACACACACACACACACACACCTACCCCCAAATGCCTAGGAACAGCACAGTGATTCTGTGCGTCTAGCCGAGGGCCCCTAGGTTTTTGTCTGTCTTTGCGGTCTGAGCACCACAGCTGTGGAGGATCTAGAGTAGAGGGATGTTGGTTGGGCTGTGTGTCTGCTTTGCCACTGGGGTGCCCAAGTGCGGCCAGCAAGTCGCTCCGTGATAGGGGTCCCAGCCTGTGTTTTCCTGGAGGAGAAAGAGCGGGGTCTGGGACAGATGTTGTGGTTCCTGACCTCCTGTGTACCCAGATGCCTCTGCGGACCTCAGGGACAGGGGTCCACGGGCCCTTGGCTCCGCGAGTCATTGCTTTCCCTATGCGCCAGTCAGGAAGGGGTTAGCTGAGCCCAGGGCAGAGGCATATCCTGTTTGGTTCTGCGAGAGGGGGTGGAGGGCAGGAGGGGGGGAGAAGGCCTTCTCTGGGAGATTTAGGCGCAGCTCTTTACCATGAAGGCCCTTCCATCCAAGGTGATCCTTGGTGACAGAGATGGTCCTTGCTTATCCAAACCTCTTTATTTGACGGTGAATGCATACAGTTTACTTAGAGCGATCCAGGGATTAAATACCTTTTGCAGGAAGGGATGCTCAGGAAGGGAAACTCATTGGCTGAACACTCAGGGCCGATCTAGACACCTCATTAGCATGGAGAACTCCAGGTTTTTATGCTATGTGACCGATTGCCCGGTCCTCTCAGTGGGGTGTCATGGTTGTATTCCAGATCAGGTAGTTTGGCAGAGAGCTGGCCTCATGGCTACCATTCTCAATTCTGAGATTTCCCAGGATTTAGGCTTGCTCAGCCTTACCAGTTCTTCGGTCTGATGGTATGGTTCATTGTCCTACAGAGGGATTCTAAACCCTTCCCCTGAGATTCTCTGAGTCAACCAAGAGCCAGTGCTGGGATGGCAAGGAATCGACTTTTCTGAATAGTTTCTCTGGATCATGTTCTATACCTGGGGGTGAGGGGCAACCAACGACACGGACTGAAAGCAAGAGCAGTGTGTCTCCCAGTGGTCAGGATTGCTGTGACAAAAGGAATGTTGGGCAAATGACAAATAATGAGCACTATCCTGATTCTGCTAAAACCAGGCTTTCATAATCCTGAGCAGTTTCTGCAGCCGAGCACCTAGCAAGCGCCAGGGAGCATGCGCAGTGCTATCCGGCATTCTCACTTCTCCGTCCAGTACTGTCTCACTCATCTACAAAGATTCTTCCATCAGGAGAGGAGTTGAAGATGTTCTCCCTTCTACCCCCTTGCTTTCTTGCCCTCTCTTACCTTGTTGTCTGACCAGCCTCTCTGGTTTCTGTAATAGGCTTAGAAATAAGCACCTGACCCAGGATAAGCCAATCGGAACCGGAAATCAGGAGGAGGGTCATCGGGTGTCAAATACAGATGAGGTACATCAGAAGTGTCTGCGGCCATGTGCTACCCTGTGTATAGCAGGCATAGTGAAGGGGAAGAGGCCATAGGGGGAAAGACACCCTGGTGATGCTGTGTCTGCTCCCATCACCCTGACTACTGCCCAAGCTCGGTTTATGTTTTTTTGTCATTGGCAGCCAATGTTATAACTTCCGGGTATGGTAGTGTTTATCTGTAACCCCAGCCAGTGCTCGGAAAGATGAGGCAGGAGGATTGTGAGTACAAGGCCAGCCTGAATCATAGAGCCCTGGTACTGCAAGTCCATGGATCGCTGTCTCCTGGGGTAGCTATAAATACTCAGGACTTCCTTGGAGCACACATACAGTACTCAGGCTATTCTTAGTTGCATGCTGAGTTCGGGAAGGGCTCAGGATCCCTGTGGCTACATGTCTTGAGGGAAAGATGAGCCGGCCCTTCAGCTGCGCTGCCCTGCTTAACATCCAAGCCTAGCTCACATTGCAGCTGGGAATTAAATCTCATGGGCTCCAAGAATCCTATCCCAACAATGCCCAAGTTGGAAGTGTGTCCAGCCGACATGAGCCTAAAGTGCCACGGTCCCAGCGCGTACATCCAGATAGCCCCAAAGGCTTTCTAGCCCAACTGCTGGGCACGTTAGCTCCCATTATGTCAAATGCCCTGCAACAAAACTTGTGTCAGCTGCCAGGACTCTGAAACACACCCTTTCCCTCACAGACTAAGACACTAGATGTTTCTGCTGAATTGTTTGGAAACATCTATATACCCCCTTTTTATGTATATGAGTGTTTTGTCTGCATGTATATATGTGCCCATATGCATGCTAGATAGTTGTAAGCCTTGTGGGTACTGGGGCATGAACTGTGCATATGGAGAGGGGGGGTGTATGCATGTGTGCATGTGTGCAGATGCTGAAGGAGAACCTCAGGTCTTCTTCCTCTGCTGTTCACCTTGTTTTTAAACAGGAGCTTTCATCACCAAGTAAGCTAGGCTGACTAACCAGTGAATTGCAATGACTCACCTGTCTCCATTTCCTCAGTGCTACTTGACAGGTATGTGTCACCACACCTTTTTTTTGTTGTTGTTCTTTTTTTTGGAGCTGGGGACCGAACCCAGGGCCTTGTGCTTCCTAGGCAAGCGCTCTACCACTGAGCCAAATCCCCAACCCCTCACCACACCTTTAAAAAAAAAAACATGTCTTCTTGGGATCGAACTTGGGTCCTCATGCTTGCAAGGCAAGCTCTTTGCTAACTGAACTATCTCCCCAGTGAGATAGCCCTTTCCCAGTGAGCCCTTCTCTCCATCCCTGAGGATGGGATCATACACTGTGCAACTTCCCTGGTTCACTTCCTTTACATCACACACACATAGCGTTCTCAAGAGTCGTCTGCGCTGTCATGAGTCAGGGTGTTCTGATGGCTGAACAATTGTCCTCTGTGCGAATATGACGTACAATATCATGCCTTCTACAGGGTGGGTCGGTTTGACTTCTTTTCCTATTTGTAGTTCTTTAATTTCTTCCCCTTATGGTTCAGGCTGAGTTTCCAGCACCATATTGACAAGGAGTTGGGACATTGGACAGCCTTGTCTCATCCTGATTTTGATTTCAAAGCATTGTCCAATTTCCCTTGTGACTTCTTTTGCTGTTTACACATTTATGCATTTTCAAATGCACTTCTGTTGCTGACTTATAGTTTGTTTGTTTGTTTGTTTGTTTGTTTGTTTGTTTGTTTTCCTGACAGTTCTATAGGTTAACTAGGGCTTCACACATGCAAGTCAGCTACTCCACCACTGAGCTACAACCTCAGCTTTCATTGCGTTCTGCTGTGAAAATATATTTAGGGGCGTATCAGTTTTTTCTAAGCTTAATTAGTATTTTCTTTTTGTGACCAAACATACTCAGTTCTCCGAAATGGATTTGTATATACCCTTAAGAAAATAGATTCTACTCTTATTGGGTGGCGACTTCTAGAAATGTCTGTTACCTCTAATTATTTTTCCTCTGTGTGTGTGTGTGTGTGTGTGTGTGTGTGTGTGTGTGTGTGTGTATACATATCTGGAGTTTAGAAGACAACATCGAGTGTCAGTTCTTGTTGGATTTCTGTCACTTATGCTAGGTTATCTGGCCTGTGAGCTTCCAGGGGCTCTCTGATCTCTCCTTCTGTCTCACCATAGGCATGCTGGGATTGTAAACCCATGACAGCAGTACCTGAGTTGACATGGGCTCTGAAGAGTCAAGTTAGGTCCTTGTGCTTGCTAAGCACGCTCAGAACTATTTGTGCCATTCCTGGTTTCTGTTGTCCATGACTGAATATTACTTGTACAAGTTTCAAACTATTACTGTTGAAT
Source organism: Rattus norvegicus (assembly GCF_021556685.1). Lineage (NCBI taxonomy): Eukaryota > Metazoa > Chordata > Mammalia > Rodentia > Muridae > Rattus > Rattus norvegicus. The sequence goes on along the minus strand of NC_141551.1, from coordinate 24,107,050 downwards.
CTTTTGTTTCTTTTGGGGGGGCAGGGATTGAGACAGGATTTCCCTGGGTAGCCCTGGCTGTCCTAAGACTCACTCTGTAGTCAAGGGTCATTGTTAATCACTCATGTTTGGGGAAGTGGTTTTAGTTTTAACTTTTAAACTAGCCTGACAATTTCTGTCTTTTGTCTCACTTGTTTAACCTCAGTGTGTTAAATATTATCACTGATATGATTAGGATTGTCTCTATCATTTCCCTTCTTATTTCCTGTATTTCTTATAACTTTGGTCTCGTTGTTCTTCTGTCCCTGTCTCCTTTTGTATTAAGACGATGTCTCTAGTGCAGAACTTTCCTTAACGCTTCTCTCAAGACTTCTGTTCAGTGTCTACTCTGATCACTATATCTACTCCTTACATTTAAATCACCTATCTCTTATTACTGCTGTCTTCGTTTGTTAGTTTCCAGATCTTTGTCCTTACAAAGCTCTGTTCCCTTCTCCCTGTGGTGCTATTTTCATAGAATTGAATTTATTTATGGTTTACATTGTGTGCCCATCACTCCAGGCTGCAAACAGATGCCTCCTCATGCTGCCCTCTTTTAGATCAGAGAGGGAAAGGCTGTACCGTGACTCATCCTGTCCTTTGTGGTTCTCAATTTTCCTCTGTTCTTCATTTCCTCACCTGTATTCAAGTTACTGCTGTAAAACAAATCCCTGAAAAAACAAACTAAACAAAGCAAACAAACAAACAAACAAAAAACAAAACAAACAGGCTCTTGCTTCAAAACAATAAGAGAATTTATTCTGGAAATAAGAGAGTTTATTCTGGAGTCAAGGTCGAGAGACCACGGTTTGAAAAATGGTTCCATGTTGCCACACAAAAGCAGTTTCAGGAAGCTTCATGTGGCCGAGCACAGAAAGTCATGAATCAAGTCAGTTTTAAAACACACTGGTGGGTACCCTGAAGAAAACAAGTCATCGACCTGCAAACAGCCCTCAGCTGTTATCTGAGGACGTTCTCGGCCTTTCCATTTGGTGTAAACTAGAGTTTGATTAACACATTGCACAGGTCTGTATCTATTTATCAGAATATTAGATGTGATAAGCAGGTGGACTGGCTCTTTAGACTAAAGACCCCGAGGTAAACTGTAAATTAGGCTGAGACTGGACCCTTCCAAACTCCACACTACAAAGGTTTCGATCAGTCCACCAGCCTTGCACACTGCTTCTTTCCAGAACTCTCCTTCTCACTGCCTCTGGTTTCTTTTCTTTTGCTCTGAGGGACTCCTGTCAGTATCTCTCACTGGGTGATCCGCAGTGATAAAGTTTATTTACCTGGGAGTGGTTTGATTTATATTTTTTGAGATTTCATTTTGATTCACAGTTTTGGTGGGTGTAGAGTTCTTGTTCTACAAGGTGGGGTTCTTTTAATGTTTAAATTACTCTTCTCTCTCTCTCTCTCGTGTGAGTGTGTGTGTGTGTGTGTGTGTGTGTGTGTGTGTGTGACTCATATGATATGGAGGTCAGAAGATGCCTTGTAAGACTCGGTTCTCTCCTTCCACTGTGTGGGTCCCGTGGATCAGACTCAGGTCATCAGGCTAGGTGCTAAGTGCTTCTCCCACTGAGTCATCTATCTCCTTCTCGTCCCCTTTCACCATTTTGAATCTGTCACCCTTTGCTTCCTGGCAGCTACTGTTCTGCTGAGAAGTCCACCTTTAAGCTCACTGCAGACAGCTCACGCATGACTCACTTCTCCCTCATTGACTTCAAGACTCTCTCTTTGTTTTGTCCTTTCCTTTTTTTTCAATTAAGAAAGTATGCTGATTCACCAACAGTGACATGATTTAGAATTGTGACATACAGGGGGCAGAGGGAAGAATTCTGATATTCTGAGACTAAGGAACAATTGATCAGTATTACCAATTATTCTCAGAATTTTCAAAATTATATTTCAAGCATACTTCTAACAATCTTCACATGCTATAATTTGAATTTGAATGTCTAAAATTTTTTTAAAGAATAAAGTACTCCACATTTATTAGTACTTTCAAAAACTGTATCCTACAAGAATAGTCAATAAAAACCTTCAACATTTAGGTCATAATGTAATAGCCCTCCATGCAATCACATGTGCACAGTACCCATTTAAGGACTATTTTACATTGGAAATGCATAGGACATTGAGAGAGTCTTCAACGGACTTGCACAAGGTGTACTGTTTATGTGAATTTACTTGTGAGCATTTTGCCTTTCTTTGGTTACCCTTTCTTATTCTCCTTTCTAAATGTTACACTACGCCCACACACATATTTGTTTGCATTTATGCCTGTATGCATTTTAGGTCAACATGGGGGAAGAGCATATAGTGTTTTTTTTTCTTTCTGAGATTGAGTGACCTCAGTATTACACATCCCAAGTCAATTAATTTCCCTGTGAATTTTATGATTTCGACTTTCCTTAGAGCAGAATACTCTTACATTTTACGTACGCACCAGCTTTTCATTATCTCATTCTCACTATTGTTAGGCTAGGTCGGTTCCCTTTCCTTGCTACAGTGACTAAAAGAGCAATAAACAAGGGGTACAAACATCTCTACAAGGTGAGGTTCTCTATGGATATTGTCCAGAGTGAAATAGCTCATGTGCTAGTTCTAGTTTTGCTTTTTTGAGAATTTCTGAACTGATTTCCACAATAGATGTATTCATTTCCACCCAAACAATGAATAAGAGTTCCTCTCTCCACGTGTCCCCTCCAAATCTTGTGGGAAATTCCTTGATGACAACCATTCTGACAAGTGAGGCAATATCTCAAAATAGTTTTAATGTCTTGGGTGGCTAAGGATATTGGAAACTTTTAAAAGTAGTTATTGGCCATTTATAACTTTTTGTTTGAAAACCATCTATTAAATTCCATAGTCCATTTGTTGATTGGCAGTTTTACTTCCTTTGCATTTGATTTCTGCAGTTCTTTGTAAATTCTAGACATTATAGCCCCTTGTCTGAAGCGTAGCTGGGAAAGGTGGTCCCCACTCTGTAAGTATGTGCTCTAGGGTGTTTTTTATTAGACTCTAGAAGCTTCTTGTGAATCTAGAAGCTTCTTGTTTTCATGTAGTCACCTCTGTTGATACTTGGGGCTAGTTTCTGTGCTACTAGTGTCCTTGCCTACCCCAGTGTCTTCAAGAGTATGTGCTATGTTTACATCTAGAAATTTCACATTGTATTTTGAAGAACAAATTAACCAGAACTGATCTGAAATCTTCCTTGAAACTTTAATAGAATCATGTCACATCCTTGGCTTTCCTTTGTGAGAGACTTTTGATTATGGTTTCAATCTCATTGTTTGCAATGAGTGTGTTTAAGTTATTTATATCATCTGCCTTTAATTTTGGTAGATGATACACATTTAGAAGTTCTTCTATTTCATCTAGATTTTCCTGATGTAAGTTAGCAAAGTGTTTGTTAATAATGTTTTGTGTTCTGCTGTCGTCTGTTTCAATGGCACACATCAGAATTCTCTAATTCATTAAAATTAGTATCATTAAACTCCAAAGTCTCTCTTAGCTTTCTGTAGGTTCCAGTAACACAAGCAAGCTAAGAGTACTGGAAGAACCAGGGCAGAATCATGATGAGATCAAAGCAAAATCAAAGTTAAACATCGTGGAAAGCTTAGTGCTTGACATATGGGACTCACTCATGATCATGCGGGCTCCAAAGGGCCCTGGCAGCAGTGTGTCTCTGATTGACATCCACAGCATAGGCAGTGAACCCTAGGTTCAGGATGATGCTGATATTGGCAATTGTCCCAAGATAGGACTGGTATCTCCAAACTGTTGGGGTCTCCACCACAACAGAGCTGTACCTTCACCAATCTCCTCTACTAGGCTCTCTTCAAGGACTCTATCCCTATCATATGGTGCAGAACCTCAGCTTCTCTCCATGACCTCTTCAAACCTGGGGCTATGACTGCAACTGAGTCTGTACCTTCACCATTGGCCTTTTCTGACCCCTCTCAGTACCAAGCCTCAACTGCTGTCCATGACCCCATCATGCCTTCAAAACCAGGACCACCTGGGAAACACTATCCAGTTCTTCTGCCAGCTCTAGGTAAAATGTTGGTCACCCCAAAACTACAGCTTCTGTGTGCTGACCATGAGGAAACACTTCCCAGAAATTTTCATATCAGTGATTCTGGTCTCTTCTAAATCACAGCTGATTCTTCAGCCCAAGCTGACCAGTTTCATTTGTCCACACAAAAGAAAGGTTTCACTTTGGTGACCCTCAATTCAAAATGATCCTAATTGAGTCTTTGAGGGACTGTCAGACTTCCCTCTGAAACTTTGCAAACCAGGCTTCTGTCATCTGCACCGCACTCAGAATTATCTTCTAAGTTTCCACAATGGCTCAGTAACCTGTGAACACTTGAAGGGTTTTCTAATCCAAAGGTCAAAAATTCTCTTACAATCTTTCCCCAAACATAGTCAAATCTGACATTGCAATAGTCCATTGTCCAGTACTAATTTCTACCTTAGTCAGGTTTCTATTACGGGGATGAAACACCAGGAATATAGGTACTCAGAAGCAAAGTATTCATTTCAGCTTACACGTCTATATATCACTGAGGGAACTCAAAACAAGCAACCAAGCAAGGCCAGGAACCTGGAGGCAGAGCTGATGCAGAGGCCATGGAGGGGTGCTGCTGACTGGCTTGCTCCTCATGGCTTTCTCAGTCTGTTCTAACAGAAGAACCCAGGACCACCAGTGCTGGTGTGCCTCCATCCACAGTGGGAGAGGCCCTGCCATACCAATGATCAAATAGGACGATTCCCCACGGGTTTTTGCCCAGGCCAATCTGATGGGGGCATAAATTCCTTCTTCCCCAGTGGCTCTAGCTTTTGTCAAGTTGACATAAAACTACCCAGTGCATCTCTGATCCTGCAGAGAGAGGTTGGAGGCCTAGGTGCATGACGCTATCTGGTGCTGGCCCTACAGAAGTCAGGGGCCTCATCCATGCTGCTCTCTGACCCCTCTTGAGCTTGAGGCTTGCTGTCCTTACCTTTTGACATTCGGTTATGATGTCACTGCTGTGGGTTACTCTGAACCGATCCTCTTTGAAGTGTGCAGAGAACGTATAGGCCAACGTTCATCAATACCTGTGAGCTCCACCTACTATTTCATCAACACCCCTGTCTGAAACCCAAGATGCACATAGTTTGGCATGTTTGATGGTGCCCACTGGACTCTGGCCTGTGGCTTAGTCCTTCTTAATTTCAATCTGTTTTTGAAATGTGTTTGTCTCCCTGGGCTGCCATCTGAAGGCATGGATTTAATTATCTTCTGAGTGGGCACATCTGTTGTCAAGTTGCACTGATAAGGTTTTTTATCTTGGTTGCCATATTTTTTGATTCCAGAATATTTTTTTCATGGAGGAGTGAGAGACAGGGTCTCACTACATAGCTCAGGCTGGCCCAGAGCTATCATTCCTCTAGACCGAGTTTCCCAATGCGGGGATTTCAAGGGTGTCACCACCGACTTCGGATTTTCTTTATGGACATAGATAGACCACTTTTATGTTTTTATTGATGTTTTCTATTTGTCGGAATATTGCTCTTTTGGTTAGTATGGCCTAACTTCTTGCTTTGTCTGGTTTCGTCATTTAAACATAGTTGAATTTTAAGAGACATGGCCTCACTCATGCCTAAGTGAGCCTAAAGTCCCTGGTTTCAAAAGATCCTCGGTCTCAGCCTCCTGAGCACCAAACTGGATCCAAGCAGCTACTTTGAAGCCTCTATCTGGTAAGTCCAGCATCTGTACTTCCTTGAAAGCAGTGTCTTCTGGTGATTTTTATTTTCCTGTCAATGGGCCGTGCCTTTGTCTCTCTCAGTGTTCGTATTGCTTTGTTTAAAATGGGGTGATTCATAGTGCACATGGTTGACTACTCTGACAACCAGATTCTCTGCATCCCCAGAGGGCTTTGGTTTTGCTGTTTTGTTTTGCATACTTTATAAAGCTGATGATGTGGTCTGACTTTTTATTATTATAGCCTGAAGTCTCCTCAGTTACCAAGGTTACTTCCAAGATGTCCAATGGCCCATGGGCATCTCATCTCCCCGATTTTCCTCTCAAAGATATCGGGCAGTCTGCTGTCCATTAGTCACTGAGCCAGACAGCTAGGAAGTTACACAGGTGCCTGCAACTGTTTTCAACAGACACCTTGCAACAACAATGCCTTTCCCTCTGTGCAAGCCAGAAAGAGGTTATGGGTAGACATCCCCACAAGTGAGCTTTCGGCAGACTGCTTGACAGCCGTGGAACGGTAGACATTTGGTACCGGGACTTTGAAAGCCCTACGAGCATGTCCATTCCCTTGGGCGGTTGCTAAGATGATAATTTTACTGTGAATGTGGGCTGTGACTTTTTAAGGTTACTTGGGAAGATATAATCAAAGCTTACACTTCTAACCAAAAGCCAGCCACTGCTCTTGAATATATACTTCCCAAGATTGTATAATTTGGCTCACTTCCAAGATTTAAAAGGGGAAAAAAGATTCTGACAACCTTTACCCACTTTTTAAATGTTTTAACTAAAATATAGACATATCACATTTCCCTTCATTTTCGTCTTCCCAGCCCTTGCCGTGTCTCCCCCTCCTGTTTCCCCTCACTCTCTCACACGCTCATGGCCTCCATTTCTTTTTTCCATTTTATTGAAATAATTTTTTCATAAGCTATATTCTGATTATAGTTTCCCTTCCCCCTACTCCTCCCACTTCTTCTCTATATTGTCTCCCATCCAGATCCAAACCCTCTCTGTCTCTTATTAGAAAACAAACAGGCGTTTAAGAAATATAAACGTAATAATATAGTATTATGTAATATAGTATAAAAGTAATAATAACGTAAAATAAGTAAACAAACAGACAAATTGGAATATAACAAAACAACCAAACGAGAGAGAGAGAGAGAGAGCCAAAGAAAAGCACAAGAAATGCAATAGACACAGAGACACATGCTTGCACACACATGCAGAGAACTCATGAGATACGATACAACGTGCCTCCAATGATGCTGTTGAGTTTGTCTTCTGTTGGCTATCGACTGCGAAGACTGATTTGTTTCCCCAGTACGACTTCCTTGAAGAGAACTAATTTTTCATTGCAAGTGACTATCAATTAGTAATTGCTTCTGGGTTAGGGGTGTGTGTGTGTGTGTGTGTGTGTGTGTGTGTGTGTGTGTGTGTGTAGCTCTGGGACCCCATCTGGTGTGGACCTGTGCAGGCCCTGGTCCCTGTGAGTTCATATGGACTCCAGCCCTTTTGTGTCTAAAAAGCCTTGATTCCTTGCTGTACTCCGTGTCCCCTGTCCCTTACACTCTTTTGTGCCCACTCTCCTGCTGTTTCCTAGGCCCTGGGGGAAGGAATTTATTTAGTGTTCCAGGGTCTCTCACTCTCTATGTCTAGCTACATGTCTCTGTGTTTGTTCCCATTTGCCGCAGGAGAGAGCTTTTCTGCTGATGGCTGAGCAGGGCGTAGGTCTGCGAGTTGTTAGGAATGTTGTTAGAAATCACTTTAATGCTGCATTCCTTTAGCAAAACAGTAGGATTCGGTTTTACCCTGGTGCCTGGATTATCTTTTCTCGGGTTTTTGGCCAACCCAGCAGTGTCAGGGATTCCATCTCACGGAGAGGGCTCTAACTCAAAACAGATAGTGCTGGTTACTCCCAAAGCTTTGTGTGGTGAGTCTTGCAGGCAGGTCAGCATTATAGAGCTAAGGGCTTGTAGATAGGGTAGTGCTTACCCGTCTCCTGTGGTAGCCTGCAGAGCATCTTCAAGTACCCTGAACGTACTCGGTATGGGGGAAGGCTCTGGGTAGGCACCAGTTTGACTTCTCTGTGTGCAATGACTTGAGTAGGTGTTGTCTACACCAATAGGATCTTTCTGTCCATTTGTGGAGAACCAACAGCCTAGGCAACGGCTTGGCTTGTTTGGGGGATCTAATGGGACCCCTTTGGCCAAGAACTTGATGAAATAACATATTCCCAGAACTGGAAGCAAAGAGAGATGTTCCATTCAGGCCCTGTCTCCTGCATTATTTAACAATTTCATTTGGATCGACTTTGTGTGTGTGTGTGTGTGTGTGTGTGTGTGTGTGTGTGTGATCTACTGTATTCAATAGAATACAGCCCCTCAAATGGCATTTTATTTTAGCTGTTCATCCATATTCCACTCCTCAACTCCTTCTTCCTGCCCCTCCCTGTTAGATTCTCCCATTCTGGTTCCTTCCATATCCATTCATTCCTATGTATTCTGTATCCCCTTCCTAGGGAGATCCATTCCTCTCCCACAGCCCCTTACTCCCCACCTAACCAGATTGCTATCCAGATTGTAGCTTGCTTCTCAATGGCTTAGCAGCTAACATCCACATATAAGTGAATTCTTACCGTATTTGTCTTTCTGGGCCTGACTCTTCCTTACATGGAATGAATTTTTTTTCTGGTTCCATTCCATCTACTAAACCCTGCAAATTTCACAACTTTATATTTTTAATGGCTGAGTAATATTCCACTGTGTAAATCTACCACAATGTCTTTCTATGTTCATCCATTGATAGACATCTAAGTTGGTTCCAATCTCTAGATATTATATAATAGAACAGAAATGGCCATGGTTGGGCAAGTGTCCCTGTGGTAGGATGAAGCAGCCTTTGGGATTTGGCCCAAAAGTGGTATAGCTAGATCTTGCATTTGACCTATTGAGAACGTTTAAGGAACGGCTACCCTGATTTCCATCAGGGGCTGTACAAGTTTGCACTGCCACCAGCAATGGGTGTGCGGTCCCCTCACTCCACATCATCGCCAACATGCACTGGAATTTGTTTTACTGATGTTAACCATCCTGACCGGTATAAGGTGGAATCTCAAGGTGGTTTTGATTTGCATCTCCCTGGTGACTAAGAATGTTGAGCATTTTTTAAATGCTTCTCAGCCATTTGAGTTTCCTTTATGAAAATTCTGTTCAGATCTGTACCCCATTTTTAAATTGAGTTGTTTCCTTGAGGTCCGTTTTTTTAGTTCCTTATATGTCTTGGATATTATCCCTTCAATCTTTTCCCATTCTGTAGGCTGCAGTTTTGCCTGAATGACAGCATCCTTTGCTATACAGAAGCTTTCCAGTTCATGAAGTCCCATTTTTATTTTTTTTGGGGGGGGGTCTGTTTGTTTGCTTGCTTGCTTTTACTTATTCACTTTACATCCCATTTACTGTCCCCTCCTGGTCACTCCCTCCTCGCTTCACCCTGGCACTTCAAGTCTCTGTGGGGCCTCTCCCACTGAGGCTAGAGAAAGCAGTCCAGCTAGAGGTACATTTCCCATACACAGGCAATAACTTTTGGGGTAGCCCCTGTTCCAGTTGTTCAGGGCCCACATGAAGACCAAACTACACATCTGCTACATATGAGCAGGGGGGCCTAGGTCCAGCCCACGTATGTTGTTTGGATGGTGGTTCAGTCTCTAAGAGTCTCTAAGGTTAGTTGATTCTTTTGGCCTTCCTGTGGAGTTTCCATACCCTTAGAGGCCAGAACCCTTCCTCCTGTTCTTCCACAAGAGTCTCCAAGCTCCCTCCACTGTTTGGCTGTGGGTGTCTGCATCTGTCTGAGTCAGCTGCTGGGCGAAGCCTCACAGAGGACAGCCACGCTAGACTCCTATCTATAAGCATAACAGGGCATCATTAATAGAGCCAAAGATTGGCGCTTGCCCATGGGATGGGTCTCATGTATGATCATGGTTGATCTTAGTGCCTATGCCACAGGTGTTCAGTCCAGAAAGTCCTTCCTGGGCCAATGAGTTCAAGATTATTTCCCATTTTTTTTCTTCTATCAGATTCAGTGTGTCTGGATTTATGTTGATCGTGATTCTGGATCAATGTCTTTCATCCGTTTAGACTTGAGTTTTGTGCAGAATGAAATTCAAACCATTTGCATTCTTCTACATGGAGTACCCAGTTTGACTACACCATCATTTGAAGATACTGGCTTTTTACTGCTGTGTACTGTTGACTTCTTTATCAAAACTCAGGTGTCCGTGGATGTGGTGACTTTATGTCTGCATTCAATTCTATTACATGACCAGCATGTGTGTTTTGTGTCAATACCATACAGTTTTTATTACTATAGCCTCTTCGTTCTCTGCCTCTGCATTAATTTGGCTACGGGTTTATCCATCTTACTGATTTCCTAAATTGTTTCACTGAATCTCTGTATTAGTTTTGTTTGTTTGTTTGTTTGTTTCTATTTTGTTGAGTTCAGCCCTGAATTTAATTATTTCTTGCCATTTACTCCTTTTGGGATTTATTTCTTCTTTATATTCTAGATCGTTTAGGTTTTCTGTTAAGTTATTACTATGGAATAGCTTTCTTTAGTGCTATTAAATTGCCTCTTAGAACTGTCTTTACTGTGTCCCATAGTTTGGGTATGTTGTGTGTTCATTTTCATCCAATTCTAAAAAGTTTTTAATTTCCTTCTTAATTTCTGTCTTGACAGAAATTTTTATTAAGTAGTGAGTTATTCGTTTTTTGTGAGTCCATAAGCTTTCTGTTGTTATCGATATCCAACTTTAATCCATGGTGGTCAGATAGAGTTCAGGGTGTTAGTCAACCCTCCTGTATCTGTTGAGACCTGCCTTGTATCCTAATGTGTGGTCAGTTTTGGAAAAAGTTCCATGAGCTACTAAGAAGAAATCGTTATATTCTTTTGTCTGTGTCTAATGTTCTATAATATCTGTTATGTTCATTTGGTTTATGATGCCAGTTAGCTCCAGCATTTCTCTGTTTAGTTTTTGTCTGGAGAGTGGGGTACACCATCACTGTGTGAGGGTCAATGTGATTTTTTAACTGTAGTAGGGTTTCTTTTTATGAACTTACATGCCCTTGTATTTGATGTTTAAATGTTTAGGGTTACAATATCCTCTTGACAAATTTTTTTCTTTGCTGAGTATGCAGCGACTTTCCCTACATCTCCTAATCAATGGTAGTTTAAAACTAGTTTTAGTTTTAAGTCTATTTTGCCAGATATTAAAATGGCTACACCAGCTTGCTTTTTAGGTCTGTTTGCTAAGAATATCTTTCCTCATCCTTTTTTTTTTTTTTTTTTTGGTTCTTTTTTTCAGAGCTGGGGACCGAACCCAGGGCCTTGCGCTTCCTAGGTAAGTCCTCATCCTTTTATTCTGAGATGATGTCTATCTTTGATGTTGAGATTTGTTTCTTGGATGTAGCAGAAGAATGGATCTTGTTTTTAAATCCATTCTGTTAGTCTGTGTCCTTTTATTGAGGAATTAAGGCCATTGTTGTTGAGAGTTATCAATGAACATTGCTTGTTCATTCCCATTATTTTGCTGTGGTGTGCCCCCCCACCTTTGATTTGCTGGTCTAAGATAACTCCCTGTGTTTTCTTGGGTGTGGTTGGGCTCTTCAGGTGTAATTCTTCCTTCCAGTGCCTTCTACAGGGTTGGATTTGTAGATAGATACTGCTTAAATTTGGTTTTATCTTGAAAAGTCTTTCCATCTCTCATAATTAAAAATTTTGCAGAGTATAGCAGTCTGGGCTGGCATCTGAGGTCTTTTAGAGTCTGTTGAACATCTTATTGGATGTAGCAGAAGGGTGACTCTTGTTTTTAAATCCATTCTGTTAGTCTGTGTCTTTTTATTGAAGAATTAAGAACATTAATGTTGAGAGTTATCAATGAGCCTTGTTTGTTCATTCCCATTATTCTGTTGTGGTGGTCTGGGTTCCCCCTCCCTCTCTTTCCATTTGCTGGTCTGAGATCATTATTCTTTGGGTTTTTCTGGCTGTGCTTAGACTCTTCAGGTTTCTTCTAGTCTTTCTTCTAGTACCTCCTGTAGGGCTGTCCAGGCACTTCCTACTTTTAGAGTCTTCATTGAAAAGTCAATCATTTTTTCTAATACGTTTAGAAAACATATTACATGTTACTTGGTCTTTTCCCTACCAGCTTTTAATATTTTTTTCTTTACATGTAGAGTTTTGATTATCATGGGTCAGGAGGACTTTCTCTTCTGCTCCAGTCAATTCGATGTTCTTCATGCTTCTTGTGCATTTACAGGCATCTTCTTTAAGTTTGAAATTCTTTTCTTCTATGATCTTGTCAAAAATATTTTGTGCCTTTATCAGGGTTTCTTCTCCTTTCTCTATTCCTATTATTTATATATTTTTGTCTTTTCATAATGTCCTAGATTTCCTGGATGTTTTGTGCCTGGATTTTTTTGTTTGTTTGTTTTAAGATTTAACACTTTTTTTATGAGATATCCATTTCTTCTATATTGCCTTCAATGACTGTGATTCTCTCTCCCATCTCTTGTATTCTGTTGAGGCTTGCCTCTGAGGTTCCTGTTTGAGTTCCTAAATCTTTTCATTTCCAGTTTTCCCTATCTGTGTTTCTTTATTGATTCTTCTTGCACTTATAAATCTTGAGCTGTTCTCCCCTCCCCCTCATTCCGCTGTTTTTGTTTTCATAGATTTCTTTACTGGACTTATTCATTCCCTGCCTGTGCTTCAGCTGTATCACATTGCTCAGGGCCTGCTGCCAATAGGGTTGCTGGAGTCTAGTGGAGACATATTGCCCTGGCTGTTTCGATTGTGTTCTTTCATGGGTGTCTAGGCATCTGAGTTTGGGAATATTTGGGGGAATATTTTCATTCTAGCTGCAAATATGCGCTCTTGTCTTTGTGGGTCTAGTGCTCTGTCTGCTCCTTGGTTTCTGTTGCCCTCTCAGTTTCTGAGGCAAGCGTATTGTCTGGTGTCAAATGCTTCTGAGATCCTGCTTGCTGGCCAATGGAGGGTCTAGTTAGAATGTGTTTCCTCATCTTGGGCTAACACTTAGAGATGGAGATAGCTTAAAAAGAGGGAGTCAGGGAACTGAGGGGTCCTCACAAGGTAGAAAAGCAGGGTGTGCCATCAGGACCCGCTTAGTACCCTGGGAATAAGGGCAGTGAAGAAGTGTCCTGTTCCCATAAAGGACAACATTTAATTGAGGCTACTTTATACTTTCAGAAGTTCAGTCTGTTATCATTGTAGCACAGAAGTGGTGGTCTGTTCCACAGCTGGTATTGAGACTTGGGGGTTACATTTGAAGAAGAGGAGGTAGAGTGGGGGTCTGAAGACTACCTATTTAGTCTCCTGGCCCCAACAAGGCTGGTGAGTTCCCAGGGTATGCCTGTAGGAGTTGGCACTGAGACAAAGAGATGGGAGTTGAGGGTGAGGGAGCCTGAAGGAGAAGATCTACATGATATGCTGAAACTGGGGAAGGGAGGAAGGGGAGGGCACAGCACAAAGTCTGCTACAGAGCTAGGGATGGGACCGGGGTATTGGATTTGGATGAGAGGAAGAAGAGGAAGGAGAGGAAGGATTGCCTTCCTTCTGTTTGTTTATTATAGGCATAGACAAAAACAAATAAATAAAACCTGCCATGTCTGTTTGGTATGGCTCACATGTGTATATACGATTTTGTGGCTGACTGTTTTGTATTCGACAAACTAGGATAATTCCTAGGAGAGACGTATTTTCTCTCTGTGTGTCCACAGTAATTTGCTGTTGCCTGTAGTTCTCTGTCTAGGGTAAGACACCATGAGATTAACACCCCTTTTTGTGTCAACATGTTTATTGGTGTTGTTATTGTTCAGGTCTGATGTAGCAGCCATATTGTTAGGGAGTTATGAATGAAGCTTTCCAGTCTTTTGCAGGTGTAATTTTGGGGAGCTACTTTATTGGGTTCTTACATCACTACCTCCCTACAACCCCTCATTCCTTCCAACACCCCAACACCAGGTAGGAGAGAAAGAAGGTATCTTAGTTATGGTTTTATTGCTGTGAAGAGACAACGTGACCAAGATAAATTTTATAAAGGACTGTGGGGGATGTGGAAGTCAACCTTGTAAAAGACAAAATGGGATGGAGAATGAGGCACCATGAGTTCCTGTGAATCCTCGAAGAGACCTGATCCTCCATACACAGCATTAGACCCAAGATGGTTCCTGGCACACCAGTGAGACAACAAAAAGGAATCAAGGCCAGGGTGGTGGCTGCTTCCCCTGTTCCAATGGCTGATGATGTAACCTCATCAGGCAGGGCTTTGATTGGGGCATGGTGACGGTGTGACAAGATACCATTGGCTAAAGATTTAGGAGCTTGGGATTGGCTCAAACACTGTATATAAACTTACATGCTGCACAAGAACCTCAGATCTGCACCCTGATCTGGTCTCCAGAGTTTGATTTCCCAGGATTTGTCAAGTGATTCTGTTGCCTCTCACCCCCACCCCATTCTTGGTCCTGTTCCCATAAAGGACAAGATTTTTTTTTTGGTTCTTTTTTTCGGAGCTGGGGTCCGAACCCAGGGCCTTGCGCTTCCTAGGTAAGCGCAAGGACAAGATTTAATTGAGGCTAGTTTATACTTTCAGAAGTTCAGTCTGTTATCATCGTAGCAGGAAGCACAGCAACAGCCAGATAGACAGAGTACTAGAAGGAGGCTTCTATATCTTGATCTGACGGCAGCCAGGAAGAGACTTCTTCTTCCACACTGTGCAGAGCCTGAGCAAAGGACCTCAAAGCCCACCCCCAAAGTGACACACTTACCCCAACAAGCCCATGCCTCCTAATAGTGCCATTTCCCATGTGCCAAGTATACTCAAACCACCACAGAAGGTTAAAGGGGAAAGGGTCATAGGTCTCATTAATCTACTTCCTGCTTAATAAGGGTGTTTTGAGATTGGGGCAAGTCCAATCTTCATAGTCAGGATACCTCAAACTTCTCAATCTTTTCTCTTGACCACCAGCAGCAGCAGGAGCAAAAACCAGCAGGAAGAATAGCCACACCTTCATCTCCTCTCCCTTCTCCTCTTCCTCCTCCTCTTCCTCCTCTTTCTCCTCCTCCTCTTCCTCTTCCTCCTCCTCTTCCTCCTCTTTCTCCTCCTCCTCTTCTTCTTCCTCCTCCTCTTCCTCTTCTTCTTCTTTCTCTTCTTCTTTCTCTTCTTTCTCTTCTTCTTTCTCTTCCTCCTCCTCCTCCTTCCCCCTCTGCCGAGATCCCTTCCTCTCTCAGGGCTCTGGCATTTGTACCCTCTCCAGAGTCCTCAGAATTAAAATATCTGCAGCTAGCACAAATCACACCCCTGCTAGAGCAAACAGGCAAATAGTCTGATGCTGTGAACATCCTGAAGGTGCCTCATATCCTATACCTGGGATAAAAACAAAAACATGTTTACATAGCATAACTGAGTTTGTTAAGAAACCAAAACTCTCGCTACAGTCATTTCTGGGAGACACACTCCACAATAGATTCCTGATCCTGCGGTCTTTCTGCTCCCCTCTTCTTGAGTACAGGAATTGTGTTATATGGGTATGTCTTTTGGGCCTGGGCTCTCCACAATCAGCTGTTCTCTGCTATAATGGTCTCCATCTGCTACAAAGAGAAGCTTCTATGATGAGGAACAAGAGCTATATTTATCTGTAGGTTATAAAGATAGGTTTTATAATACAGTTAGGAATTTTGCTGGTCCAGTAAAGTGGTGGGAGTTGGTTCTCCTCTAAGACCCATGACCTCACTAGCCCTGGGCATTAGACTAGGTTTCTAGTATCAGGCAGGATTTCTCTACTGTTGAGCAGATCTTAAGTTGATACCAGGTTATGAGTGCCACTATAGCATCTTCGGGCATATCTTGCCATACCAGTCACTGCTGGGGCTCATGGATGTCACAGCTGGATGGGACTATTGGGTTCCCTCCTGTCTGAGAAGCTTGCACAGCACCCTTTTCTAACAGCTTTTATCCAGATAATTCTCAGAGTCCTCTCTCGCTGCCATTTCCACCCACGACTCTCTTACATTTGGCGTTCTTCTTCAACTGCTTCCAACTGTAATCAATAGTCTTGACTGTCGACTTGATGGCATTTGGAATCACCATGGAAACAAATCTCTAGACATAGCAGTGGGGGAGTGTCTAGATTAGGCTAGTTAGGTGGGGAAACTTGCTAAATTCAGGTGGCACCATCCCATGGGTTGGAGCCCTGGGTTGAATAGAGAGAAGGAGCGATAAACACCGACACCCATCACATCCCGCTCCTCGAGGAGGAGACCCAAGCTGCTCTGTCTCCCCATGCTCGTGCCATCCCCACATGGCGGGCTGTCCTTTCCAACTGTGAGCTAGAATCCACTCCTCCCTCCTCGAGCTGCTTTTACCAGTGTCTTTTCTCCAGCAATGATGAAAGTACCAGTACAAATGTTTCAATCTAATCCACTTGGTTTAAAATTATTTGCCATGGAACAAAATTCCCTCTCCAGAAAAATGGGCTGAGTCTATTCTGGGAACTGACACCCACCACTCCCAAAAGGCACGGCTCTATTTAATATTCTAATTATGTGTTGTCTCTCTGCCAGGTTATATCTGCCCTGGATGTAGGGACAAGTAGCCTTCATGCCTGTCAACTGTGTCTGGTATAAAGCATGAAACCCCAAGTGTGAAATGTGAACCCCAAATGTGAACTGTCCCATATTCTTATTTATCTGAATACTCTAACATTGGGCAGGAAAGTCTAGCAACACTAAGGACAGTACCCTAACTAACGTTCCTGACTTATTTCTGAACTCTGACATAAGCTTAGGCACTCCCAATCCATGAGTGCTCTGCCACTGGCTATACGTTTCCTAACAGGAATCACTATCTTGAAATTCTAGGTTAGAAGTCTCTCACAGCAAGTAAGAAACATTATCAAGCACTCTTGAGAACGGCTGCGTTTCCAATGCGACTCCTGTCTCTGAACTCAAATAGCAAATGCTCAAAAGAGCAAGGATAACAACGTACTCTGCCAGCTGGCCCCAGGCAAGCCAGTGCACATACGCACATGTTCATACAATAGCATTAGCAAGAAATAGACTTTTGTTTTTAATTATGTGCACATCTGTGCATGCATGCATGTGTGTGTATGTGCATCTATGTGTATGTGTACATGACTAGATATGCCCATAAGTCCAGAGGCATCAGATCTCTAGGAGTTGCAAATGTGGTTTTAAGCCACCAACATTGTTGCTGGGATTCCAGCCCAGGTTCTGTGTAAGAGGAGTCCACTCTCTCAATCTGAATTAAGAGTTAAAACTGAGCAATCGATAGCCCCAATTAATAACATTTTATTATCAGCTTTGATGTTGTTGTTGAGTGTGTGTGTGTGTGTGTGTGTGTGTGTGTGTTGGTGGGTATGCATGACTGTGTATGTTCACAGAGTCGAGAAGAGGGCAACATGTATCTTCTATCACTCTCACCTATTCCTTTGAGGTGAGGCTTTCTTCTTGTACTTAAACTTCTTAGGTAGGCTGGAATCCAGGAGACAACAGCAATCCTCCTTTCTCGGCTCCCCGCAGAGCAGGCGTTACAGGCATTTTCAGAGATGCCCAACTTATTATGTGGACACTGGGATCCAGACTCAGGCACACATGATTGTAGCATAAGCATTCCTAACTATTGGGCCACCTCTCTAGCCCCCATTCTTACAGTTTTGAATTGTCAGAGGTATTTTTATGGTCTAATGTTCTGAGATTACTGGTTGTCTTAGTTAGAGCTTTATTGCTGTGAAGAGACACCATGACCATGGTAACTCTCATAAAGGAAAACATTTAATTGGGGCTGGCTTACAGTTGCAGAGATTCAGTCCATCATCATCATGGGAGGAAGCATGGCAGTGCCCGGACAGACATGGTTATGGAGTTGAGAGTTCTATTTCTTGATCTGCAGACATCAGAAGTGGGTGGCACACTGGCCATAGCTTGAGCATAGGAGACCTCAAAGTCCACCACAACAGTGACACACTTCCTCCAACAAGGCCACACCTCCTAATAGTGCCACCCTCATGGGTGAAACATTCAAAATGTGAGTCTGTGGAAGCCATCCCTATTCAAACCACCACACTGGTATATTTCTGCCTACAGGTCACTACAGTCTTTACAACATAATATATATTTGTAAGACTAGGCACTTTACTATGTGTCGCTTTTCTGTATTAATTGTATGAAATAACAAGTTTCATCCTGCCAGTTGCAAGCATGTCTGTAACTGACATTAAAGGCTTAACTCCTGGCCCCGTGTGATGGGCTATTCTGTGTATGTGCTCCCTTAAATTTCATTTGTTTTGGTCCGGAGAGATAAGTCAGTAAAGTGCTTCCTTGCAAACATGGAGATCTGAGATCAATCCCCAAAACAAACAACAGCCATGGTCAACCTCTGGCCTCCACATGCACACATGCATAAAGACACACACACACACACACACACACACACACACACACACACACACACACACACATACAAATAACACACTTTCTTGGAACCTCAGTTTGAACCCAAAAACCTCAGTATGATGGTGCTTAGAGATGGAACTGAGGAAAATGCCTACATTAGGCTCGTGCTGTCTGTCTCTCTGTCTCTCTGTCCTCTCTGCCTGTCTCTCTGTCTGTCTATCTCTATGTCTCTCTGTCTCTCTATCTCTATCTGTATGCCTCTCTCTGTCTATCTCTCTGTATGTCTCTATGTCTCTCTGTCTCTGTCTGTCTGTATTCCTCTCTGTCTGTCTGTCTGTCTGTCTCTGTCTCTGTCTCAGCCTTTTTTATTTTTGTTCTTTTGTTTTTGAGATTATAATATAATTAGTCATTTCTCTTTTCTCTTTCCTCCATCTAAACCCTCCCATTGACTCCTCCTTGCTCTCTTTTAAATTTATGGCCTCTTTAAAAAAGGTTTTGTTATATCTGTACATACATATGAATATGTATTTATACATATAACGTGCTCAGTCCAAATAATGTATGTTGTCAGGGATGACCTCTTGGTATTGGATAACCAATTGGCGTGCTCTTCCCAGGAGAAGACTATTTCTCCCAGCATTCCTCAGCTCCCCGAGGAGAAGAATCTTTGTGGAGGACTGAGAGTTTATGGTGCCATTCGCTTTGGTATGTCTATTATTGTCCTTGTTCAGCTTCTGTTTAGGCGGCCATGTTGGTAAGACTTTCTGGGTGTAGCTTCTGATATCACTAGGAGACAGAGTCGCACAGCATACTTCCTGGTCCTCTGGCTCTTACTGTCTTCCCACTTCCTCTTCCTCAACGTTTCCTGAGCATTAGGTATAGTAGTGTTTTGTAACTGTATCCACTGGGACTGGGCTCCAAAACTACATCTTGGTGGGCTGTAGTTTTCTGTGACAGTCTCTGAGTATTGCAAAGAGCTGTCTCCTTGGTGAGGGGTGAAGGTCACACTTATCTGTGGACATAAGGACAGCTCCTTATAATGATGTTAGGAATTACGCTGGTTTGGTAAAGTGATGGCTGCAGGTTCTTCTCCAAGATCCATGGCTTCACTAGCCCTGTGTAGTTGACTGTTGTTTCCAGTACTAAGCATGGTTTCCCTCTTCTGGGTGAGTCTTAAGTCTCATTAGAGCTGTTGGTTACAGCCCTACTCCAGGGCACTGTTCAAGGCAAGGGCCTCACCATGGGATCAATGAGTACTGGCAGTCTCTCTGAGCTTGTGAGTAGGCAGTAAGAACATAGCCTCTTTAAAGGCCAGGGACAGCATCTGGCCGAAAGGACAAAGCTGCTGACAGCTTAGTCTTAGGTTTCTAACCTTCTGATCCAGAGACATAAATACCCATGGTATTTTATTGCGGTTGTTATCGATCGCAGTGTGCATCCTGAACCGATTACAACATGCAGAATTCCAAATTTCAGCAAAATGTGTTCAGAAAGCCTAAAGAAATCACAATAAGTCTTCTCTATACTCCAATAAATTGTAAAATGTGGTGTGTGTGTGTGTGTGTGTGTGTGTACATGTGCATGCATGTGTGAGTGTGCACACATGTATATGAGTTCCTGAAGAAGTCAGAGAGCAACCTCTGGTGTCCTTCTTCCTCAATGTCATCTGCTTCATTCTTTGAAACAGGGTCTCTCACTGGGACTGGGGCTTCCTGACTTTGATAGACTTGGGGGTCCTCCTATCCCCCCCCGACACTGGGATTGACAGTAGATGCCATTGGACCTGTGTTTTTATGTGAGTTCTGGGGATCAAACTCATGCCCACACAGCAAGGGCATTGCTGACCTACCTACCTCCTGAGCCTTTGATACTGCTTTTCTTTCCCACCTACAGCACTGCTGGGGAACTTGATTGTCAAGATTTCAAAGCACCTTTGAAACTGATCACAGAAAGAGGACCATGATTAATGGAAATACTGTCCAAATTCCAGACACCACTCTGACTTCATAAGCAATGAGTGCAGGTTACGTGGAAACACACGACTTCCTACATTTCATAATAGCATTGTAGCATGAATCTCTGATTTATGTCTAGCCTTAAAAAGTATCATTGAGTTTTTTAAAACGATGTGGATATGGGCTCATATCAGGGAGCTGCTGAGGACTTAGAAATGGTGAATATGATTAAAATACATTGGGTACACCTATTAAAAGCTCAAATAAAAACATGTTATAAGGGTTGGGGATTTAGCTCAGTGGTAGAGCGCTTGCCTAAGAAGCACAAGGCCCTGGGTTCGGTCCCCAGCTCCGAGAAAAAGAACCAAAAAAATATGTTATAATTAAGAAATGTTATCCTTGGACTGGGAGGAAGAGAGCAGCTGTGATGTAGTATGAATAAAAAATAAATTATGGAAAGAAAACAAAAGAAATGTTATCCTCGATATTTCTGCTGAACTGTCAATACTAAAGAGTAAACAAAATATCAAAAAGGTTTTTTCCACTGGGAATGCATTAGAATTGCCTGGTTCCTCACCCTGGGGTGGGGGACATTTAGTGCAAAAGAAACCAAAAGCACCTCCATGGGTAGGAGGTGGCTGTCAGCAAAGTGCTTGCTGTTCAGGCACGAGAACTCATGTAAAGAGGTGGACAAAGGGATGTGCCTGTAATCTCAGAGCTGGGGTAGAGACAGGAGGATCCCTGGGACTTGGTCCTGAGCCAGTCCAGCTGAATTGATGAGCTTCAAGTTCACCGAGAGATCCTGTCTCAAAAGATAAGGTGGAGGGCAGTTGAGGATGACACCCAACATCATCCCCTGGCCTCCCCACATACATGAACACATATATGCACACACATATGTACACACACATACACACATGTATACACATACAGCACACACACATACACACATGTCTACACACACAGTACACACACACACACACACACACACACACACACACACACACCCTACAAGTACACTACACATATGCTACCCTGTGTCCTCTTCTACCCTGGGATAGCCAGGCCAGTTGTGCTCTGCGCTGAACTGGAGGGAGGGAAGCTTAGTCATGTGCAAGTGAGCGTAGTGTAGGATCTTGGTTGTCAGTGAGTGGGTGGGTAAAGAACACACCCAGGAACAGCTTCATAGAAATAGTCCTGTTTATTGGAGAAGGCGGTATTTATGCCCCTGGGGACGGGATCTCTGGGGCAAGGTTTATGTGGCTGTGTACCACAGGCCATAGGCCCAGGACAGGGGTTTTGGAAGATGGTTTGTCTGCATACTTGGGGTTGGGGAATCTTATAAGATCAAACAAGGAGTGAGGCCTAATAACTGTCAGAGGGATAAATCCTTACTAGGGTTGATGGTAGGACAGCTGGCTTTATGGGGGGGCAAGGAGAAAGAGCCAATTCCTGCCGTCCTCATCTGAGGTATCCAGGGTTGAAGCTCTCTTCAACCCTTCCTCCATAATCCTGGGCCATTACAGTCCTATACAAATATACACACATACAAACACAAGCACCTCCAAAATCCGAAATGGTTCTGTTTTCCTTAGAATGGTTCTGTGTGCTCTTTATAGCCACAGCAGAACGCCAGGAGAGAGGCTCAAAGACAGATGGAAGTCTGTGGGCTCGAGGCTCCAGGTTCCAGGCTTTCTGCACAGGACCCAGAGAGCCCACCTGGGGTTGTAGGGCAGAGTCTCAAGGCAGGGTTGGTCTGTCTAGGAGTAGCACAGGGGCGCAGATTTAGAGTCACATTTAAGGAAGCAGTGGTCACTTGCTAAGAGAAGCAAGACCAAGGAGAGGGCGCTGGTGCTTTGGCGTGGCCAAGTCTAAGTTGGGCTCCCATCCAGGGGGCTTGCATGGCAGTGTGGTGCTGTGAGGATGGTAGAGACTCAAGTGGTGGACCTCATGAGGGTGGTGAGGTCTCCAAGGTTGTTCTTCGAGAACGGATCTATGCTGTCTCACGGGAATGGGTTATGACTCATGTGATTGGATTACTGAGAGCGGAATGTCACTCGCTTGGTAGAATGCTTGCTGAGAATGCAGACCGACACGTTCGTAGATGACATTACCATGCCTCAAAGTCAAAAGGTCGAACACTCCGGCAGTACAATGACCTCACACGCCGCCCCTTTCCGTCTGCAGGAAGCCATTCCTCCTCCCTTTTTCACCTCATTGTGACATAGCAGATGGCCTCACCAGATGTGGTGGTCAGAAGCAGCCACTAGGACTCTGAGACAAAAATGATTCTTTATAAAATATCCAGCTTTTGGTATTTTTTAGAGTAACACAAATCAGACTAACATAGGCTCAGGGGGGTATAGGACACCTACCCCGTTGGATAGCAAATTTCCACCTCAGGAAACACACCTACCTCATGAGACTTGGGAAGTAGCACACTTCTCTTTCTTAGGAAGACGAAACTTACAGGATTCACCAGGCCCTTCCTCCAAGGTTATGAGTACAGAATTCACCTGACGGGGCTGACTGCCCAAAGGCAGAGGGAAGGGGGGAATGCACACCTGATGACCTGTGGAGCGGCCTGCATATCACACAGAAAGCTTCCAAGCCTCAGTCTTCCTGAGTGAACACCCACTTGTGTAGGTCTTTCAGAGATGCAGCTGCTTGGAGTCAGCCCTGCTCCTGTAAGTAACTCCTTACCCAGACTCCTGTAAATAGCCTCAATAAGCTCACTGACTCACCAAGTTGGATTTTGGTGCAGTTGTTGCTCTGGTCTACCCTCTGTTCTCTTACTGGAGTGCCTTAGTTAGGGTTTTACTGCTGTGAGCAGACACCATGACCAAGGCAAGTCTTATAAAGGACAACATGTAATTGGGGCTGTCTTACAAGTTCAGAGGTTCATTCCAGTATCATCAAGGCAGGAGTGTGGCAGCATCCAGGCAGGCATGGTGCAGGAGAAACTGAGAGTTCTACATCTTCATCTGAAGGCTGCTAGTGGAAGTTTGGCTTCCAGGGAGCTGCAATGTGTCTTAAGCCCAAGCCCACAGTGACACACCTACTTCAACAAGGCCACACCTCCAAATAGTGCCACTTTCTGGGCCTCAAACCATGACACTGGAGTAAGTAGATGTGTGTCACTCCTCCCCAGAAAACGTCACTTATAACATCACTCACAATGTATTCTGGAAGGCTGCATCAACTGGATCTTGCCCTGTGTAATTTTAAAATTCTGAGGAAGGCACTCCCAGGACCCAGTCCCTTTCAGTTCAGAAGAGAGCTGCCCTGTGGAGCCAAGGCTCCAAAAGCACTTAGCCCCTTCCAGGACCCCCAACAACCTCTTTGTATCTATCCTGCAGAAGGAGCCTGGAAGCTGCCAGCCACTGTAACCTTAGGCTTAAGTCCAAGATCAAGTGCTGTATCATGATTACAATAAGCAGAAACCAGGAAGAAGCAATAGAAGATGCCTGTGGATTTGGGTCTCTTGTAGCTGGGCTGCCTTTCTGCTCTTAGCAACCCTTCATCTCGTATCGAGCAAGTCCCTGAGGCAGAACTTTAAAATGTATTTTTTAATATTAAAAGCATATATGCTGCATGACCAGAGGGATGTCTCAGTAAAGTAGTCCTGTAAAAGTGTGAGGGCCTGAGTTCATATCTCTAGAACCCGTGTGAAAAGCCACCTGTGGCAGCAAGTACCTGTAACCTCAGTGTGCGGCGAGGGTGGAGACAGGTCAGTCCTTCCAGAGTTCTGACCAGCTAGTTCAGGAGCTCCAAGTTCTGTGAGAGACCTTAACTCAAAGAGTAAACTGGGGAGCAATAGAGAAAGACAACCATTGCCAACCTCTGTCCTATATCACACACATATGCGTACGCGCACACGCATACACGCACACACAAGCACACACACACACATACACACACTTATATGTATGTATACTGGCCACTGCCTCAAACCGATCTCCAGCAGCAGCCCCCAGCTCTTGCCACTAACTTCCTTGTGACAAGTGCCTGTATCCAGATTCTGTCACCTGTACTGGCATTCTAGCAATGCCAGCCATTCAGCCATGAGGTACCCAGCTCGTGGAACCTCAGGAGCCCTACTAGGGAAAAATGGGATGGGTACACCGTCAGGGATTTCCATCCATGAGTTCTCAACACATGGCAGAGACAACCCAGACATAGCCAAGGCCTTCATAAGGTTCAGGAGATTAACATGATCTCCACAATGATATGTAAATGCTGTCTCTTTTTGTCACTCACACACGAGGTGTCTCCTCCTAAATGAGCCCCTGACCTGGAGGCTACCTGTGAGGGTAGGACTGGAACGCTGGTGCAGACATTGAACCCTTCTGGTGAACAGAGTTGGAATTCGGTCTCCACATTCTCACGGTGAGAGTAGATTATATTTATTGCCCAGCTTTAGCCTACCTCCTAAATGATTTTAGGGTTGCCTCTTCAGTGAGGTGGTTGGGTAATGACACAGTAGCAGGAAAGGCCATTAGCAGAAAACCTGTGTTCAAGAAGATGAAGTCTCTGACCCGGGGACCTAACATTCCAGTTGAGGTAGTCAGTCACCTAGGTGGGGGACCACCCCTCAGGAAGGTGGAACCATCTTCAGGAAGACTCAGCTAAGCCAAGCTAAAGAGGTAGAGAGAATGATCATCTTCTTTATTTAAATCGTGTATGTTTCTTTCCCAAGATTCCCACCTTTAACCCAGTAGCCCACAGGACTGTAGCCATGTTCCCTCATAGGTCTTGCTTTTCTAAATTACTCAGAAAAAAAAAACATAACTTGTCCTCCTCTTCTATTTCTGCTCTAATCATGCCTCCCTAACACCGTGGGCTTCCTCATGGTTTCTTCAAAGCCTCATCCACTCCTTGTCTATACCACACCCTTCCTTATCACTACTCGCCCAACATATGACTGCCTTCTGTGTCTACTCAACTCTTTTTCCTTCTCTCCTCCGCAGACACCTGCTGAGATTACAGCCTCCTTCACTATGAACCCAAAGAGGGGAGTCAGGCATCCCCAGTATGGTCTGGCAACCATGGCAGGACTCCCCCACATTTCTGGTAACACTTTGATCAGAATGCCTGAATATGACAGCTGTTTTAAGCTGAAGCAGTGGCTTTGTCAGATTGCAAATGACCTGGACAAATTTGTTTTCAATGAAAGTTACTTTTCTTGCTAAGGAGATAGTCGCTCAGTTGGCAAGCATGAGGTCCTGAGACAGATCCTCAAAACGTGTGTGGGAAATTATTCAGAAAATGGCCAAGCAAACTCCCAGCACCAAGGAGTCAGAGACAAGCAGACCCTTTGTGAGCTTGCTTGGTCAGCTAGCCTAAGCTACTTAGTGAGCTCCAGGCTGTGGAGAGACTATCTTCACACTGACAAAAACTAAGGATAGCTCCTGAAAATAATGCCCAAGGTTATTTTCTGGCCTCTACATATGTATGCACATGCATGCACTTGTGCACTTATATCGTCACAAACATAGCGTACTCCTCCCCCAGACCATGTGCAATTAAAGCAGCATTGCACACAGCCTGCAGTGTGGACTGGCTGGACACTGGAATGGGAGCCCCATCCCCCTCCCCATCCTGCTGGAGGGGATGCTAACAATGAGTAAGCCCAGCTGGAGTGCTATTTTGCTAGCAAGCACAGCGCCACAACTTCCTACAGCTCTTCCTAACCCTCTTCAGCAAGGGTCCCTAAGCCTTGGAGGGGACAACATAGATACCTATTTCCCTTAAATTCCAGCAAAGTACTGAACCCTCACAGCCTCTCCTCACTGCTCCTTGGGGACACAGCTACTGACAAGTCTTGGAGATATTTCTCTAACTACAAAATAGAAGAGGAAATGAGTGAAAAACAGGAAACGGAAGCATGCCAAAGAGGACGCAGGCTTCAGCTGTGATTGGAGCCTGTGACTCACAGCCTCAGCCAGCCCCACTGAGTCAGCACACACAGCAGGCGACCGGTGTGAACAGAGCCCCTTGAGGGTAATGCAGCCAGACAGTTCTATTTGGGGAAATCCCCCACCTGAGTGAGCTTAGTTACATGTCCTTCTACTCTCTGTTGTCCATTCCCCTGTCACTACCCCACGACCCTATAGAAACAAATCACTGTGTATACACACACACACACACACACACACACACACACCACATACACAGATATACACACACACCACATACATGCATACACACACATACACACACATATACACACATACACACCATACACACATATACACACACCACATACACACATACACACACACACATCTACACACATACACGCACACCATACACATATATACACACACCACATACACATATATACAAACACCACATACACACATACACACACATACATACCATACACACATACACACACACACCACATACATGCATACACACGCACACCACAAACACACATACACATACATACACACATACACACACACCATGCACACACACATATACACACATACACGCACACCACATACACACATACACAATACACAATACACACACATACCATATACATATACACACACACCACATACACGCATACACACGCACACCACATACACACACACCACATACACACACATACACTTTCACACACACAATACACTCAAATACATACAACACAATATACACACTATATATACACAAACACATATATACACACATATACACATGCATACACACACGTACACTATACTTACACACATACATACACATACACATATACATACACTCACACACAATACACAGATACATACACAAATGCATGCATGACATACACACACACGCACGTGCGCGCACACACACCACACACACACACACTGACTTCAGTTGTTTGTCCTGTTCCCCCATATCAGGGACAGCACCTTTGCTGTCCCCTCCAAATCATCTTGCTTTGTCTACCTTGCCAACTTTGAGAAACTTAACTAAAATTCCTTATTTAGGGGAGACATAAGCAATGCCTGTGTGTGAACGGACAACATGGCTGCTCCACATTTAGGGGAAGGTTTTATTGTAGATGTGAGGACAGAGAGCACAGCCAGAAGCTTCTGAGCATGCCCAGTGGACCAGACATGGCCAGGGCTATCTGCGAGAAAGGGGAAAATAGTGGGGGGCAGAGAATAGAGAGAGGGTGGTGAGAAGGCAGGAGCAGAGGCCAGGAATAGTAAGAACATCTGGGTTATGAGAGTGAGTAGCTAGGGAAGAGAAGGGCCTGGAGACCAGCTTGGGGGCTTTAAGATGCATAGAAAGTCTTTATAAGGAGGAACTGAGGGAGCCTGGAAGTTAGCATTGACCTTGAAATGCTGACAGACACCACAGGTAAGTGAGTGGAAGAGCCACTTGTCCCTTCTGCCAGAAATAAGGGAAATGACTCCTTTGGGTAGATGGGATTGGCTTCACAAGAGCCTGAGGAACACTGGCTTTTATCTAACTGCCAGAAATCCCCCTGTAGTTCAGGTTGAGCTCAGTTCTGGATATTTGGACTGCCTTTTGGAGTTTGGGGAAATGTAGTTTCCTTTGGACCTGAAAGTCTGCTCCTCCTCCTAAGGCCTGAATGACAAACCAAAATACTGCTTCCCCAAGGTTGAGTCTGGGAAAACAATGAGCTAATTGCCATTTTTTTTACCCATCCACCTGTTTCTCTGTGGAGCTCTATGTGCAGACCCACACACAGAAAACAGCAGTGGTGAGACTCTGCCTATATATAGTCTTCCGGTCTAATTCTCTTTGATTCTTCTGCCTTGTTGGTGAGAATACTCTGAAATTTGAAAGAAAAAAAATTAAGGACTCAAAATGTGCCTTCATCCATTTTCCGCTACTGTAACAGAATATCTAAGGGGACAAGTTATAAAGAACAGAGACTTACGCTGGCCTCTGTTTCAGTGAGCTGAAAAGTTCAGAGGCATGCTAGCAAGGGCCTGCTGCTGCTTCAACTCAGGGTGGGAAGAAGTAAAGGAATCCGAGCCGTGTGGACCGGAGAATGAGCACAGGGAGCCTGTGCTTTATGGTGACCGCTCTCAAGAGACAAGTTCACAATGCATGCATCATAACACATTAGCGATGAAGTCCAAGATCCAATCGTGCATTCATGTCGCTTTAAGGAAAGAAATAAATGTACTTCCCCTTGGAGGCATTAACCAAGAATGAGCCCAGATCTAAACTCTACTTCACATTCCCTGTGTCTTCTGTCTTCTGACTGTCTGCCTGTCTGCTACATGCGTCTGGATCTATGTCTGCCTGAAGGCTCTGGTGAATCTGTCCATGTGTCTGTGTGTCTGTCCCTACATATGCCTGTCTGTTTGAAGAGCTGTATGTGTGTTTCTGTCTTGCGTGTGACTGCTGTGTGATTGACTGTGTGTCTGTCCTTAACGAAGGGTTTCTCTCTGTCTTTACTGAACATCACAGAAAGCACCACTTGGGGAAGGAATGAGATACTTCACGGCAATCTTGAACAGAATTTTGCAAGGAATTAAGGCAGTGGCTCCAGTGAATCCCAACTGATCCAGACAACAAACACTGTTTACCAACAGATACCCATAAACACGTGCTTTCAGCCTTCGTGGTAGACTGTAGAAAGCTGCATGCAGCTTCTGCGTCAGGTTCTGCATTTCAGCATGATACTCGTGTATTAGCTGGGTCAGGACATGGAGGAGTACGTAATCTAAGATTACAGCTCTGCATTGTTTTAGGTTGTAAAAGTCAATTATGTCAGGGCCAAAGGAAACGGTAATTCCCCAAGGTGCAAAAGACAGTTCAAATATCCAGAGGTGAGCTCAACCTGGACTATAGGGGGCTTTCTGGTGGACAGATAAAACCTCAGGATAAGCGGAGGCCATGCCCTCTGTTTATATAGATTACATAGGAAATCGAAGGCAACACTGCTACCTTAAAGGCAGGTTAAACAGTCTGAGTACACAGAGGACAGCAGACTTAAGTCTTAAGTGACCTGAGGGCGTCTTATTAACTCCATTTGCGAGGTTCAGCAAAAGTTCCAGGCTCTTAGAATGTAAGAGATATTTTCAGAATCTTGCATTGCCATACCACAAGAAAGGAATTAACCCATCAGCTTGCCTCCTGCCTCACCACACTAGAACACTGTGGCTCAAACTCCAACATGAGGTGCTGGATTAGCAAGTGTTTGCTGCTCAAGCATGAAGACCTGAGTTCAAATCCCCAGCAACCATGTAAAAAGTTAGGCATGACCAGCTGCTACGGCTGCTACCCTGGGGCTGTGGCAGGCAGAGGCAGAAAGATCTTTGAGGCTTGTTAACTGTCAGCCTGGCTCAGGTCAGTGAGAGACCTAATCTCAAGGTCACAGGACACGACACAGACATCTTTCTCTGACTTCCGTACATGTATGTGGGCTTGTACACTTGCATATCACACACACACACACACACACACACACACACACACACACATGCTCACATACACTTTCACATGCTCACACATTGTCTCTCTCTGTCTGTCTCTGTCTCTGTCTGTCTCGGTCTCTCTGTCTCTGTCTCTGTCTCTCTCTCTCTCTCTCTCTCTCTCTCTCACACACACACACACACACACACACACACACACAAAATTCTGCATAAGTTCAGGGGGAGAAGACCCATATTCAAACAGTATAGATTAGAAGAGGATCCTGAGAAGCCGGCATGTAAGGAAGTTGTGAATACCCATGAGAAGTAGTTCACACTGTCTGCCACACTGCTAGAAAATCTCTTTTGTCAGGTTGTCTGGAAACTGTGGTGGGCAGTCATTTGCACACTCTCTAGCTTTTTCTCTGTGAACAGCTCCTCTGGAAGAGTAGGTCACGTGCTCATAGGAGGTGGGGCAGGGTTGGAAGCCTGCTCATCTTAGCAGACCACGGCGCTCTCACAAGCAGCTAAGAATACAGAAATCCAAAGGATGAAAGCACTCAGCCAAAGGGGTGTGTGTTTTAAATGTTTTCTTTTTTTGTTCGTTTTAATGATTTAAATGCGATATGTAAAGTTTATCAATGAATGTAGCAAATGGGGCCTAGGAAAATGCCTTCGTCATTCGCTTTGCTATGCCAATATGAGAATTTCTTGTTGGAAATTCATTCTAATGCTTGGTCTTAAACAGCTCCCAAAAGCCACGTTTCCAGACCTCAGGGTCCCCACCCCCAGCTGGCTTTGATTGGTAATAAAGGATTGCCACACGGCCAATGGCTGGGCAGGGAGACAGGGCGGGACTTTTAGATTGCAAGGACAAGAGACCAAGAGGTGGGGTAGAAAAGAATTGCCATGGATCAGAGGCAAAGGCATCCGATTTAAGAGCTGCAGGAGAGAAATCATCCAGCACGTAGATGAAAAGGGAATGTGGCCCTGTGGGGGATGGGGTACCCCAGAAGGTAATAAAGCAGAAAAGATAAAATATAGATTTAGAAGGCATTAAGCCAGGAATACGAGAGGGAATGTTTGTAAGCTTCAGGAGGTTTAGAAATGTCCAATCATTGAGCTAGTCAAGGTATATCAAAATGAGCCGCTGTGTGCGTGCGTGCATGTGTGCATGCGTGTGTGTGTTTTCAATTCACTAATCCAGAGAGCTGTCGGGCGGGTGCACTGCACACATAGACCTCTGGAAGTCAAAGCGGTTTTACTAATTAACCGCTACAATTTCAATTGGATTCTCCAAAACAAATGAAAAGCCAAGTGTGCAAGCCCACAATTGTAATCTCAGTGATGTGAAGGTAGAAACTGATGGACTCTGGATTGTTCTGGCCAGCCCCAAGACAGTGACAGCAGCACCTAAGGTTAACCTTTGGTCACCACACACACACACACACACACACACACACACACACACACACACACACACACACACACACACAGAGTGCACGCACGCACATCTTTTAGAGGAGATCATTTAAGAAAGATATACAGCTCTGGCTCTCAGATCATATAACCAGCCTGTTCTAAGCTATTGAACGCAGTGTCTCCCTCATCCCTCTTTGGATAGCATATGGGTTTCTGGGTACTTGTTTGCAAAGTTCTCTGGGTGGGTGGGTTGTGGGGATGTATCTGGATTATATAGGGAAGAGCCTCTGGGGGGAGGAGAAGCCAAGCTCTTGGGCTGGAAAGTTCAGGGCAGAGGGTCTGGTATGCAAAACACACCTTGAAACAGGTAGGGGCTGAGGGATGCTGGGAGAACCTGGAGGCCAGGTTCTCTGGGTCGTACAGTGCACCAGTAAGTCCAGCACCTGGAGCAGATCTGCTTGCTTCTCTATGAGGACACAGCTGAGCGGCTACCACACATGAACCGTGTGCAACAGCTGTTTCTACATCTGGCAGAAGCAGGGACTGAAGAGAGGACAACTACTTTAATATCTAACTTGCTAACTCATGCTGTAGGTGTCAGCATTTCTTCTAGGCTCCGCCCAACAGTCACCTAGCAACAGCCAGGTAGGAGCCTGGCTTGCTATAAAAAGACTGTTTAGCCTCTCACTTCTCTCTGACCCCCTTTTCTCTCTCTGACCACCCTCTCTCTCCCTCCCTCCCTTCCTCTCTCCTTCCCTCTCTATCCTTACACCTCCTCATCCCCATTCCTGATCAGCCTCTCTTTTCTTTTCCCTCTCTTTCCCTGTCCTTCTTTGCCCCCTCTCTTTCTCTGCCTCTACTCCCTTCTCAATCCCCCTTTCTCATCCCCTAAATAAACTTCATTTTATACTAGATCGGTCATGTGACAGGTACCTGGGGGCAGGGGGAGGTAATATGTTTATAAAATGATAAAGAGAGAGGAGATATGTTCTTTGGAGGTGTGGTGAGGTCTGAGGAAAGGGGGAGCCTCTGCAGGCCCATGCTGAGGCATCCCTTCCCCCTGAGGGACCAGGCACATGATGGTATAGAATACAATAGAGTTTATTCAGGGCATGGGGAGGGGAGTCAAGAGGGTAGTAGAGGCAGAGAGAGAGAGAGAGAAAGAGAGAGAGAGAGAGAGAGAGAGAGAGAGAGAGGAAGAAGAAGAAGAAGAAGAAGAAGAAGAAGAAGAAGAAGAGGAGGAGGAGGAGGAGGAGGAGGAAGAGGAGGAAGAGGAGGAGGAGGAGGAGGAGGGGGAAGGAGGAGGAGGGGGAAGGAGGAGGAGGGGGAAGAGGAGGAAGAGGAGGAGGAGGAGGAGGGGGAAGGAGGAGGAGGGGGAAGGAGGAGGAGGGGGAAGGAGGAGGAGGGGGAAGGAGGAAGAGGAGGAGGAGGAGAGAAGAGAAAAGAAGGCTGGCCATGAGCACATGGAGATAGAGGGGGAAGGGACTGGGGAGAGGGTGGGAATAGAAAGGCAAGAGCAAGAGTAAGAGAGAAGCAAGAGTGAGAGGAGGGGGCAAGCAGCCCCTTTTATAGTGAGTCAGGCATACCTGGCTGTTGCCAGGTAACTGTGGAGTGGAGCTTTTGGTTTAATTAGAAAAGAAAAAAATGGGGGTTGGGGATTTAGCTCAGTGGTAGAGCACTTGCCTAGCAAGCACAAGGCCCTGGGTTCGGTCCCCAGCTCTGGAAAAAAAAAAAAAGGAAAGAAAAGAAAAAAATGGAAAGAGGTGATGGTGAGGCAACAATAAGGTCATCGTGATCTTTAGCTACTTCCTGCTGGCTTTGGGCGACATGTCTCTAAGGAACCTAGGAAAGTGGGTATGGAGATGTTGGTCCAGTCTTACCTCAGCATAGGCCCATTAAGGTACCCCCCTGATGCATCATACCCTGTTTTACAAAATATATCAATAGGTATTGTGCATGCAAGCTGAAACTCTCTGTGGTATAGAGCATGTGTGTGTGTGTGTGTGTGTGTGTGTGTGTGTGTGTGTGTGTGTGTGTGTGTGTGTGTGTAAATTACCAAAGGACAGTTGGCATCTGTATTAGTACTTACATTTCTCATCACCATGACAAAACAGCTGACAAGAACAACTTAGAGTAGGAAAAGTTTGCTTTGGCTCACAGTTCTATGACTCACAGTTCGATGACTCACAGTTCTATGGCTCACAGTTCGATGGCTCACAGTTTGATGGCTCACAGTTCGATGGCTCACAGTTTGATCGCTTACAGTTCTATGACTCACAGTTCTATGGCTCACAGTTCTATGGCTCACAGTTTGATGGCTCACAGTTTGATGGCTCACAGTTCTATGGCTCACAGTTTGATCGCTTACAGTTCTATGACTCACAGTTCTATGGCTCACAGTTCTATGGCTCACAGTTTGATGGCTCACAGTTTGATGGCTCACAGTTCTATGGCTCACAGTTTGATCGCTTACAGTTCTATGGCTCACAGTTCTATGGCTCACAGTTCTATGGCTCACAGTTCTATGGCTCACAGTTCTATGGCTCACAGTTTGATGGCTCACAGTTTGATGGCTCACAGTTTGATGGCTCACAGTTCTATGGCTCACAGTTTGATCGCTTACAGTTCTATGGCTCACAGTTCTATGGCTCACAGTTCTATGGCTCACAGTTCTATGGCTCACAGTTCTATGGCTCACAGTTTGATGGCTCACAGTTCGATGGCTCACAGTTCGATGGCTCACAGTTTGATGGCTCACAGTTTGATGGCTCACAGTTCGATAGCTCACAGTTCCATGGCTCACAGTTTGATGGTCCAGACCACACAGCCCGTCACAGTAGGGAAAGCATGTTGGCTGGAGCTTGAGGCAGCAGACAGGTGACCTCATCGAATCTGCAGTCATGGAGGAGAGAGAAATGAATACTGGTGCTCAGCTCACTGTATCATTGCTATGCAGTCAGGGACCCCAGGCCATCCTGGTACTGCTTGTGTTCAGGGTCTTCTGTTTTTAGATGACTTAGGAAATGACTCAGTCAGTGAATGCTTGCCTTGCAAGGACCCAACTTAGATCTCCAAAACCCACATTAAAAGTAAGATAGACATGGTGATGTGTCTTTGTAATCCCAGCACTGAGAAGTGGAAACAAATGGATACCCAGGATTCACTGACCAGGCCTTCTTGGAGAGTACCAAGGCCATGAAAAACCCTCTTAAAAGATAAAATCCATACAGGGTCTGAGGAATGGCACCCAAGGCCGTTCCATATACATGTGCCTGTGTGTGCAAATGTACCCTCAAACATGTGAAAACATGCACACATACACAGTGAGGAAAAAACCTTTTGAAGCATCCTCATAAACGCATCCATGATGTGCTTCCGTGGTAATCCTAAATGTAGACAAGTTCACACTGAATAGTAATCACCACAACACCTGAAAGGCTGAGGGATAAAAAGCATGTGCACCTGAACCTCCAGAACACTGAGATCCCAGGAGCTCTCCCAGTCTGACAGCCAGTGTGCTTCTGGCCTGTGGACCGGCTTAGATGAGGCACTATGCTCTGTGGTGTAGTATCTTTGTCAAAGACCAATACCCAGGAGCCAGAGAGAGGGGACAGAGTTTGAAAGAGTATTAAAAAGACATATAAGTTGGGGGAGATTCCTATTCAGTTTGGGGTAACTTGGGCATTAATTCAAACTAATAAAAATTGCTAGCTTTACAACCTAGGCAAGCTAGGGCACAGCAGGGAAATGGGTTTTATTTACCAGTTCAGACGAAGAGAGGCGTTTGTGTGTCATGTGGCCCCTTCACTCCTGTAGCTTACTCGCTTTCACCACTGAATTTTTCTCCTGCCGCTATTACAGCACAAGCGGATAAGACTTCGGGATGGACTTATTTACATAAAGGCCATAGCTGCTTACCTTACTGTCGCCCAATGAGTAAGTCAGGGGAGGACCCCAGGTCGACAATTACACAGGTTGGTCCTCACTGCATCATTGTCCCCTTAACTGACAATCAGTTTTTTAAGAGCATTGCACAACTTTATGGATTTCAAATTTTATTGCATTTCAGATTTCATTTGCTATGAAAGGACAGGAAATCATTATCCACCTGGTAAGCTAGGGTTTTTTTTTTATATGAACTGAATTTATGATTTCAGAAATTGTCTATTCTCCCATTCCACAAGTGGATACTTATCGTATGGACGGTCCATCTAATGGTATCAGGATTCATGACACAGATATTCATAATCTATTAATACTTCTTTCCCCCCAGCCCAACAGGTGGAGCTGGCTATTTTGATTCATCTGTTATGGTTAATTCATAAACCCTTAAATATCACTTCAGATTCTGCTTATGTCGTAGGATTATTTCTAGCAAAGGACTCATACTTGTGCACACGCTAACATCCCTAGTTTTTTTCACAGAAGAAGATTAGCAGGCTGATGCATGCTTAACCTGCCCTATTTTTACTTCTCCAGACGAAAATTGGGATGGGGTCTGCATCTGTCAGATGGATCCACTGAAGCAAAGTGGATTCCTTTTCAGCTCCTCTGCTCCAGGCCACCGGGGACACTGGCAGAAGGTGAGGAAATGGTGGAAGTCTCCAGAAAGATGGCAGACCTCCAGCTGAAGGGCAGAGGGACATCTTGACCACATCAATAGAAGTCAAGCCCACACACCTGGGGCCAAGTTAAGACCTTCTGCAGCGAGGGCAAAGATATTCAACAAAACACACGAAGCCCTTAGTCACCAGAGAATCTTTTTCTAGGAATGCTAGCTGCTTTGATCTGGGCGTCTGTAGTGAGTGCCTCTGAATGCATGTCCTGTCCCTCATCCTCCTCTGCTTTAACTCATAGATTGGATGGATCCAGCCCTGTTATCTTTCCTAATAACCACGTTTATGCCTGTACCTGGGGACTGTAATAGACTCATTCATCCATCTGAAGAAGGGACTGAACTTAATTTCTCCTTGGGATTTAAATCACGTCCTATTTGCAAAGAACTCATAACGTTTGTATTCCTATTAAAGACAAATAAGAGCTTATGTTCTATGAGATACTATAACTACTGACCAATCATATGGGCCTCTTTTCAAGCTATTCTCTGATTTTTTTTCTGATCATTATAGCAATGTAACCCACAGTACCAGGCATAGTTTGGCTCCCTGTTCTTAGAGTATACACACAATGCTTTCACTGTTCTAATTTTGTTATGTTTATAATTTGCTCACTTATAGGGCACTAGAGCATCAAATGACAATTAGATTTATCTATAAACATCTCAAATCAAAACCATTATGGATATCCTGCTATTGAAAAATAAAAAAGGCTTGGGGAGATGCTGGAATATGGCCCAGAGTGGAATCAGGCAAGAGAATGGTGAGTGCGTGTAAGAAAACAGGAGTCTCATTTCCTCAATTTCTTCAAAAGCACAGAATTGCTCTTGGAGTGCGCTTTCCTGGCCCTCCCAGTGTGGTGGATAGGAGTGAGTTTACTTCAGATTATTCGTTACAACCGGATATTGTTGCATGTTGATGGACCTCAGTGGAAAGACACGTCTTGTCACGTGTGGCTCGCCCTTGTGATTGCCCACAGCTCGGACTCATGAGAACCTTACTCAGGTGATTTTTCCTCAGCATAAATTGTTTGATATATTGAATAAAGTTGGCTATTGTGTGAGACTTTAGTCTGACTTATTTCTAGGCTCTGTTCTCTCCGTTTTCCCACTGCCAACTAGAGTGGTGAACAGATCTCCCCTCCCCATGGATGAATAGGATTAACACTGGGAAAATGACCCTTTCATCAAAAACCATTTCCAGATTCACTGTAACCACAATAAAAATCCCTGCAACATTCTTCACAGAAATGGGGCAGGGGGAGCTAGCCTAAAATGAAGTCAGAACCACAAGAGACCCTGAATAACCAAAACTAGTCCTGAGCAAAGAGAACAGGCTGAGGAGGAACAACCACTCCAGATCCTCAGATGCACTACAGAGCCACGGTAATAGAGACAATATGGTAATGGCACAAAGATAGCAGTATAGACACGATGGAGGTCAATGTCTCTCCCCACATCCTAGGTCTGCTTGGGACAAAATGAAAGACATGGGGGAACATAACTTCAGCCATTTAATATTTGACAAAGGTGCCAAAATATAAGCTGCAGAAAAGAAAGTACCTTCAACAAATGGTGCTGCCAAAATGGATGTCCACATGCAGAAGAGTGGAATTAGACCCATTTCTATCAGCTGTGCAAAACCAAACAAAAACAAACTCCAAATGGATCAAAGACCAAAATGAGAAACCTGAAAATATTGAAACATCTAGAAAAACAAAAACGGGCAGTACCCCACTAGAAAAAGCCATAGGCAGTTCCCTACATGATATATGCATCAAAAGGAATTATTTGTCTGGAAATTGAGGCCAATAATTGAAAACTGGGACCTCCTAAAACCAAAAGGCCTTAAAAATCAGTCAGTTGAATAAAGAATAAGTCCACAGAAGGGAGAAATGGTGTAATCATATTATAATCTCAAAAAAATAAATTAAGGATAAAAACAGAAAAAGATTTGATCAATGTGGCCACATTAGGAGTGGGGACAAAGCAATCCAGAAAGTCCCTTAAGTTCATCTTGCTGATTAAATCACTAGAACCCATGCTAAAAGCTGGATGTTCTGGCTTCTTTAGTCAGCAGTCCTACAGAGATGGGAAGTGGAGATGGGAGAACGGCCTGGGAGCCTGGGAGCCTGGGAGTCTAGGGCGCATAGCACAGCAGCAACAATAGCAAGAGAGAATCTGCATGCATACTGTGGCATACACACACACACACACACACACACACACAATTGTTAAAAAAAATTAAAACTAAGGATGGAGAAATGTCTCTGTTGTTAAGAGCCCTAGCTGCGGGGCTGGAGAGATGGCTCAGTGGTTAAGAGCCCCGACTGCTCTTCCAGAGGTCCTGAGTTCAATTCCCAGCAACCACATGGTGGCTCACAACCATCTGTAAAGAGATCTGATGCCCTCTTCTGGTGTGTCTGAAGATAGTTACAGTGTACTTATATATAATAAATGAATAAATCTTAAAAAAAAAAAAAAGCCCTAGCTGCTATTCCAGAGGACCTGGGTTCAGTACCCACCACCCAAATGGCTGCTCACAACTGTCTGAAACTCCAGTCCCAGGGGATTGAATGCTGCCTTCTAGCCCTCCATGGACTCAAGGCACATATGGTGTACAAATGTATACTCTGGAGATAAAGTCATATACATAAAAGATTCTGAAATGTAAAAATTTTAAAATTTGAAACAAAAAGAATCAATCATTTCCAAGTTACCTGTTCACTAGGGCTTTGGGACTAGGGAAACAAGCAATTAACACAGGGAACCTTCAAGTTGCTTGAGCCTTGTTTGGTTGGTTCATTGGTTACTTGATTGGTTTTAAAGAGTTAATGGCCTAGAAGTCCAGGTGTGCTGGGAACCTGCGACTTGCCTGATAATACTTGTAGTTCTCGAGATCTATCTGATAAGCGGATCCACCTGCCAAAATCCAGCCCCATCTTTTATCGTCCACCGGTTTCCTTTTATTTCCAAGTACCTCTATCAGTCCCAGTCTAGCAGGTTTGGCATGGGCTCTTGGTTGGTTGGTTGATTGGTTGATTGTTTTTTTTTTCGTTGGGTGTTTGTTTTGGTGGGGTTTTTTGTTTTGGTTTTGGTTTTTTGGTTTTTTTTTTTTTTAGTTTAGTTTTGTTTTGTTTTGTCGGCGACAGAGTCTCATTCTATATCCCAGACTGTGCAGAAGTTCACTATTCAGCTCCGGGTTCAAACCCAGGGCTATCTTCTTACACTCGTCTCCTATGTCGAGGAGCTACAGGCATGAACCACCGTGCACAGCTGGTTTTCATTTCTGTGTAAGGGTTAAAGGTGAGAACCTTCGTTACACTACACACTGCAACCGGCCTATTTGGGAAATTTGATTGTTTTCTTTTAATCCTTGATTCTTGGAGTTCAGATAAACAGTGTCAGTGTGTGGTGTGGAACTTTAGTGAGAGTGACTCCATATTTAGTCTAACGAACTACTGAAACAATAAACCCCAAAGAAATGGAGATTCCCCCCACCCCCAAGAATATCAATGTAGGAGAAGGAAATGGCCCACCCAGAGGAGTTTACCTCCCTGAAAGCCATTTCACAGAGTTCTGATGACTTCTCAGAACACTTTATAGGATGAGACTGAAGCTCAAACAGTGGTGGGCCAGTGGAGGGCAGTGTCACTCTTGGATCTGTGCATGCCCTTGACCCCCCTATTTCAACTTCAATCTCACTTCAGGAACCCTAAAACAGAGTTGGGGAAACCCCTGAATCCGTTTGTTCCTCTTCCCAATGTGGCCACAATACAAAAATCTCCTTTTTCTGCCTTTTCCGTTTAACTCTTTCCCATTGACTTCCTGGGGATGGGTGGCCAAAGCCAGCGTGGACTTGAACCCCAAGTTTGGAAACACTGGGTCAGTAGACTGTGTACAGAGGACAGTTGAGCCTCACTGGTTGTAAAATGTACTTTTACAGGTCCCAATACCTGGTTTGGAACTGTTCTCCAAAGCCAGTGGTATCAAACGGATATGGACCAGTACGTGCGTGGCTGTCTGCCTGACTCCCCCATTGTTTTGGCAGCATGTGTGAAGGTTCCACCAGGGCAGATGAGCTGAGATGCCTTTGATTGAAGGCCAGCCTTCCTGTGTTGGGCAAGGTCATTCCCTGCCACCGATTGAGTGCACTGCTGGAGGAGGGATAGACACAGATCAGTGAAGGAGGAAGGGGATGGCCATCCAGCCAGCCAGTTCAGCTGAATCAACACTGGCAATTAATAGGGTTGCAGATGTTGCAGCCAGATCACCATATCCACTGTTACTGCTTTGAAAAGACCAGTCATCAATCACCAGCACTCAGTGAAGACACCCAGCTGTCTACTCCACATGAGAATTAGCATTTCTTTGATGACCAGCTGCATGGAACCTTAAAGTAGGCAGAGAGTTCCTGTCGGGAAGTAGAGATTTCCTGAGTGCTTGCACAGCTCCAGAGTTGACAGTGAGTGAAAAAAATTTAAAAACTGAATGACACACTCCCCACCTCCTGGCTCAGTCATGGAAAGAACTGAGTTCCTGAGGACTTGTCTGCTACATCCGGGTAATCATTTCCTTCTACATCCGGGTAACCATTCCCTCCTATGTGAATCAACTGAAAAGAAAAAAAAAAAAATATATATATATATATATATATATATTTGGGAAAAGGCTTTCTTCTCGAGTGACTTGAATTTAAATATCCAGTGTAGGGTCACATGTTTGAACACTTGGACCGAGCCGGCGGTGCTGCTCTGAGGGTGCAGCCTTGATAGAGGACGAAGGTGCTGGGGACCAGCCTAGGTTTATTTTGTTTTGTTTTGTTTTGTTGTATTGATTGATT
The DNA here is from genome assembly GCF_021556685.1 of Rattus norvegicus. Classification (NCBI taxonomy): domain Eukaryota; kingdom Metazoa; phylum Chordata; class Mammalia; order Rodentia; family Muridae; genus Rattus; species Rattus norvegicus. Next base: position 24,066,573 of record NC_141551.1, on the reverse strand, counting down.
TGTATTGATTATTTGGGACTTTCACATCATGAACCCTGATCACACTTGCTTCTCAGTCCTCCCAGGTCTGCCCCACAACCCTTGTGACCACCCCCTCCCACAAAGAAGGCGGAAGAAGAGGAGGAGGGAGAAGAGGAGGGAGAGGAGTCCAATTCGTGCTGCCCATATACTCAGTGGAACATAGTGAAAACGCCCAGTGGCTGGCCCCTTAAAGAAAACTGAGGTCTTCCCCCTCACCCCCTTCCAGAAGTCATCAACTGTGAGGAGTTACACTTGTATCCTTACCACAATTTTTGAGTTCTTTTTGATGGATTTTTGTCTAGGCATTTACTTTTGGAAGACAAAATTACCAATTACTTTTGAAAGACAACCACTTGTTCACTTCCTTAGATACAGAAAAGACCTTTGACAAAAATCCAACACCCCTTTAGAATAAAAGTCCTGAAGAGATTAGGGACACAGGAACACACCTCAAGCCCACAGGAAACATCAACCTAAATGGAGAGAAACTCAAAACAGTTCCACTAAAATCAAGAACAAGACTGGGTTGTCCACCCTTTCTATACCTATTCATTATAGCACTTGAGATCTTAGCTTGAGCAATATGACAACTGCAGGAGATCAAAGAGACGCAAAAAGGAAGGGAAGTCAAAGTATCTTTATTTGCATTTTATACATATGTAACACTTTAAAACTCCACCATGAAAACTCCTACTTTACTTTCAGCAAAGTAGCTGAATACAAAGTTAATCCACACAACTTAGCTATTCACAGATGCCAAATAGATTGAGAGAGAAATCGGGGAAACAGTATCCTTCACAATAGCCTCAAAAAATTATCTTGGGATAACTGGAATGAAGTGAAAGACTTGTATGATTAAAAAAAAAAAAACTTAAGACATTGAATAAAGAAATTGGAGGTATCAGAAGATGAAAAGATCTCCCATGCTCAGGAATCAGTAGGATTAATATAGAAAAATAGCCATCATACCCAAAAAATTATAGATTCAAAGCAATCCCTATAAAAATTCCAACGCAGTCTTCACAGATCTTAAAAGGACAATTCTCAACTTTACATGAACACACATAATACCCAGGACAGCTAAAACAATCCTGAATAATAAAAGAACTGCTGGAGGGATCACCACCCCCAATCTCAGACTGTACTACAGAGCAATAGTAGTAAAAACAGCATGGTATTGGCGGGAAAACGGGCACATTTAACAATGGGATTGAACTGAAGACCCAGATATAAACACACACACACACACACACACACACACACACACACACACAGAGTCACAGGTGCACCCACACACACATACACACACACACACCCCACATACACATACACACACTCACACACACACTCTCACTCACACACACTCTCACACACACACTCACACACACTCACATACACAATCATACACACACACCCCATATATACACACACTCACACACATACACACACACCCCACACACACACTCACACACATACCCCACTTACACACACACCCCACATACACACACACTCACACACACGCACACACCCACACACACACTCATACACACATACCCCACATACACACACTCCCACACACACCTGTAGATACCTGCTTTAAAAATCCAGAAATACCCACTAGAAAAACAAACAATGGTGCTACCCAACCTGGACGGCTGCATGTAGAAGACTACGAATAAATCCACACTTATTAGCCTGGACAAAACTCAACTTCAACTAGATCAAAGACCACAACATAAGGACAGATTCACTGAACTTGATGGAAGAGAAAGTGGGGAATAGCCTCGAACCCACAGGCACAGGAGACAACTTCCTGGACAGAACACAGATAGCACAGGCACTAAGGTCAACAATCAATAATCGGGAACTCACGAAACTGAATGTCTTCTGTATATCAAAAAGCACCATCACTCAGACAAAGGTGTGGGCTGCCAAACAGGAGAAAGATCTTACCAAGCGCACATCCAGTGCAGTGTTAGTACCTAAAGTTTAGAAAGAACTCAGAAAACTGAACATCGAGAAAATAAACAACCTGATTAAAAAGTGGAGCACAGATTTTAAACAGGAATTCTCAAAAAAAAAGGAAATGTAAATGGCCTAGAATAATTTAAAGAAATGTTCAACCTCTTTAGTCATCAGGAAGAGGCAAATCTAAACTACTATAGGAGTTTATCATACATCAGTCATCAGTACATCAGTCAGATTGGCCAAGATCAATAAAACAAATGACAGATCGTACTGTCGAGGATATAGGGTGAGGGAAACACACGTCCATTGTTAGTAGGAATGAAAAATTGTCCATCCGCTATGGAAATCAGTGTGGCAGTTTCTCAGGAAAGTGGGAATAAATCTAGTTCAAGATCTAGCTAGACCACTGTCGAGCATATATCCAAAGGATGCTTCGTTTTGCTACAGAGACATTTCTGCTCTATTCACAGTAGCCAGAAATTGGGAACAGACTAGACGTCTGTCAACAGTTGAATGGCTAAGAGAAACGTGGTACATTTACACAGTAGTCTATTACTCGGCAGTTAAAATAATCACAGGCGAATGGATGGAGCTAGAAAAAAAAAAACCCTGAGTGAGGTAGCCCAGCTCCAAAGGGATAAATATAGCAGGTATCCATTCCCTTGTATGTGGATGTCAGCTGTTCTGTCTTCAGCAAGCAGGCTACCTCCATATAAACAGAGAGATTCATTATAGAATAAGGGGCTAGGAGAGGAATGGATCCCCCTAGGAAGGGGAAATAGAACAGTTATAAATGAACAGGGGTAGGGGACTAAAATGGAAGGAAAGAAGAGGAAGCAATATGAGGAGAGACAGCTAAAACTGAGAGCCATTTGAGGGGCCATATGCAAATCTAATACAGTAGGAGCTTCCCAAAATACACATACAAAGTGATCTAGGTGTACTTACCAATATCAGGGGAGACGGAGTCACAACTGGACATCTCTCACCACCAAATGAAGCCTCCAATTCCAGGAATGGGTTACCTCTAATCCATTGTTGTTGGCTGAAGAGGACCCATGGGAACCCTAAAACAATCCACACTATTTCTGAGGCTATTGGTCTCCCTCCCCAAACTGACAGTGAGGCCCTACTGCTGAAGACGGCCTACACAGCTCACTGATCACAGGGAAGGCAAGCTGCTGTCTACCTGGAACCTTCACCCATACTGACCAGTGTTCATGGTGCTGCGAGGTCCTCTGCGCGCTACCGAAGGAGAAAAGTAAACACCGACCATCGACGAACCATCTACAATGGGGAGCTGCATGCAGTGTAATGGCACGAAGCCTGTGGGAGTAACCAACCAATATCTAATTAGATGTAAGGCCTAATCCATAAGATGGATCCCACCCCCAACTCTAAGGTAGGTAGGCCAGGGAACTAGGGCAGTGCCGAGTGCTACTGCTCGCTAACGGAACAGAGCGGTAAAGTGACTCCTACTGACATTCTGCTCTATCCACAGATCAGCGTCTTGCTCAGCTCTTATAAGAGACGAATGCTCCTACAGTGTATGGGAACAAGCAAAAGACCCACAACCGGACAGAGCGCAGAGAGCGAGGGACCGCGGAACACTCAAACCTAAATAGAATGTCTCCATCAATCCCTTCCTCGAAAGCATCAGAGAGCCCTGTGGAAGAGGAGGCAGGAAGATTGTGAGAGCCGAGGGGATGGAGGACACCAAGGAGAAAGGCCTTCTAAACACAGCAGGGCCAGCATGCGCATGAACTCCCACGTATGTCAGCAGCGTGCACGGGGTCTCAGGGTCCCAGCACTAAGAGGGAAAGTGGACACAGCCCCAATTCCTAACCCAGAAGCTCTCTCCAGTTAATAACTTACAAATGAAAAATGCGTTTTCTCCAACAGTCTCACTGGATATACACAAGTACACTACCCTTAAGGCCAGGTCCCATCCCCGCAGACAGTCAACGCAAATGAATAAATGAGTGCAGGGGCGGTTTTGGACATTCTCTTATCTCACTAGCCTTGTTTTGTTTGTTTTTTAATACTACAGGTCCTTTTATGTTATATTATGGTTTCCAGTTTTTAGTGGGAGTTCTGTGTGTGTGTAAATGTGTGTCCCTGCACATGTGCATGTGCTCATACACACACACACAAACACATACTTCTTGAATTTTTTTCTTTGTTTCTTTTTCTTTCTGTTTCTTCGTTTTGTCATTCTGGTTCATTTTTCTTTTATCTAATTTTATTGTATTATTGTTTTTAAGATAGCTGTTATATCTTAATGACAATCATAAAGAAAGGATGCAAATGTGGGTGGGGGCAGGAATGGAAAGACTCTGGAAAGGGTTGGGAAGGGGAAAGCATAATCAGAATATATGGTGGGTTTTTTTTTTTCACTTTATTTCGTGCTCATGTTTTGCCTGCATGTGTGTCTGTGCGCCGGCATGGTGCCGGCAAGAGCTACTGACAATTGTGGACTGCATGTGGTTGCTGGGAATTGAACCTGGGTCCTCTGGAAGAGCAGCCAGTGTTCTGAACCATTATGCCATCTCTCCAGCCCAAATATATTGTGTTTTTTAAAAATCTATTTTCAACAACAACAAAAATACACCCCCCCATGCAGTACTACCAAGAAGGGAGCTACTTCGTCAGAGAAGGTCGAATGTCCAGTGTTTAAGAGACGCATGCAGGGGGAGCTGCACGGTGATTCTTGGTGCGCACAAGTTGACCTGACCAGCAAACGGCTCAAAATGTGCTGCGTGGCTGTGGAGGTCAGAGGTCAACCTGCAGTGTCGTCCCTCGGGAGCTGTCCACCTCATGTCTTTTTCATTTTGATGTCTGTTTTTAATGTGTGTGTAAGTGTGAGTGCACACCACAGCACACATGTAGAGGTCAGAGGTCAGGTTTTGGGGGATTGCCGCTCATCTACCATGTGGAAGCAGGGGCTGTCTTGTCTCTGCTCCTGTGTTGGGCGATCTGTGCTGGCTGGCCCGAGAGATTCTAGCTGGTTATTTTGTCTCTGCCTCCTGTCAGAGCGCTGGGATTACAGATGTGCTGTGTACCATCTGGCTTTTCACGGAGGTTCCCAGAACTGAACTTCCATGGCAGGATTTCATGTCTAGCATTTTTACCCACTGAGCTCTGTGCATTTTGAGACGGGGTCCCTACTGGCTTGGGCTCACAAACCGAGTTAGGTTGGCTGGCCAGAAAGCCCCAGACAACCTCCATCTCTCCTCCTCAGCACTAAAATTACAAGTGTGCACTACCTGCCCTGCTTCTTATGTGGGGGAAAGGGACTGCACTCAGCTCCTCCTGTTTACACAGCAAACACCTCCAACTAAGCCATTTTCTCTCTCTCTCTCTCTCTCTCTTTCTCTCTCTCTCTCTCTCTCTCTCTCTCTCTCTCTCACACACACACACACACACACACACACACACACACACACACACAGCTCTCCCACACACACACAGAGTAGCATTTACTACCTATGCTCTCTAGCACAGTATACATACTGGTACATACATGTATACTCTCACACCATACACCTCGTTGCTCGTGATTTCTCATTTACATCCTCATGAGTTCACAGCACATAAAAAAGCGCCAGGAAGATGCAGCCAAACATTAGTGGCAGTGAGCTACAGACATGTGCTTAGTATGTGTCCCATCACTTCTCTGTAGACTTCGACTGTTTACAAAACTAAATTACCAGGAAGAAAAAAAAACCCTGAACTCCACAGTCCTACCAAAAATAAAACCTGAGCCCTACAGTCCCACATCAGGGCAAACTTTTTGTGTTTTCCTTTGTTTTGAGAGCTTCACTCATGAGCACTGTATTTGCATCGCTTCCCCTTCTCCCCTCCCCATCTCCACTTGCCTGCCCATTCTCTCACACCTATGGCCCCGTCTTCCTTATTGCTGTATATATGTGACCCACTGAGACCACTTCATGTCATAGGTGTTTGGGGCTGACCACTTGGAATTAGATAATTCATCAGAGGTTCCTCGCTGGTGCAGACTGATTCTCTATGGGAGCATAAATTGCTGGAAGTTCTTCATCTAGGGGTGGGAGCCCATGAGATTTCCCCTTCCACACTGGCATGTCACAGGTGACATCACTGTGCAGGTCTTTTTTAGGTGAGTACATTATTAAGATGTCAGGGCTGGAGAGATGGCTCAGTGGTTAAGAGCACTGACTGTTCTTCCAGAGGTCCTGAGTTCAATTTCCAGCAACCACATGGTGGCTCACAACCATCTACAGTAGGATCCGATGCCCTCTTCTGGAGTGTCTAAGGACAGCTACAGTGTACTCACTTACATAAAAATTAATGGCTCTGGCCCCTGTCAGATGCTAGCTCAAGGCACATGTATGAGCTCTCTCCCCACCCCCTTTTCTAGAATGTTCCCTGAGCCATAGGTGTTGCACTGGGTAGCACGTGCTCAGTGGTTCTCTATAATTCCACCAGTGGTGAACCTCCTCAATGTTCTCCGTCCGCTGCTGCTGCTAAAAGAAGGTTCTCTGATGATGGGTGAGAGCCACAGTTACCTGTGGGTAAAAGGACAAATACTTAGACTGCAGTTGGGAATAAATAAATATTTTAAAAGTTGGCAATGGTGGTGCACACTTGTAACTGCAGCTCTAGGCAGGTAGACACAGGTCCTTGGGGCTCTCTGGCTAACAGCTTCCAGGCCGATGAGAGACCTGTCTCCCAACCAAGGTGGCTGTGGTGGCCCATTCCTTTCATTGTGCCGCTTAGGAGGTAGAAGCAGGCAGACAGATGTTTGTGGGTTCGAGACCAGCATGATATGTTTCAAGCCAGTCACGGTTACAAAAGGAAACAGGGGAGGAAGATAAACATCTCAAGACCTGCACAACTTCAAGCCAAACAAAAGCCTAGTAGCAAGGAGGAGTGAGTGTAAAGTCCAGCCCTAACCAAAGGGCTACTTACATTTGATACCTGCTGGGAAGGAGAAAATCATTTTCCCCAGTGGAGTGTCACTGGGTGTATCAACCACACTCCAGGGCAGGTCCCGAGTGCAGGAGTAGACAGCCAGAACAAAAGGAATTTCATGTGGGTTCTTACTGTTATTGTTTAGGGATTTTTTTGTTTTGTTTTGGGTTTTTTTGGTATTATTGATTTTTGTTTGTTTTGATTTTCTTGTGTTTTTGCTTTGGTCTGGAGTGTTAGAGAGAGAACACATAGGAACACGAAGGTTAGGTAAGGAGGAGAATCTGAGAGGGATTGGGGGAGGGAAAATATCAAAATATGCTATATAAAAATTAAATAAAATCTAAGCAAAAACAATAAACAGAACCGGAAAGACAGCTGCTCTTCCAGAAGATCCAGGTTCGATACCCAGCACCCACATGGCAGCTTGCGACTGTGTGTAACTCCAGTTCTGGGAGATCAGGCACTCTCACACAGACATACTTGCAGGCAAAACACCAAAGCCCATAAAAATAAATAAGTCTGAGGGGGGGGGAGGGAGAGGAAGAGGGAGAGGGAGAGGGAGAGAGAAGGAGGGACGGAGGGAGGGGGAGGGAGGGAGGGAGAAAGAATACTAGAAGGAGAGAGAGAGAGAGAACACTTGGGTTGTTCTTTGGCCTGCACACACATGTCCACGAGCCTGGGGTATCCCTAAGGCGTTTGAGCCAGTCTCCTCTGCTTCCCAGGAGACACTAAACCCCTGTCATTAGTGTCCTGGTAGCACGAAAGCTCTCTTCCAACACAACTGGAGCCTTGCTGCTCACAGGATGTCCAGGGCAGCTGAGGAACAGCTCCATCTAGTGGTAAGATAGGAGGAATGGACTAATGAACCAGTGCACACTCACGGGTCTCTCCTGCTCTGCCTGACCTACAGTAGCCTGGGATACAGAAAACCAAGCTTTGCAAGCAGACAGTATGCAGTGGGCGCTCAATTAATAAATATCTATTTTGGCTAATGTCATGGGCTTAAATAAAGACCAAATCTATCTTGCCCTAGTGCCTCTCTTTGGATTCTGTTGAGTATCCTTAAATAAGCCTGTGATCCAGAGTACTATACTCAGGGGAGCTCTGAGTCGTTCTAGTAAATAGTGGAACATGAGAAGATTGTATGAATCTGATGTGAGATCATCCTGACCGATTCTTAAGCTTCTGTGTGAGTCTCAAGAAAAGGAGTCTGATTAGACAACTGTGCCCTGGGTCATCAGTACCAACAATCACTGCAACTGTTTGCCAAACCCTGGACCACTCCTGCAATGGCCTCCCCTGGGCAGAGTTCTGAGAATGCTGTTTGCCAAGGAACTCCATACTTCTCTGAAGTCATCTGCCTCCAAACACTGCACCCAGCCCTTGGAGGAGGGTGTTTCTCCAAATCTGAAACATCGTATGTTGCTGTTTTCTTCTCTAACATTTCTTTTGGGGGGCCTGGGAGATGGCTCAGGGGGTGACTTACCCTGCAAACCCGAGGGCCCGAGTCCAATCCCAAGTAACCACATAAAAAGCTAGGCACCTCAATACATGCCTGTGACCCCAGAATTTGGGAGAAGCAGAGAAAGGCAAATCTTGAGAGCTTGCCAGCCAACCCACTATTAATGAAGGCTACCAATTTAGTAAGAGACCTTCACATAGCACAGCAGAGAGCAGTAGAGAAAGGCATCCAACGTTCTGTCATTGTCTTTCCTGTTATTGCACACCCAGGCATCTGCACGCACACACACACACACACACACACACCCCTCTGTTTGTATTAAATGTGTTCTGGCCATATTTCCTGACACAGAAGTTAATTTTAAACACCCTAGGGTTCCCCCTAAGGAGTGGGGGTAGGATACTCCTCTAACATCCCATGCCAACATTAGCCCTCTGTCATATATCTACCCACTTACGATGTCTGTGACTCAGCACGAAGGAACCAGGAAAGCCTGTGTGAGTGACATAGTAATGCTAGGCTTTCACTAACCTTGTAATTTAAATATCTGTGTGGTGATATTAGCATAACCTCCTAGCACACATCTGATATCAAAATGGCCCAAACCTTGACATCAAAATGATCCCTGGGGAGGACCCTCAGTGGAAGACCACAGGTTACTGATGGCCAGCATTGTCTCTCCAGTGACCCCCGATCCCAAGTAGCACCCCTAACTACAAAGTTCTGCTCGCCCACCCACCCCACCCCAGGGCAGAATCCGAGATAAAACCTGCCAGTGCTTCTGAGGGTTTCTAATTGTGTAGGAACTACATCGCCAAGCAGAGCCTGCGTAAAACAAAACACTGGTGACTAAGACACTTCCTCCTCTGCATGCTTCCCTGTGACATGATGGCCCAGGAGCCCACAGTCATCCTAGCACGGCGTGGTCCCCACCCTCTAATCTGTGGGGAGGGAGTGCTGTCTTCAGTCTCTACACTCCCTCAGGAAAACACTGATGAAGTGTGGAGAAAGAATGCAGTGGAGAGGCGGGAGGAAAGAGGCCTGCTTATGAGTGACACTGGCACTCTCTGAGGACGGCTCTGCTCAGAAGGCACCAGTAGAGTGGGCAGAGGCACACAAATCCTTTTGTTACAAAACACCTAGAAAAGATAAATAAAGTTTTACTGTTTCAAATACACAGATGTGTTCAAAGAAAAGGAAGGACTGAGGGCCAAACACTTGGACAGTATATTAGGTTTGGTGTGTGTGTGTGTGTGTGTGTGTGTGTGTGTGTGTGTTTGCACACTATACTTGTGTCTATAGGTTTGTGTGCATGTGGAGACCTGGAGACAACCTCAGCTGTCATTGAACAAGACACTGTCTATTCAGTTTTCTGAGGCAGGGTTTCTCACTGATCTGGATCTTTTCCAGTTAGGCAAGTCTGGCTATCTATTGAGTCCCAGAGGCTTGCTGGCTCTGCCTCCCCAGCAATGACTGGGGTTATTAGCACACACCACTACATGTGATGTTTATTTTATGTGGGTTCTGGAGATCAAATACAAGTCCTCACGCACGCAGCGCTTTACTGACTGTCTCACCAGCCAGCTCTGTCAGTTTTCTAGTGACATATAACAGTGACATATAACATGTAACAGTGACTTGTAACACATAACCATGACACATAACACACAACCAGGACATACAGCACACAACCAGGACACACAGCACACAACCAGGACACACAGCACACAACCAGGACACATAACCTCAAACTCAGAGGCTCAAGACAACACAAGTTAACTTACTCACAGGCGTGAAAATGTGCAGTGCGGTGTCTCTGGACTGTCTTTCCGCAAGGAGGAACCTGTTTCCGGGGCTCTTTCTGCTTCTAGAAGTCCCTCATATTCCATCCATATGGCCCTTGCTTGCTTCATTTTAAGGACTGGTGACACTACATCTCTGGGACACTTTCCTCTCCCACCTGCATGGACCTCTGAGACAGCATGAGTCACGGCATAACAACCAGCAGTCATCTTTTTTTTTTTTTTTTTTTTTTTGGTTCTTTTTTTCGGAGCTGGGGACCGAACCCAGGGCCTTGCGCTTCCTAGGTAAGCGCTCTACCACTGAGCTAAATCCCCAGGCCCAAGCAGTCATCTTAAGATTAAAGATTACACGTTATGAATTAAGATTACAGCTGCTGTAATAGAATCCTTTGTCGTGGAATCTGGTACATTTGCTACAGAGCGGAGGGTAGCTGTTCTAAGGGGCAGGACTCCGCCCGCCACAGAAAGGAAACTGAAAGCTACAAATGACATAGGCGATGCTGGTTTGGGTTTTGGTATTTGGGTAATTTTATTTGTTGGTTGGTTGGTTGGTTTGTGGTAAGTTGACGCAGACCAAGATCACCTGGGGAAAGAGAACCGTAACTGAGAAAATGACTTCATCAGATTGGCCTGTATGCAGGTAGGGGGAGGGGTGTTTTCTTGATGAATGACAGGCGAGGGCCCAGCAGGCCAGTTTCTACCCTGCCCTTAATCAGTTCATTCCCAAATGAAAGACATAGTCTCCGCCTTTATATTTACAATAAACCTTAAAACAGCACAAGGGCTGGGCCTACCCACCATGCTGTTAGGGCTGTGTGGTCCCGGGTTATATCAGAAAGCAGACTGGGTAACTATGAGAACCAGTAAGCCGCATTTCTCTATAGACTCTGCTTCAGTTCCTGCCTCTAGGTTCCCGTCCCGATTCCACCCGCCACTAGGCTCTCCTAGCAGTGATTTTTCTTGATCATATTATCTGAAGTGGGAAGACACACACCAAAATGTGGGCGTCGCCCTCCAGTGGCTGCCCAAATAAAAGGAGGTTGGAGAGAAACGCTTTTGCCTGCTTGCTTTCCCTCGGCAAGTTCTTCTCTTCTGTTGCTACATTTTCTTTTCCGGAGCTGAGGACCGAACCCAGGGGCCTTGTGCTTGCTAGGCAAGCGCTCTACCACTGAGCTAAATCCCCAACCCCCTGTTGCTACGTTCTTATCCTGAGATCAGAGCCCTCCTTCAGCAGCCTTGCAATGTGGACTGAAGACCAGTGGCTCTCCAGAAACCTCCCAGGCCTTCAGTGCCAGACTGGGAGAGCCGAAGCACCACGCCTCATGAAGGAACAGCTTCCAAATACTCAGCCTCTGCAAGGTCCAGGTGGCCACTGCTGAATTATTCCAGAAGCCAAACCAATAAAGCCACTTATATATATTTATTCTGTCAGCTTTGTTCTTCTAGAGAACCCTCAATAACACATAGAGTTGTTATCAAAAGCATCATGAAAGATTCCATACAGCAGCTCAGTATTTATAAACATTGAGAAATCGATAATAATAAATAAAATAAGTTGAGGGGCAAGGCTAAGGGATAGTTAAGCAAATTAGCCCATGAGGTGAAGAAAGTAAAATAATGGGAAAGGAATGCCGGGAAATAAAACACACTGTTAAGGCCTAGGTAACTGTTGCCTATCTAGCCAGCCACTTTGTGCTGTTGCTAACGTTATAAGGGAATGTTCTGATATGCTGTCACTGCTGTTATTAGGAAACTTTCTCAGGGCCAAGTTGATTACATATCCTGTAATGTTCTGTACTCTTGGAAACCAAGTCAGTTAGAACTGCTTTGTATAGTTACCCACAGTAAGCTTGGACGGATCCAACCACTGGACAACACTTCCTGCACCTTTGGATGAGATTTTATGGGTTTTGGTTTTATAAGATGTCTCTGGGATGGACCCCCAACCTGTACCAATATAAAAAACTATTTGGAATAAAACTTCCATTTTTGTAGGGTTTGAGTAAAGATTAAGTTCCCAAGACCTCCCTAGGAACTGGCATCCTGGTTGGCAAGTTAAGACAGGAAGTTAGGTAAGGCAAGTCCCCTGCCACAGTTGAATACTCCAACCAATGGAAGCAGGATACAAGTCCCACAAAGACATGTTCCTAAGGAAGTGCCCTATCTGTAAATCCCGATTGGTGAAGTAGAGTGTTTGTGGATCTCAGGCTTAAAAGCTCTGTAGGATTCTAGCTGAGTATCACCGCCAGCTCCTTGGTCGGTCGGTGGCTCTGATCAGTCCTGGGACGCATGCTCAATGAACTATCCCTGTCTGACTGAGATCGGTGTGCCTGTGGTTTGTGAGGCAACTCCTGGACCCCAACAACCACCCAATTATTACCAGATAAACCTATCTTTCCAGCAGAGTCTTGGGGAGGTGAGGCATTCTTCCACGGCAAGCAGTTGAGCCCTCCTCTCCCTGGTACCTATAAGAGGAAACTTTAAAAAAAATGACGGGGCTGGGGATTTAGCTCAGTGGTAGAGCGCTTACCTAGGAAGCGCAAGGCCCTGGGTTCGGTCCCCAGCTCCGAAAAAAAGAACCAAAAAAAAAAAAAAAATGACAATGCGCCCTGTGGTGGTTTGAAGGAATGGTCCACATACGATGATATATGAATGCTTGACCCATGAGGAGTGGCACTATTAGAATGTGTTGGAGGAAGTGTGTCCCCACAGGGGTTTGAGGTCTCTTGGTGCTCAAGCTCCTCCCAGTGTAGAAAAAGGTGTAGAACTCTCAGCTCCTCCGGCTCCTGTATACAGAAAGCTTCTGGGTTCAGGGTGTGTGCTAGAGCAGAACCACACCACAACTGCTTGGTGGTAAACAGGAAGCTCTTGGGTTTCTGCCTGTACGCTGCCATGTTTCTTATCATGCTTATCGCCATGGTGATGATGACTGAACAGTTGAAACTGTAAGCCAACCTCAACTAAATGTTCTCCTTTATAAGAGTTGCCATGGTCCCTTCACAGCCATGAAACCCATGTGGTTGCTGGGAATTGAACTCAGGACTCTCTGTCAGAGCAGTCAGTGCTCTTAACCTCTGAGCCATCTCTCCAGCCCTCTAGATGATCTTAAAGAATTTTTTAGTCTTTCATCTGCCTTTAATCCCAGCACTCAGAAGGCAGGAGCAAGCAAGATCTCTGTGAGTTCGAGCCAGGTCTACAGAGTGCGTTCCAGGATAGCCAGGGCCTCACAAAGAAACCCATCTTGAAAGACAAAACAAACAAAAAGCAACAAAGAACAGTTTGGCCTCATGGAGTAAACACAGTATGAAATAAACATTCCTAAAATAGCCAAATTTACATGTTAATGAGATACAGAGTTCCCTCTATATTTCCAGTTAATTGTATTCTATGAATTATCTTACACTTAAATGGTTAGAAATGAGACTTTGGAAGAAGTCACTGTCTCCCATTTTTTATTAGTAAAATACAAATATAGTTTAATTAATTCTTTAATCCTAGCTATATTTTAGATATTAATTAAACCAATAAATATCAGTACTTGAGGTATAAAACATGAATGTTGTTACTAGACTGATACCTTTTGTGTTCTTTGGATAAGAAGAGTTAACCCAAGTCTTCATATGTCCAAACAGAGTAAATGAAGTTAAAGTTAAAACTAGATATTGTTTTATCTAAATTATACTAAATAATGAGAATATATATGTATTTACACAGAATGAAAAAAACTCAAATTATTCAAACATTAGTTTTGAATCAAATAGGGGTACAGGGTAAAAAAAGAGTTATAATGAAAAGGCACGATCAAATGAAAGAATATAATATTTTCATTTGCAACTTCATTAAAAGCAATACAAGTATTATTTTATCACTTAGCCTATCCATTACAGTAATTGACTCAAGATCTGGATCTGGGGATGTGGCCCGATGGGACAGTACTTAGCTAACGTGTCCAATGCCTTGGGTTCAATGCCCAGCGTTGAAAATAAACAGAACCTAATTCATGATTGATGGAAAAAGCAAATGTAATAAGACTAGAAAACTAAACCTGAAGACGGTGGGCTCAAGTTACACAATGCTTCTTAGAGAACCTGACTGCAGGGGCAAGAGAAAGGGGCCTAAGGAGCTGGCTCAGTAGACAGCACCCGCCATGCAGGAGGAGGACGGACTTGAACCTCAGAACTTACATATGAAGCTGGGCATGGCCATGCACACTCATAACCCCAAGGCTGGGTGCAGGGCGGAGCCAGGTGAATCCCTGGGGTTTTCCAGCTTACTGAGCACTGTGTTTCAAGTTCAGTGAGAGATCCTGTCTCAAAAAATAAATAAATAAAAGTGGAGTGACAGGAAAGACGTGTGACATCACATTTATACACCTCGGAATAGAAATGACACAGAGGTGGGAACTCCGACCTGCCTGGCGCCTGGCAGCTTTTGGGACCCTCGGCATTTGGCCACTGAACTGGAGCAGCGCACGGCAGGTACCCCAGTAAGTAGCAGCCCCTGGTGTAACGACACAGGCCTCAGGTGTCAGGGACTGTGTTAGTGGTTTTTCTCATTGCTGTGACAAAATAATAAAATAAGGGCTTTACTTTGGCTCCAGCTTCAGAGTGCATCAGTAATAGCGGCAGGACCCGGGGAGGCTGTTCACAGTACAGTCAGTCAGGGTCCAGGAATGCTGGTCCTCAGCTTTCTTCCTTCGTGTTCTAGCCCAGACGATCGTGCCACGTGTTGGCTGGGCCTTCCCACCTCAGTTCTCCTCGTCTAGAAACGCCTTCATAGACCGGTCTGCCTGCGGGTGTGTCTCCCAGATGACTTTAGATCCATGATCGATACCAAGCACGCATAGCCGGTTTTATCATCTGCTTGCCTCAGAATACAATGACCTGTGCAGAGAATTGCACATGACCGCCTCGACAGCCACTCCACATGTGGCATCTGCCATGGGCCTAGATCTCAAAGAGGGGGTGGCTGGCGTAGAGAGGATCACCCACCTTTTGCTGGCGTGGCCGTCCCTCCTGACGTCAGCCTTCTTTATCCCGTTGCCGTGATCTCTTTGCTGCTCTCAGATGCGATTCTTTTCCAGGCTTCCATCCCTAAGGAGCAGCTGTCTCCAGGACCTTTCCATACTTGGATCCAGACTGAGACTGCTAAAGCAGCCAGCCTCACAGACAGAGTGACCAACCAGTTCTCAGCCTCACAGGTAAAATACTGAAACCTCCCAGGTTAGTAACATTTCAAAGTAAGCTAACTTAGTAATACACAGCCCAAATTCCATTTCTAAATAATACAATATAAGACAAAACAAATACCAGGAAGAGAGCTGAAGAGAAGACACAAGACCAGCTTGGTCACCCCCAGGGATCTCATAAAAAACAGTAAACCAGAAGCCACGATATACACACAGAGGACCTGTAGGGTAAAAGTGAGAAAAATATAAAATAAGAAGTAGATACTAAGACAGACTTTTAGAAAGAGGGGGAGCTCTGACAGGACATTATAAGACAAGGAACCTTCAAACAGAGCACTGGGTTTGTGTCCTGTGGGTGTCCTGTGGCCATGAAGCCTACCTAAGAGTAGTTGTTTCCCCAGTGAGCCTCTCCTTGGAGAAAACTAAACTTCATTTGCAAGTGCTCATCAAGTGGACACTGTGTCCAGGGACAGGGGAAGCTGCTCATCAAGTGGACACTGTCTTGGGGAAGGAGGGAAGCAGGTACCTACTTCTCGTTTGAAGCTCCAGAGCTGCCCAAACTCCATTTTTCAGTTCATTCAATAAAATAAAGACAAATGTGCCTTAAGTGGTATAATTTTTATATACAGAAATGATCCACTCTCAACAAGTATAAAACACAACAGCAGCCTTTCTTTCCTTTAAGTCTGGAACCCACTGGCTCTCAGCACAGTCAGTCAACACATTAGACCAAGAGGACATTACAGTCTTGGAGAGAAACGATCACACTGAGAAGTCTCTGTTTTCAACTCTGATCCAGGCAGTCAATCTTCAACTGAGTACAGGGTGGATGTCACTTCCTGAAGCGTTTGAAAAGTGGGTGCACGTGCTTGGTGGAGGCTTTGTTTCGGGAGGAGTGGTACTCCATATACACAGTATCGTCTGCCCCGGACAGAGAGCTCATGGTGCCGAAGCGCCGGGATGCCTGTGGGGGAAAGGCAGAAGCCAGGCTAAGGTTAATCTCCAAAGGAACCTCTTACAACACTCATACTCAAATTCAGAATGTGTGTGTGTGTGTGCGCGCGTGTGTGTTTACAAATGTGTGCTGCTATACCCAAAAGATGCCCCAACATATAAAAAAGACACGTGCTCCACTATGTTCATCGCAGCCTTATTTATAATAGCCAGAAGCTGGAAAGAACCCAGATGCCCTTCAACAGAGGAATGGATACAGAAAATGTGGTACATGTACACAATGGAATATTACTCAGCTATCAAAAACAATGCCTTTATGAAATTCATAGGCAAATGGAGGGAACTGGAAAATATTATCCTGAGTGAGGTAACCCAATCACAGAAAAACACACATGGTATGATGCACTCATTGATAAGTGGCTATTAGCCCAAATGCTTGAATTGCCCTAGATGCCTAGAACAAATGAAACTCAAGACGGATGATCAAAATGTGAATGCTTCACTCCTTCTTTAAAAGGGGAACAAGAGGGGTTGGGGATTTAGCTCAGTGGTAGAGCACTTGCCTAGCAAGCACAAGGCCCTGGGTTCGGTCCCCAGCTCCGAAAAAAAGAAGGAAAAAAAAAGGGGGGGGGGGGACAAGAATACCCTTGGCAGGGAATAGAGAGGCAAAGATTAAAACAGACACAGAAGGAACACCCATTCAGAGCCTGCCCCACATGTGGCCCATACATATACAGCCATCCAATTAGACAAGATGGATGAAGCAAAGACGTGCAGGCCGACAGGAGCCGGATATAGATCGCTCCTGAGAGACACAGCCAGAATACAGCAAATACAGGGGCGAATGCCAGCAGCAAACCACTGACCTGAGAACAGGACCCCCGTTGAAGGAATCAGAGAAAGAACTGGAAGAGCTTGAAGGGGCTCGAGACCCCATATGAACAACAATGCCAAGCAACCAGAGCTTCCAGGGACTAAGCCACTACCTAAAGACTATACATGGACTGACCCTGGACTCTGACCCCATAGGTAGCAATGAATATCCTAGTAAGAGCACCAGTGGAAGGGGAAGCCCTGGGTCCTGCTAAGACTGAACCCCCAGTGAACTAGTCTATGGGGGGGAGGGCGGCAATGGGGGGAGGGTTGGGAGGGGAACACCCATAAGGAAGGGGAGGGGGGAGGGGCTAGGAGGATGTTGGCCTGGAAACTGGGAAAGGTAATAACAATAGAAATGTAAATAAGAAATACTCAAGTTAATAAAGATAAAAAAAAATAAAATTCTTAAAGTTCATATACGAAACATAAAAGACCATAGGAAGCTAATGAAATCTTAAAAAAATAAATGTTAGTAGTAGATATCATTACTCCTAATTTTAATTATACTACGAGCCATAGTAATAAAAATCTGATACTTCCACCAAAAAAAAAAAAAAATTTGTGCTGCAGGGTCTGAACCCAGGGTCTTGCACATGCTAGGCAAGCCCTCTACCACCAAGCTAGCCCAGCCATGCGATGAACTGTTTTTAAACAACTCTCAGGCTGGCGAGATGGCCTGGCTGTTAAGAGCATGGCAGCTCAGAACTGTCTGTAACACCAGTTCCCGGGAACCCAACACTCTCACACATACATGAATGCAGACAAAACACCAATGCACGTCAAATACAAATAAATAAATTTAAAAAACATAAGACTTTTTGGACAGCTGAGTTGTAATTGCAATGCAAGCATAGCAACTGGAGCTTGAGCCCAGAACCCACAAAAGGTGTAAGGAGAGAAAGCACTCCACCAAGCTGTCGTGACTTCCACAGCCGTGCCCTCTGACACACACACACACACACACACACACACACACACACACACACACGTATGCACACATGTATGCACACACATATACAAGTTAAATTTAAAATATCTTTCTGGCCACTTTCATATATACTGCATATATACTACCTCCCCTGATCCTCACAACAACTATAATCTTAACCTACAAAACAGGAAACTGAGGCACAAGAACATGGCTTGAGCCTGCTTGAGATCTCAAGGAAAACAGGACTAGAACATGGCCCAGGCACTCCGCTGTAACAGCCAGCACAGGTCTCCCTTGATGACAACTGCCTAAGAGAACATATTCTCTCTTTTGTAGTTCTGAGGTAAGAAGCCAGGGCTTGGTACTGCACATGCAAGGCAGACTCAGCCCCTACAAAATCTTTCTTTTTTTTTTTTTTTTTTTTTGTTGTTGTTGTTGTTGTTGTTCTTTTTTTCGGAGCTGGGGACCAAACCCAGGGCCTTGCGCTTTCTAGGCAAGTGCTCTACCACTGAGCTAAATCCCCAACCCCGCAAAATCTTTCTTAAGAGTTATTGGGGGGGGGCTGGAGAGATGGCTCAGTGGTTAAGAGCACTGACTGCTCTTCCAGAGGTCCTGAGTTCAATTCTCAGCACCCACATGGTGGCTCACAACCACCTGTAATAGGATCCGATGCTCTCTTCTGGTGTGTCTGAAGACAGCTACAGTGTACTCATATACATAAAATAAATAAATAATTTTTTTTAATTGTTATTAGGATAGACTGGAGCTGAAGAGGTGGCTCAGCAGTTAAGAACACTGGCTACCCTTCCAGAAGACTGAGATTTGAATTCTAGCAACTCACAACCATCTGCAACTCCAGTTCCAAGGATCTGAAGCATCCTTCCGGCCTGTGTGGGTACCAGGCACACATGTGGTGTAGAGGCACAAGCACCCATACATATAAAAAAATAATTAAAAAAAAAAGTTGGGGTGGGAGTCTCTTTAAATCTCCTAAGACTTAACAATGGGAGACCCAGAAAACCCTGGCTTGACTCAGATCCAAAGCCATGAGCAAGTTTTGAGTGTATGTAACAGGGCATGGTCAAGTCTGCTCCAAAGGTGGATATGGAGCTGGGAGCAAAGTGAACACCTTTAATCCCAGTCTTAGAGGCAGGAGAGGCAGGAGAGGCAGGAGAGGCAGAGGCAGAGGCAGGAAAGGCAGGAGAGGCAGGAGAGGCAGGAGAGGGAGAGGCAGAGGCAGAGGCAGAGGCAGGAGAAGCAGGAGAGGCAGGAGAGGCAGGAGAGGCAGGAAAGGCAGGAGAGGCAGAGGCAGAGGCAGAGGCAGGAGAAGCAGGAGAAGCAGGAGAGGCAGGAAAAGGCAGGATGCAGAGGCAGGAGGACCTGAGTTCCAGACCTGCCAGTTACACAGTAGCACCCATCTCAGGCAAAACAAAACAAAGCCGGAGATGGGTATGAACAGTACCCCGAAGCCAGGAGTCTGGCCCAGAGCAGTTTGCACCTGAACCAGACAGATGTCAGGGAAAATGGGCACCTGACGGATGCCAGGTCATAGCCTGATCTCAGAGGACTGATCCAACAGCAGTAAAGGTCACCTTGGCACCCCTGGACCAACGTGCAGATGACCTAGCAAGAGAATGGCCTTGACTGGAGGGTACTGGCACCTGCCCAAGTGGCAAATGTTGCTTCCTTCCTGTCTTGTTCTAGCTAATGATCGCCTTTCAGCTTTCACACCACTGAATTTCAGAAACTGAATCCTCGGAACCCCTGACTCAATTTCACTTCTCTCCTTGAAGGGTGATAATCATAATCTCCTTATGATGCCTTCGCTGATCACACTACATGGTCATGCCTGGGGCACACAGGCCTTCAGTAAAGACAGGTGAAATGCTGGGTCTTTTTAGAAAGCAGCATAGTTCAACTTTTTGAGTTCATCAACAGACTCATCTTGACGGCTGAGCCCTCTTACTGAGGAGGAAAGCAGGGTGAGCCAGCTAACCCCAGACCAACAGATAAAGCACCTACTAGTACCAGAGCCTACAGGGCTCTCATCCTTGGCCCCAACATTAGCAGGCTGTCATTATGGACAAGCATGACCCCAGTCACTGTCACTGTGAGCCCTCTGCCTTACAACACATTTATAAGAAACCCACGCTCAAAGATAACAGTGTTGTTTCTTCAAAAAATTTCAGTTTTCCTCTAATCCTACTTGCTTGCATGCTGATAGGCTTGTGTGTGTGTGTGTGTGTGTGTGTGTGTGTGTGTGTGTGTGTGTGTGTGTGTGTGTGTGTGTTTGCACACACATGCGTATGGAATGTCTGTATACATGTGCTCACATACAGTGGGTGTCCTACAGGAGAACCTCTCTCTTCACTCACCTGGCCAGATCTAGAGCCAAACTCTCCAGCCACCACTTCCTCCTCTGCGTCCAGGTCAGTGGCTGCCAGGACCTTCTGCAGGAGCTGCTGCTGCTCCTCTTTGGTGGAGAATGCCAGCTCCTCTTCCTCCATGCCGGCTAGCTTTGTGATTACCTACAAGAACAATGGTAAACAAAGCCTGTTCCCGCCTCCAAATCCCCACAGCACCTGCTCCCAGTCACCTCTTCCCACCCTCACTGGTCCACCCAGAGCCTGACTACCAGCTCTAACCTCTGCATAAGCACATCAGAAGAGCAATCTGTGGGTTAAAAAACTCCTCAGATCTTTATAATTGCACTGGCGAGGAAGGAAAACACACAAAAGCATACACGGGGGCACTCCAACACACTACCTGACATCTTGGGCTTCCAGCAAGGAATACTGTATTCATGCAAGAAATCAAGAATTTACTGAACAAGGGCTAGAGATGGCTCCGTAGAGAAGAGCACTGACTGCTCTTCAGACGACCTGGATTCTGTTCCCAGCAACCACATGGTGGCTCACAACCATCTGTAACTCCAGTTCCTGGGAATCCAACATCCTCTTCTGGCCGCTGTGGGCACTAGGCACATGCATGGTACACACATAAACATGCAAGCAAAACACCCACACACACAAAGCAAAACTTTAACAATAATGGCTGCTGAAGTTTCCTTTCTGTTGCTGGGATAGAGCACCCTGACCAAAGGCAACTGTCAGGAAGGATGAGTTTATTTGACTTTCATGGCCATACGACAGTCCACTGCTGGGGAAGTCAAGGCAGGAACTCAAGGGAGGAACCCAAAGATAGGCCTGCCTGCATTACCTCTGACTAAGGCACTCACTTTGGAGCTCACGAAGTGTGACAGGGCTGTTCTCATCAGGTGAGTAATGAAACTCTCACTGATGCTAAAGAGACAATGGAAAATGTATCTGAACAGTGGCTATTTCCATCCCACTGTGTTAAGAGCACACAGACACACACCTTAGGTAGATACTGGTGTCTTCTTTCCTGTTTCTTTATCATGCAAAGTAACATCAACTGATATAACAGCAGTGGTTAAGTGCTGTAATCCGTAGCACCTAGTAGGAGACCCTGAAACACTCAGCATTCCTAAGGGACTGCCATCCATTCTAAAAGATGTATGTGTTTTGGTCATACATGGGATAGCCTATCCTGTCTGGTGGAGATACTCATTTAGAATGTCAGCATGGCATTAAGGACATATGATCTGACATCAACTAAAAGGCAAGCTATTGTACAATCCTGTGAAAGACTCTCTCACACACGAGCGCACACGCACGTGCACACACACACACACACACACACACACACACACACACACACACACACACACACAGTCTCTTGCAGTTTCCCCTTTAGCTCCTATGAACTGCCAGGCTAGCAGTGTTATCCCGGCAATTTGCAGAAACAAAAGATCATGAAGCCCGCCTGAATGTTGTCTCGGCTGGTGCCTCCACCTCTGCCGTAGCCTAGCCAAAAGTAAATGAATACATACCTTAAAGCTGTAACCCTGGTCTACTAAGAATCTCTGTCGCTTGGTAGAATAAGCCATTTCCTGTGTGTCCTGGGACACCAGGGAGTAGAAAAAGGCATTGTACTCCTCTGCGACCATCCCTGTAGGAAAAGGGAGAAAAGACAAGAAAGTCCACATTGCCCTGGCCCACCGGGAGCCCAGTGAGGAGAAGCAAGCACTTCAGAGGGCAAGCCCTTCACCCAGTGTGCAGTCGCCCTGACTACATGGGGACCCATCAAAATTACCGTCCTATCTGTGAGTCATGAAAAAGGATGGAGGACCCTGTGGGCAGTATGGGACTTGCCCTAGCATGCACAAAGACCCCAGCATCACAAACATATAAACACACTTAAAAAGAAACAAAGAGGACAAACACGATGCTTGAGTGGACATTGGCACGTGCTGCTAAGGCTGGTGATCTGAGTCGGATCCTGGGGACCTATCAAAAGGGACAATCGAAAGGTTGCAGTCACAGGAAGGAAACACAAAAAAGCTCTTTTCAGGAATCAGGGATATTACGATAGGAGAGCCTCAAGGCCATGACTGGGTCTCAAGGAGGAAGGGAGAGCATTTAGACAGAAACACTTCAGTCTGTGCTAAAGAAGCATGAGGCCGTAAAGGGAAGAGGTGGCTTCCCTAAAGCCTGGAGAAGTTCTGTGAGCGTGGGAACAGGGGCAGCTGTCATGGACAGCAGTAGTGTGGAGGCCAGGAGCCTCGTCAGAGAGCAGTGCTCACCTCCAGACCTAATTTCTTATTTAATGAGCACGTTTGCTTGTCTGTGTACGTTTATGCCGTGTGTACCTAAGACACCAGAGGAGGGTGTGAAGATCCAGTGCAGCTCAAGTCACTGGTAAAAACTGTCACTCAAAGTGACCATGGAGAACATGGACCCCGTGGCATGAGAAGGGATCATCACCTTCCCACCAAGGTCTCCCTAACTCTGGACAGAGCAGGCTATGACTGGACTCATGTCCAGTGCTGGGAGGCTGTGGGAGGCAGGCCCAGCCTGTGGCAGCAGAGGAAGGCACCGTTACCTTTCTTGGCTCTGAGTACCCGCCCCAGTCTCTGCGCCTCCTGCCGTCTGGAGCCACCATGGGAAGAGATCTGAATGAGGACATTTGCTTCTGGCAGATCAAAGGATGTGTCACCAACCTATAGAAAAAAAAGCAGCTACGAGTTTGGGAGTTTTTATATAGGGAACAGTAAGAACAACAACAAATCAACTAGTCCAGAATTTAAATTTTAAAATCTTTGTAGTTCTAGAGATAGAATTCGGGCTTCAGGCGTGCTGTCACGTATGCTATAGCACTGAGCTACCTCCCTGTCATGCTTGAGAGTCTGCATTAGCTCTGAAGATCATTTAAGGAAACCCCCCTCTCCTCCTCTTAGCAAGGGCCTATCACTGCGGGCAGAGGGCACACGATCAATAGAAACCAGTGCGACACGGCACCCTCAGAAGCCAGCTCTCCTCCTGTGGCCAGCCCTGGGTATCCTAACGCACCTGAAGAGCAGCACTGTGACCTCGAGTCCATCTCATAAAGATGATAGAGACCTTTAAAGAGGATGTAAATAACTCCCTTAAAGAAATCAAGCAGGTGAAGAAAAGGAACAAAATGGTGCAAGAACTAAAAAGGAAATTGAACCAATAAAGAAAAATACAAATGAGGCAAATCTAGAGATGGAAAACTTAGGAAAGAGAACAGGAGCTACAGATGCAAGCGTCACCAACAAAATACAAGAGATGGAAGAGAGAACCTTAGGTGTAGAAGATATCATAGAAGAAACTGATACATCAGTCAAAGAGAATGTAAAGTGTAAAAAGTTCCTAACCCAAAATACCCAGGAAATTTAGGACACAATGAAGAGGCCAAACCTAAGAATAGTAAGATTAGAAGAGGATGAAGATTCCTAGTTCAAAAGGCCGGAGAGCATCTTCAATGAAATCATAGAAGAAAACTTCCCTAACTTAAAGAGGTGGCTACAAATGTACAACCATGACAAAACCAAATGTAAACAATATTTTCCTACTAATCCAGCCTTACACAGGATACTTGAAGGAAAATCCCAACACAAGGAGGGTAACTACACACAATAAAACATAATTAATTATCTTACAACAAACCCAAAAGAAGAGAATCTCACACACACACACACACACACACACACACACACACACAGTACCACCATCAACAATGAAATAACATGAATTAACAATCATTGGTCATTAGTATCTCTCAACCTCAATGGACCCAATCCCCCAATAAAAAGACCCAGGCTAACAGACTGGGTGCATAAACAGGATCCATCATTCTGCTGAATATAAGAAACACAGCTCAGCAACAAAGACAGACACCACCTCAGAGTAAAGGGTTGGAAAAAAGGTTTTCCAAACAAACGGTCCCAAGAAACAAGCTGGAGTAGCCATTCTAATATCCAATAAGATATACTTTCAACCAAAGGTAATGAAAAGAGACAGGGAGGATACTTCATACCCATCAAAGGAAAAGCCAACCAAGAGGAAGTCTCAATTCTGAGCATCTACACCTTAAATACAAGGGCACCTTAAATACAAGAGCACCCACATCTAAAAAAGACTTTACTGGTAGCAATGATGCCAGGCTCAAGCTGGGCCTACCCAAGGCCATTGTGGCACTGGTCGCACACCATCAAGGACATCAGGTCCAAGACATAAATTTCCCAAATGCCCAGCATCTCCAGCTCCAAAAGGAAGCCTCATCCAACACCTGCTTTTGCCAGAGCAGAAAACACATGCAGTGTCTTCTGTAAAGGAAATAAAATCTAAATCCCTATATTGCAGGGAACAGTGGGACAAACCTGAGAAGCAAAAGCCCTTACAGTGAATCTGCAAGGCATGGGTACCCTAAGTTATCTCTCACAGGACCCAGGACTGCCACTCCTTAACCCTAGCCCCAGACCAGGAAAGTAAGTACATGGAAAGGCCTTCGGCATACATGAGCCACCAACCCAGAACTTAGGAGCACCTCTCAGGCCCCCGGAGAGTGAGGCTCTGCTCCATCAGCCTGCACCACGTACCTTAGAGATGAAGATGGTGTTGATTTTGGGGTTGTGTTTGAAGTTCTGGAGAATCTGCATCCTTTCTCCCTGGGACGTGGGCCCATAGATGTAAGGTCTAGAGAAGAGCAGGAAGTTTTAGAAACAACAAAGAATCACACATGGGCAATTAGAAACTGCTTTTGCAGGGTGCAAGTTTGGTATCTTTGCTGGGGGTTTGTGTCTGTGTCCTTTCCTTAAGGATGACTCCTGCTTGACTCTGCTTTGAATGAAAATGTCCCCATAGGTATACAGGTTTGAATACTTGGTCCCCGGTTGGTGAAATTGTTTGAGAAGACTTGGGAAATGTGCCCTTGTCAGGGAGGTGTGTCACTAAGGGCAGGCTCTGAGCTTCAGAAGACTATTATTCCCAGTGCTTGTTCTCCTTCTCACTTCACTGGTTCTCTCCCTCCCTCCCTCCCTCTTTCCCCCGCCTCCTACTTGAGGATCAAGATGTGAACTCTCGGCTGTTCCTACTGCCATGCCTTTGCTCCCCCATCATGAATGCCAACTCTCTGAATCCATCAGCCCAAACTGGACACTCAGCATCCTATCACAGCAATAGAAAAGTAACTAAGACTACATGACAGTCACTTAGGATGTCTGCCACCTGACCTGTCTCATCCCTAGCTGACGATGAAGACACACTTGTCCAGCCTTGATGTAATGGTTTTGTCATCTTATTATATTTTATAGCCATGCCTGATTATAGCCTCTCAGAAGCCTGTTCTTCTCTAATGACAGACAGAGAGAGTGGATCTGGAGAGGAAGGGAGACAGGGAGGGACTGGGAGCAGCAGAGGGAGGTGAAACTGTAATCAAGATATACTACATGAGAGAAGAACCTATTTTCTATAAATAAAAAACCCTCAAAAAAGAAAACCAAACCAAACCACCACCACCAAAAGGATGAAGGCACCAAGTGTTTCTGTCCTATACCCAGTCACCTTGGATGCAAGGAAGCAAAGCCTTGAGCAAGACAAACAGCCCCTCACACCATATGAGGACACAGTTTCCTACAACACGAAGACTAGATACATCCTACAGCTGGTCAGTCACTGACAACTTATCAGCCCACCGTATAAAATACCCCAAACTATTAGAAGGACGGTGGAGCAGACCTGGGCCAGAACAGCTTAATTACGCATACCTGCTGGCCCCAGTGGACCCTGTTCTGTCGCCAAAGCACACTGATTAAATGAGTCTGTCTGTCTGTCCTCTTCACCTTCCTCTCACATGCCAGGGCTACTGCAGTCTGGCCTTCTGCCCTAAGTGTCCGGTTGCCAAAGCACCGAGAAAGCACTTCTATGTCAGACTATCAGAAAAGCCACAGCACCGAACGCTACAGACGCTTCCCCTCACCAACCCCCCAGCCCTGTGATTCCTGAGGGATCTGATCCTTCTCTGAGGCTGGGCCCAGGCTCACCTCTCTTCACAATTCCTTCTTTTGTGTCTTCTGGGACTTTTCTGGTCAGTTTGGTTGTTTTGTTTGTTTTAAGATAGGGCTTCATGGGGTTGGGGATTTAGCTCAGTGGTAGAGCGCTTACCTAGGAAGCGCAAGGCCCTGGGTTCAATCCCCAGCTCCGAAAAAAAGAACCAAAAAAAAAAAAAAAAAGATAGGGCTTCATAGGTACCACATGCTGGCCTGGAAATTACAGTGTGGCCAGGCTGGCCTCCCACTCCGACTCCCCTGCCTGTCGTCTTGGTACCACAATTACTCATGAGCACCATGAGTCTGGCACTTACTGCTTCTCAGCTTTGCTTTTCCTGCTTCAGTGCCTGTGGCTCTGGGCAGAATCCAAGCAAGCAGAATCCTTGACTTCACAGTGAGAGCACCCAAGAACACTGCAGCATCCTAAGCACAGGCTGACAGCCGCTGACAGTGGCACGTGCAGGCGTCCCTTCTTAAGAGGCGAGCAGAAAAGAGGAACCAGCCTCGTGCTTCTCAGCACTCTCCCTCTACTCTTGCTCAACATCCTCTTTTGTTTTCAGCTTTCCACCAGAGGACAAAGGCTATCTGATAACCTTGCTGCCCACTGTCCCATGTAGATGGGGGCCATTCCCTTGCTTTCTGTCTGAGAACACTAGTGGCCTGTTTCTGTGGCTTCTTAGTGGCAGTACTGCAGGTTCCCAGTCCGCACCCCACAACTGAAGATCAGGATCCCTGAGTAGCATCCAAGGCCCAGGCCACAGCCTGCTGCTGCTTCTGTTCCATGCAGCACTGCCATGTAGTATGCCCCTTAGATGCCTGCAATCAAGTGTCTCATCTCTGGGGAGGCTGCGACAGCTGCACATTCAGACAGGTGGCCTTGGGTCAGCCCAGATGACAGTTGCCTGTCCTGGGCACCAGGAAGTCAGGACCCTGTAAGACCCCTATCATTTTCCACACAGCATGCTGGGAAAACGGCTGGGAAGCCATGCTCATTGGAACACGCTTTAGGAGCTCCTCTGGTAATTCCTCTGTCGTCTGGAAAGCTGCTCAGACAGCTGCAGGCCCCTGGACTCTGAGGCTTCTCCCACACAGGAAATGGAACAGAAGGGTGCCAACCTTCCATGACAAGAATCTACCATTTGGAGAGCACAAAAGACACCAGGCACAAGCACTCTCTGTTAATGTGACCAAGAGGCAAGAGAGGTTCAGAGTAGCAAATCCCCTTCCTGAGGTCACACAGCTGGGAATGTGATCTGTCAGACTCCACTGTTCCCTCCGCTCACTCCTGCTGCCATACAGCCCATCACTCTCCTGCACGGCACTACAGTGAAGCGCTCTCCCTCGCTATGAAGGTGGGAAGAAGAAGACACTGGAGACTCCCTGCCATTTACCAGGGCTTCCGTCAGAAGCTGAGAATGAAGCCAGGCCCAGAGTCCCTTACTTCAAACACAAGAAAATGAAGCATGTTGGGAAGAAGGGGATGGGGATAAGAGAGGGGAACTGGAGAAGGAAGGCAGGTTCCAGAGGGAGACAGGTAACAGGGGAAATGGAGAATCAAACCTGCCAGGTCATGTGTCACAACAAACGGAATTTGAGACTGGACAACAGAGGCTCCAGTGTAAGGAACTGGCCATGGAGATTTATAAGACAGTGTCCACAGACAGTTCCGTGATGGCAGCAGGGACTCTGTGACCCTAGTTAGGCCAGAGGAGAACCAGAGAATCATGGGTCTGAGTCCAACAGGAAAAGAACTGGGAGTTCCCATGATGCCACTGAGAGGGAATCAATGCTTACAAAAAAGGAGTCTGGAGAAGAATTAATATACAGAAAACCAAAGCAAGGAAGGTTTCCAGGAAAAACAAAATATATTCATAAAAGAAAATGTAATCATAGTATTCTATAAAACTGTCTGGACAACAATGGCACTGTCAGAACCACGTAACACTGACTTTGCTTAACACGCAGCTCGGACTGTTAGCACGGGAGGAGGAGTGGTGGGTGCTAAGTGAGAAAGCTGACCTCAGCTCCCACAGTAGGAGGTTTAAAATAAATAGGCTTTCTACAGTGACAATCCAAAACCTCTCACAAAAGCTACCAGCTAAAGAGTAAAAAGTAAACAAAAATGGGTTGAAAGTGGCTTGTTCCAGGGAACCAGGTAGGCAAACAGGGGCAGGACACTACTCACCGTCACAACAGACTACATCTCTGAAACATAACACCAACCAACCCTGCCTTCCCTGAGCTGATTCTGTCAGACACTTGGCCACAGTGATGAGAAGAGCAAGTACACCTGACTCTGGTCTCTCAGCCTCTACCTCCGCCTCCACCCCCTTCCCCAGACCACACGGTCTGGCCTCAACTCCACCCCTGTCCTCACTTAGCCTGAAACTGACTGAGTGGCCTTGGAGTCCAGTTCAGGGTGGCCAGGCTCCTCTTTTCTACATCTTCTAGCCTCTGACCCTGTTTCTCTGCCTCACAAGTTACTGGGACGAGGGCAGGGAACATAGACCATCAGATCCCGCAGAGTTTTTGAGACTGCGCAGAGACAGGCTCTGATGGGAAGAGATCAGGAAGACCACGTACTTGTTCAGCCGAATAGCATATTCCTTCAAGGCAAACACATTGTCAGCAAAGACAATAATCTTGTCATTCCTCCTTTCATGAAACTTGATCAGAAACTGGCAGGCTCTGAATTTGTTGGGATTCATGGTGTACAACAGGATGCGTTTCTTTGTTTTGATTGCCACATACTCTCGGTAGAACTCAGGAGACATCGGGCACCAGACCTGAGATACAGTAAGAACAGGGAACAGGTCATTTTATAAACAAATCATCCCACCGTTAGGGACTTTGGATTCTCTTTCGTTTAGCAGAATTAGCTTAGGAAAAAATAAAATTCAAGTACCTTGGAATGGCTCACAAGGCAGAGGTGCTTATGTCTGTAAGAGCCCTAGTGACCCGAGTTTGATCCTTGGACTCCACAAGGTAGTAAAAGAAAAACAATTCCCAGGGGTTGTCCTGACCCTTCACAGGTGCACACAGGAATAAGGCAAAAGAAGGAACTTAAAGAAACACAAATTTCCTACTAGGAAAAGAAGACAAACTGTCCTTATTACATGTAAGGGATCCCAAAATTCTACCAGAAAACGTCAATGAACCACCAACAACTTCAGCAAAGTGGCGGGAGACAGAATCAACCTGCAGGAACCAACAGCTCTCCCACACCACCAGCATACAGAGAAAGAGAACAGGGGCAGACACACACCCATTCACCACAGCGCCAAAGAAAACAAAGTCCCTAGGAATAAACCTAACCAGGGGGGTGAAGACCTACACAATGAGAGCTTTAAATCACTGGAGGATGAGGCTGAGGAAGACAGGAAAACGGAAAGACCATCCCATGCTCATGAGCTGGGAGAACTAATATTTTTAAAATGGCCATTTCTATCAAAAGCCATAAACAGATTCAATGTGATCCCAATTAAAATCCCCACAACTTTTCTTCAGAAAAAAGATATCCCATGTTTCTTTCAAATAGAACCAGAAAAGACCCCAGATAGCCCAAGTAATGAAACACCACAGGACAGCAGCAGAGGAAAGGACTTCCTGAACGGGATTCCATTTGCCTAGAACGCAGGTCCAGCAACTGACAAGTGGACTGCAGAGAACTAAAGAGCTTCTGCGCAGCTAAGAATACTCAGTTGAGTGAAGAGGAAGCCTGCAAGTGGGAGAGAATTTTTGAAAGCTATATATGACAGAGGGTTAATGTCCAGAATTGTACAACAAAAACTCAAAAAGAGTCATAAATTAGAGGGAGAAGCAGGGAGGGGAGGGATTAGAAGGGTCGGAGGGAGAAGAGGGAAAGAGTGATGTAATTATATTTTAATTAAAAATAAAATTGGGGCTGGGGATTTAGCTCAGTGGTAGAGCGCTTACCTAGGAAGCGCAAGGCCCTGGGTTCGGTCCCCAGCTCCGAAAAAAAGAACCAAATAAATAAATAAATAAATAAATAAATAAATAAATAAATAAATAAATAAATAAATAAATAAATAAATAAATAAAAAAAATTGTCTGGAGAGATGGCTCAGCAGTTAAGACCACTTACTGCTCTTCCAGAGCACCTCAATTGGATTTCCAGCACTCACACGGCAGCTAACAATTGTCTAACTTCAGTCCTGGGGAATCCAATGTCCTCTTTTGGCCTCCAACGGCACTCATGCATGTGCTATACAGACACACATGCAGACAACCACCCGTACTAACCAAATAGTTTAAAAGAAAACTTAATACTTGATATATTGGATGGAAACTAACATAACAGTGGTTTTAGTGCAGTCCTCCTATCCAGGTCATTCTTTTCATCAAGCTGCTAGTTTAAGAAACCGGCAACCCTCCACTTAGACCACACCCACACCATCAGTACTGCTCCTTTACTCCTCTTCTTGGAGGGCTAGTAGCACATTGGACTCTCTGCGAAGTGCAAAGCCCTCTGCTACTACGTCCCCATGCATGCAGCACCTACTTCCCCATGCATGCAACACCTACTTCCCCATGCATGCAGCACCTACGTCCCCATGCATGCAGCACCTACGTCCCCATGCATGCCGCACCTATGTCCCCATGCATGCAGCACCTATGTCCCCATGCATGCAGCACCTATGTCCCCATGCACGCAGCACCTATGTCCCCATGCATGCAGTACCTACGTCCCCATGCATGTAGCACCTACGTCCCCATGCATGCACCTATGTCCCCATGCATGCAGCACCTATGTCCCTATGCATGCAGCACCTATGTCCCCATGCACGCAGCACCTATGTCCCCATGCATGCAGCACCTATGTCCCCGTGCATGCAGCACCTATGTCCCCATGCATGCACCTATGTCCCTATGCATGTAGCACCTACGTCCCCATGCATGCACCTATGTCCCCATGCATGCAGCACCTATGTCCCTATGCATGCAGCACCTATGTCCCCATGCACGCAGCACCTATGTCCCCATGCATGCAGCACCTATGTCCCCGTGCATGCAGCACCTATGTCCCCATGCATGCACCTATGTCCCTATGCATGTAGCACCTACGTCCCCATGCATGCACCTATGTCCCCATGCATGCAGCATCTATGTCCCCATGCATGCAGCATCTATGTCCCCATGCATGTAGCACCTATATTCCCATGCATGCAGCATATATGTCCCCATGCATGCAGTACCTATGTTCCCATGCATGCAGCTTCTATGTCCTCATGAATGCAACACCTATGTTCCCATGCATGCAGCATATACATCCCCATGCATGCAGTACCTATGTTCTCATGCATGCAGTGTCTACATCCCTATGCATGCGGCACCTATGTTCCCAGGCAGCATCTGTGTTACTAGGCAGCATCCTGGTGCTAAGGGCTCTCATTCCTCCCTGTTCTCTGAACCCCAATCCTCACCCACAAATTATATTGTAATAAATGTGTCTGTTAATTTGTTTGTGTGTGTGCAGGAGATGAACCCAGAGTCTCTCTTGCACATGCTAGGCAAGAGCTTTATCACTAAACAAGTAACAAAAGCCTTACAAAAACACTTTAAGGTTAAATATCCTAATTATTATAATATAAATAAAATAATATCATTCAATATTAAAAGGGTTTTCTATTGCTCTGTATCAAACTGAGAACATGGTATGAAAGATTCAAAGGAATCTTTGGATAATTCAAGAGGATGAACTACGGCTACATTCATGATCAAGAAAATTCTGCAGGGCTGGCAGGATGGCTCAGAGGGTAGGGTGACTGACAGGTATAAGGCAAGTTCCACACCAGTGACTGTCCTACTGGGCAGATGGGAAAGGAGGGCCACGCTGTCAGGCAATGAGCAGCAACACTGGGTTGCAGATGGTGCTAACAGTCACTACAGTTTCTCAAACTCACCTCAATCAGAAGTCTATTTCCCAGAGGCCACCCTGCTCCGGCTCTTGAGCAGCAGTCACTTAAAAGTGCTAAGATGGATAGCTTTGTCATTCCCTCAGAGACTCATCTTTGACTCTGGATTTTAACACATACCTGTCCAAGTATTCACTAAAAAACAGTATTGGAAAAGTGTGTTCCCAGAAACAAAACCAGAAGGACCAATTTCTTCAGGGACTGTGGCACTGGGATTAGCCTTAGTGGTTGCCCTCAGAGGCTGCGGCGGCAGCGGCCGCAATCCTATAGAGTGAAGGTGGGCAGCAGGCAGCCAACTGTGCAAAGGCATGGTCTGTACCCGCTTGCACGTAACCATGTGACAGAGACAGGGATTCCCGTGCACTCCCCTATCAAGTGTGGCTCACCTTGAGAGACGGGGACTACAGTACGCCATGCTTATTCATGGGTCCTGACCTGCTTGCCTGCCCAGGAGGAGTTTATCGGAAGGTTCCTTCCGTTCCCCTGGGAGGAGCCCTTACTTGGCATACCACCCAGGGTGCAATACCTCAGCACACTGGACTTTGGCGATGTACCCATTGTTCTGCAGCTCCATCCAGTTGGCTTCGTAAAGCTTGGGTCCGATCAAGAAATTTAAGTCAACAATTTTGTCATCTTCCCGGACGAGGGTTGCAGTCAAACCAAGCTTACAGTGGGCCTGCACAATGGTCAGCACTCGCCGGAACATCTTGGCTGCAAGAACAGAAGAAACGGCTACATCATCACTTTCCACACTGAGAAGGAACCATGCCGCTCGCAACTCGGCACTGCTCTGTGGTATCCTGTGGGTAGCCTGGCTACTAGAGAGTGGAAGTCTGGTTCCAGATAAGAATATTTACCATGGCTTTTAGACCTGTTCAAAAGACAGAAAGAAGAATAGAGGACAAATGACCTCAGGGAGTTACCAGCTCACAAATGCCAGCATTCACCTACCAACACTGTCAAGAGCCCAGACACTGAAAGCAAATTTGACTTGACTCCAAGCCACACAGGTCACTCAGGCTGGAGCCTGTCCCCAGGACACAGCTGGGGAGCTGGGATGAGGGCAGAGAGGAAGCCAGCTTTGCTCTGCCTCCTACCATCGCCATCAGAGAGCATCCTGCTTGCCTGTCCCTCCTGAAGTCACCACTTAAATAGTCATGGTGTTCAATAGTACAGGCCTTTAATCTCAGCACTCTGGAAGCAGAGGCAGGAAAGGGTTCAAAGCAAGCCTGCTCTGGACAGTTAGTTCCAGGACAGCCAGGACCATAGAGTAAGATCCTGTCAACAAAACAAAACAGCCAGCAACACCGATGAGACTCACTTTCTTCCATCAAGAGCCATCTTTCATTTTCTTCCTTTGCTTTGATTGTTATAACTCCTGATCATCAAATAAACACATAAGTGGAATACGACTTTTTAAAACCCTTGTTCGGGCGTGTAATGTGTCTTCTGTGCTTGTGTGTGAATGTGGGCACCCACATGCTGCAGCATGCGTAGT
Organism: Rattus norvegicus; assembly: GCF_021556685.1. Classification (NCBI taxonomy): domain Eukaryota; kingdom Metazoa; phylum Chordata; class Mammalia; order Rodentia; family Muridae; genus Rattus; species Rattus norvegicus. Next base: position 24,032,550 of record NC_141551.1, on the reverse strand, counting down.
TGCAGGCATCGGCCCTCACCTTGTTTGGGGCAGAGTCCTTTGGTGCTGCACATGCCAGGCTAGATGAGCAGCTTGCAGGGTCACCCCTCACCTTCCCACACGAGTGCTAAGATTCCAGATGGCACCCTACAAGCCAGCTTATGTGGGGTCTCGGGACTTGAACTCTGGTCCTCCAATTTACAGGTTTCCATGGCTGTAACATGTTAGAAGGTTAATGTGCTTTGAGTTGGGGACTAGTGTGATGGCACAGCAGACAAAGACACATGCTGCCAAGCCTGATGACCTGAATTCAGTCCGGGATCCGTGTGATAGGAGAGAATCAACCCCTGCAACCTCCACACATTTGACATGGCATGCACATGCCCTCCCTGACAGGAAGGAAGGAAATATAAAACCTTCAAGGGTTTTGGATCTCTGACTGGGAGCTGTTAACTTACTTCGCAAGAAAACCCAGCTTGCCTGTCTGTCCAAATGTGGGGAAAATGTTTGATGGAGCTGTAGGTGAAGCTCCGTGGAAGAGCATACACTTCACATGCATGAAAGAAATGCTGGCTTCAATCTTCACTACTCCCCACTCTCACATGAGTCATGCTTATAATTAAAGATGAGGACAACGGTACTCCAAAAGAAACCCAACCAGAAGATGAAAAGGCCAGAATATTCCAAAAGACAAATCAAACACAAGAGCCATAGAATAACAGGGTGATCATACTCCAAGTAAACGGCTAATTTTAAATTTCATACACACTAATGCTTAAGAATTTTGAAAACTTACAACATCTGCAAATTCAACAAAAACTATACCAAACACAAAAGGAGGCACAAGCAAGTGAAAAATTAGTGTCAAGGTTATCTCTGAGCAAAGACTGCTGGCCCAGACGAACAACACCAAAGGACTCCAGGCTTCCCCAGCAAGAGCAGTGTTGGAGGACCAGGCGGCAAGAACAACACTTTGTGGGCATGGGAGGCAGACCAGGTATCAGGGACCAAATAGGACCTGGTCTGAACTTCCAGCTACTTCTGCATTCCCTTAGTCCACTTCCGGCAGCCACCACAACTGTCCCAGATAAATGAGGAATGCTATGCAGAGGACAGCTCCAGTCACACATGCCTCAGATCCCAGGTCTCCTATCACCCCTGTCAATGGTAGCACACTTCCTCGAGGAGAGCAGTACCCGACTTCTGACAAAGTCTGCCTTTTCCTTGAACCTCACACAAATGGAGTCACGTCCTCACTCTGCGCAGAGTTCAAATCACTGTTACATAAAGCGAAGTCTAACGTCCAGGTAGGATGACTCAACCGTACCTCTGTGTCTCTAATACCAAGCACAGTGCATGCACTTAGGAGGTGCTCAGTAAATTCTCATTAAAACAGTAGTAGACCTAGCACACACCTTCCACACAGGAAGGAGTTAATATGCATGAGTGCTATAATGTCAATTTCGTTTTTGAGATTGGGGGCGGGTGTGCCTCACGTAGCTCAGGCTGGACTAGAACCCTCTATGTAGCCAAGGATGACCTGTAACTCCTGATCCTCCCACCTTACTCCAGGCTTATGGATGAGCTACTATGCCTTGCTTCTCTGACGCTGGGGATGGAGCCCAGAGGTCCATGTGTATTAGGCAACACTGCCCTGACTGAGCTATCTCTTCAGTTCATTACAACACAGATGCGTTAATAAAATGGCCCAACAGGGTTCCTTTGAAAAGACCGGTAAAAGGAAACAGCAGTCCCTACCTTTTGAGATCTCAAAGATGCAACACAGCCCTGGATCCAATGCCGTAAGTGTTAAGATGTCAGGCAGTTTACTACTTTGCTGTCCCTCTACTTAAGAGCAGCTCCCGGGGCTTGTTGTCATAACAAAATACGCATTAAAGTCCAAGATCAGGTACCCCACCCCCCGCACCCCACACCCTCCCCATGTGGACCTTCGAAAGCTTCCCAGCGGATGACAGCACACAGCAGAAAAGTCCCCATGGACTCTGGAGGCCAGGCTTGCTCTTTACGGCCACTGGCTCTTACGGAGCTACTGCCATCCCAGAACAGAACCCGTCCCTTCTGTGGGTGGTACCCATGACTCCTCAGAAGCGCCTCCAAAATACCAACTCTTATGCAACACACGCAAACCAGAGCGGAGGCTGGAAACCAGTGTTATAGCCAGGAAGGCTGTGAACCCGACCCAGGCGAACCGGACCCGGGCAGAGACCACACTAAGGGCTCTTTCCTCATCATGTGACCCACAGCGTCACTCAGGAAGAATGCCTCGGCCTTCCCAGCCCTCTCACGGCCTCCAAAGGAACTCCACAGAACAATCTGAAATTCACTTACACGCTGTGACTTCCCACACTTCCAGCTTCAATCCTGGCAGACCTGACACCCATGCTCCCTCAAAACTGCCTAATGCTGTCCTTTAGCGTGTCCTTGAGTGCTGGCCGAGTCACCAGCATGACGTCTTTTTGAGAATGCTAGTTAAGTCTAACCTGCTTCTCTCAGCAGCATGCTTCTCTCAGCAGCATGCTTCTCTCAGCACCATGCTTCTCTCAGCACCATGCTTCTCTCAGCAGCATGCTTCTCTCAGCACCATGCTTCTCTCAGCAGCATGCTTCTGAAACTCAAGCTTTGGTATGCTCGTTCCTCTTCATTGCCACGCTGTGCTCCAGGACAGATGCACCACTGTCGCCTATCGTAACATCCCCAGGTGACCACTCGATTTTGAAAATTATGAATAGAGTAGTTAAAAAAGCATTTGTGTATAGATATTTTTAAATAAACCTGTTTTCATCTCCTAAGGTGGCCAGGAATGGGACAAACGAGTCATGCTGTGATTTTACAGAGAATGTCGGTGTGTCCTACAGACCATCCACTTGTCAATCTGGAACCTGCTCTGTTCGACAACATCCTCTACATGAGTGATGCCAGTATTCCACCTTAGCCACTCTGCATGGGGTAAATGTGGCATCTTGTGTTTTAACAGCCATGTCTCTGACGTCGTCCTTCAAATGCGGACGTAGCACGTGTCTATCCTTGCTAATGTCTATTCATTTGCCCATTTCCTAACGTTCTGGCCATTGCCTGAACTCATCTGACAACACTAACCAGTATGACTACAGACTCCTGACTGTCCCCTGTAAACATGCTGTTTCCAGGGCTGTCCCCACTCAAAGAAAATCCTACTGTGCTTCCTTCACTCAAACCAAAACCTTGATCATCCTTGATCAGGTTTCTTTCTGACCTCGCATCCAACCTGTCCCTAGTTCTGTAGTCTGTCCAATCAGGTTGACTCCTCTCACTGTGCTCTCCCTGGGCCAACCTCCTCTTGGGTCTCCTTCCATTGCTAACAAAGTCCTCAGCAGCTAAGTGACCTCTACTGCAGTCCAGCTCAGGGTAACCTGGTTCTGGCTTCCTGCAGATGGCTCCTCACTCAGACACTAAAGAGTGTAGGTCAAATCTCTCTCCACCGTGCCTGAGGTCTGCGAGATGCTGACACCTGCGTCAGCGCCGGTCTTGACTGCTCTCTCAGAACGTCTCTGTGTACACTTGGCTGCCTTCAGTTGTCTGACCCAGCACAGGACCACATCCCATCTCTGCCTGACAGTCTATGAACTCCCCCAGTAACACCTCTAGCTATTCTCAGACATCTACAGACTCTAGAAGACTCTCATACAAGAAGACCCAAACAGCAAGGCCAGTCTCGGTGTTTTGAATACTCACCTCTCTACAGTCGAAGAATCTCTGCCTTAGATTGTCCTTAGTCTTTCTTCTCAAGGACGAGCTGCCTAATTTGGCATGTTGACACATACCTAATAGTCACAGTTACTCAGAAGGCTGGATGGAGGGACCATGTCAGCTTAGGAGTCTGATACTAGCCCGGGCAGCACAATAAAATCACATCCCTCAAAATCAAAAATCAGAACAACATACCACCACCAACAGAACCCAAAGAGAACCCTTTGCTTAGACCATTATGCATCAGTAGAAAGAGCCTATCACTGACGGCTGTTAGGACAGACAATCTGCTGTGCAAAGTGAAAGGTGACCGATACAAGAAAATACTGTATTGCCTCCTTTACATGAAAACTCCCAGAAAGGGCACATCTGGAGAGTGAGCCCAGGGTCAAATGCAGAGGGAGGTAAGGACTGACCACAAACGGAAATGGAAGAGGCATTCTAAAACTAGACCATGGTGAGGGCTGTACAGCTCTAGGAATTTACTAAAGCCTGCTGGACTGTACTCTTAGAATGGGTGACCTTCGTGGCAGATAAATTATATCAGTAAGGTTGTTTAAAAAAAAAAAAAGATATGCCTGCAATTGGAGAAGAGGAACCTAGATGCCGACAACTCATACTTCAGCCTTCATGTAATAAAACACAACATCTCGTCTAGGGCTACACAGTGCTCACGGCTCAGTTTCACAGTACAATAAAATGGGGTAAGAGTTAAGTTCCAACAATCAGAAGATGTAGGAAGGAAGAAAGCATCGTCCTCTAGGCCAGTGACTGCAAGTGCAGGCCTACCTTGTAGTTCCATCCCACCACACTTAATGATTATTTCAAAGCCTTGGCCAGTGGGTGGAATACACAGAGGCCGCCGGCACCCCAACAGGTAAAAGGCAGCTCTGATCTATACAGCGCCGCCGTCCTCTACCTCCTTACCTGGAATGGTGTGCACCTCGTCAAGGATCATGAGGCCCCACTCCTGGGTTTTGAGCCATTCCATGACTCTCTCAGCTTCCCATGACCTTTTGGTGGTGTGGCCCAGCATAGAGTAAGTGCTAATGGCGATGGAGCAGCCAATGGGCTTGTCCTTGGCATCTGAGGTGAAGCGGCAGATCTGGCTGTCATCGATGGTTGACCACATCTTAAACTGGGCTTTCCACTGCTCCACAGACACAGCCGAGTTGCCCAGGACCAGACAGCGCTTTCTGACAGTACACGCGGCAGTCACGCCCACCAGGGACTTCCCAGCACCTACGAGCAACCAGATGGTCATGCTACCCAAAAGCAGGCGGAAACAACGGTTAGGCTTGCACAGAATGGCTCAACTGCACCGGAATGCAGGCAGAGTTCACACACTGGTCCTCACACCCAGCGTGAACAGCACTTCCTGCTTCAGGCACATGGATATGAGAATCAACAGAAACAGACACGTCGGCAGCCTCTCAGAGCTATCTTACTTAAAATGGTGCAATGTTAGAACCAACAATGAGAAAGACACTCCTGCTACCATCGCTGTAAAGAAGGCTGGACGAGGAGCATTTGTGGTCACGTGTGCTCAGCTCACCTTTAGGCAAGTGGCAGCTTCTCACTAACAAGACTCAAGGCTCAGGAATGCACGAAGAGTGCGTGCTGCTGGCAAAGTCAGAGCAGATAAAACTCCTGGAGTTTCTCGGTTGAGTGTCACCTTCCACTGAGGACTAAGGTGACAATAATCAAACTGCTCGACAATGACTCTGACATACCCTTGAAGCTTTATGAAGAGAACTAAGGCAGAGGCCATCTCTGCCAACTGTCGGGGGGGTGGTGTTTCCACATGAATGCTATGGCCTCCGGCTTTGAACCTAGCTAGGTCTGACACCACCTAGAACTGTGAAGTCTGACAGAGGGATGTGCACAAGTGTATATGCATGTACATGCCCGTGTGTGTGTGTGTGTGTGTGTGTGTGTGTGTGTGTGTGTGTGACACCTGCACTGTCTTTCCTCAGTCTTGCAAACCCATTACAGACTGTCTAGAAACAAGCAACATTTCAGGGCTCGGCAGCCTCCAAATTCACACTTGACACAGCTGACGTCATGAAGGAAGAATCTAGGCTCTACTCCCAGTAGCAGCCAGCAGCACTGCTGCCCTCATACACTGTGTTCCAGTTTTCTTTGACACCTCCATTGTCAGGAAGAACCTCCACAGATTTCTTAGCAGAGCTATTTATAGTCATTCTCTACCCAGGCTGGTGAGCTCTGACACCCACAGGGTCTAGACCAGTGGCTCTTAACCTTGGTCTCAACCCCTTTAGGGACTGAATGACCCTTTCACAGGGGTCACGTAAGATCATCTTGAATAACAGATATATATATATATATATATATATATATATATATTACAATTCATAACAACACTAAAATTACAGTTATAAAGTAGCCACAAGAGTAAGTTTATGGGGTTGGGGATTTAGCTCAGTGGTAGAGCGCTTGCCTAGCAATCACAAGGCCCTGGGTTCGGCCCTCAGCTCAAAAAAAAAAAAAAAAAAAAAAAAAGAATAAGTTTATGGCTGGGAGTCAGTACACTAGGAACTGTGTTGATGGTTCACAGCATTAGGACGACTGAGGACCACCGGCCTAGACCAGGAGCTGCACAAAGCAGGACTTCAATAACATCAGTCAATCAGTGAGGAAGTGACCTCGGCCGTTTTAGGCAATGTGTTGTTACTCAGAGAAACACACCAAGCAGGGTAGAAGGCAGCTAGCAGACTTAGATGGCGGCCTCTTCGCTCAGGCCTCTCTTACCACAGGGAAGAACAATGACTCCTGAGCGTGCTCGCCCATTGCCAAACATCTTGCGCAGGCTCTTCTCCTGATAGGGCCTGAGCACGGCTGTGGGCTTCAGGTCAATGTTGATATCGGGGTTCAGAGAGTCATTCCGGAAGTCATACTCTGCCAACAGCGGGTACTCTAGGCAGATGCAGCGCTTCTGGAGCTCCTCGATCATCTCCTAGGGGCCAGCAGGAAGGATGTCGGATAATCTCGACTCAAAAGAGTGGCCAAGACAACATTCAAACGGCCTCAGGATCAAAACCTGGAGTTTATCTGGATATTTACAATTCCAGATCTCGATTTCTAACAACCAGGTTAGCACAGAAAAGCAACACAAACTAGTAACACAGTCAAAATGAGTTTCTTGTTTGGTTAGTTGTTTTTCTCTTGGTTTGGTTTTGTGAGACAAGTCTCATCTATTCCAAGCCAATTTTAAACTCTCTGTGTAGTGGAGGATGGCCGTCGACTGCTGACTGCTCCTGCCCTCAACCTCTCGGGCTGTGATGCATACCACCACACCCAGTTTACCTGGTACTAGGGATGAACCCAGGGACTTGCAGATACTAGGCGAGTTATTCTACCAACAGACCCATCTCCCTGGTCTCTTCAAAGTGAGCTTTAATCTGAACTAAAATAGATCCTATGGAGAGCAACTTCCTAGGCCCCAGGAAAAGTCATGGCTTACACTGGTAAGAACCAAACTGGAAACGTGCAGGGATCCCTTTATCTGAGTAGAGGATGCTGACGAAGCTGGACTGGTAACCAGGAAGCAGTCACTAACCTGCTTAACTTCAAAGGAGACTGTCTGTGTCTCTTCCTCCTCCTCCTCATCCTTGTCCATTTGCTCATAAAAATCAAACAGGTCTTTGGGGATGTCAGATTTGGCTTGCGCATCTACCCCCTGTGAAGTAGAAGCCCCACCACTGCCTTCCGCAGTCTTAGAAATCTGTAAGAAAAAGGCAGGAGTCCACACTCTACACAACACACACCTTGTTACCAACCATGAATGCAAGCACTAAGGGAGCAGGAGCAGAGAGGCAGCCCCAATGTCAGTGCTGGGTTCAAGGAAAACTGAGGTCCTAAGTTCCTAGCCCGCAGGAAACCCAGGAGCTCACGCACAGCAGATTTGCTCGTAAACGTCTCTGTGATGAGTTCAGTAGCCTCTCCCTCGGCATTCCTCAAGCGACATTCCCGTATTACTGGGTCTTGAAGAAGATGCTGGATGACATCAGGGTGAGAACTTTCAACAAAGTACCTGCAAGCAGGAGAGAAAAGAAGTCCTACTGGCCAGCACATCATTTCTGGAACATTCAGTGAGATGATCTGAAAGTTATAGCCTCACAGTGACTCTTCCCAGCCCCTGTCAAATCAGAGCTAGGCGCTATAGGCAAAGACAGAACATGCTGAGGGTCAGAGGAGAGCCCCCCTTTGAAGTTAAATTGGCATGTAAGCAGCAGGAGGGAAAATAACCTTCCTCGTGAAATCTCCTAAAACTATGTCTGCAGCTGGGAAAAAGTACAGTTAAATTCAAGGTCAGAATGCTTATAGCTTGAGTGTGATCGCTGTGATTTTAACATTCTCCTTAAAGCATCTCTGTATAAAAAGGGAAAAGCTGTATGCAGGTAGCCATCACTGCAAATGTTAACGTCCAGAATTCTTGATTATCAGCTGGAAGGACTCCTTTTCCTTCCCAGGCCCCCTCGCTTTTCCATCTCTGTCCCAAGCAGGGTCTGAGCCCGGCCCTCCCACCACCTCCCTCCTAGCTACCGCCTCCCTCCTAGCTGGCATGTAGAAGGCAGTACTCACCTGTTGTGCTTCAGGACCAGCTTGACTTTTCCGTAGCTGACAGTGCACAGCTGCAGGCAGGGGCAACACCAAGAAGCAGGTAGTCAGTGCTCAGAACCAGGGAAAAGCTGAATTTACTTTCGGAAAACTTAACGCACAGCCACATCTGCCTAAAGGGAGCTTCTTTCCACCGACCTCAATGTTTTAGGACTTATCCTTTTGCCTAATTCATATGCCTCGCTTTTTTACAAAACACTGTTTAAAAACCTCTGTGGTTTTCATTTTACTTCCCCTGCATGGCCACAGCCCCCATCCTGACCAGGAAGCTTATCTGGCTTCACCAGAGCTAATACAGTTCCCAGAAGTCACCAGGCACTCAATGAGTGCTACACAGTGCCTGCCATATGAGGTAAGTTCAAATATCATAAAGGTTCAGGCCTTCACACCAACGTTCTCATTTCCACAACCAAAGCTATCTCAGCCTTTTTTCACTGTATTGGCAAGAGAACTCAGGACCATGACGCTACATCCCTAACCACCAACACCTCTATTTTTAAATTTTGAGACAAGTTAGAAACTGACCAGCCTAGCCTAGGACTACAACCCTCTTCCATAGACATCTGGGAGTAAGAGGCACCTGCCACTTTGCCAGCACAATGTAAGCCTCTTGGAGATGAGGAATAAATCCCCAATCTGCTGGAAGGGACCCGGTAGTTTGCATGTTCGCCATAGCTTGCTCCTGAGATTTTGAACTGCCCCTCAGAGAGCACAGCACTGCCCCAACACTACTTCGATCCTTTAGATCGTACAGACCAAGGCTGGCCCTGGTGCTTTCTTTCTCTTCAGCACCTCCTTCTGCATCACAAGAACAGGAACTCTGCAGAACTCCAAAGCTTCTCTGGGAGAGGATGCTAATGGTACACTCTTCTGCTTCCAGATGTGAAATCTAATTTGGAGTCTTTTGCGGATTAGCCAACCATAACAAAAACTACTCTCCTGTCTTCTGTGAATAATACTCACATATATTCAACTGCTGTCCCCATGGAACCCTCTTCACGTCAACATTTCAAGGTTTGACTGGCCCTAATACACTTAATTTACCATGGATCTTCAGTAAGTATTTACCTTAGATGGAGCTTACTTCCTATAACAGCCAACCACCAAAAACACTCCACAACAAAAATTTATGTTCCAGAGTTCTAACCGCTCAGAATCAATGGACCAGGACTAGCTAATTCAGGTTGTGGTAAGGTCTCCTGGCCAGTACAGAGCCACCTGCTCTCTACATAGTCCCATGAAGAAGGGACAACTATTATAACTCCTAATAAAGACAAGCACCTTCTGGATTAGGAGATATTTATGATACTTACTAAACTCAGGTACACTGGGGTTAGGATTTCGATATGTAAATGCAGTCTACAGTGCCATCCATTCAGAGACATTTTCCCAAGTAACCCTAGTCAGAACAGCCCTGAACTTCTACCCCATGGCTAGGAGTAACTCACAGAAAGCATGGGCTCAGCCAGAGCCATGGCTGGATCTAAGGCGACAGCATCTAGGCAAGAAGCTTTTCTGCTACCAAAGGAAATCCAAGTCAGGCATTTTCAGTGGCAGCACAGAGTAAGCACCTGAGTAGAACCCTGCCACGTTATCGCAGTAGTTAGAATGGCCAGCAGCTCACCTTAATAAACTGGATGATTCCATCAGGAACTCCAGTCTTACTGAGCTTTCTGAGGTACTCGGTGATGTCACTGGTCTGCAGCCCAACACTGACAGCTGCATAGAGGGAGTAGGCGGTCAGCTTGTATTCGTGTACATGCGTGGGCCGGCACACTGGCTCTGCAATTGCCACCAGGAAGTCTTGGGCATATTTGTAAACTGGAGAGAAGGCTTCCAAGAAAATGTGGCCATCAGGAGCCTAGAAGTCATCAAGTGAACATAACAGGCAAAAATATCAATGAGCTGGAGAGACCACTATGCTGCAGGAGTTTTGATCACTGTGAACCTGAGATTTTTGATCGCACAGTGAACCTGAAATTGTGTTATTTACTGAAAAAACCTTTTTCTAGTTTTATGGTTCAGGCCTCAGCACACAGCTCTAATCCCTCTTGCTGGAATACAGACATGCCTTTAGTTCACACCTTTAATCCCAAAGAAAGAAGGTAAAGTTAGTTTGTTGAAGGAAGCAGCCATGTTTTAAAGTGATGTCTAATTGAGTGGCAGAAAAAGTGACAATTTTTTTTTTTTTTTTTTTTTTTGGTCCGGAGCTGAGGACCAAACCCAGGGCCTTGCGCTTGCTAGTCAAGCGCTCTACCACTGAGCTAAATCCCCAACCCTTTTTGACAACTTCTGAGAAAGATTTGACGGGATAGGATATGCCCAACTCTCAAAGACCAGAGAGGAAAGGGAAGCTACTTAAGAGAGAGACCAACAGTACAGGGAGGAATGAATCCAGTACAGGAAGACAACAGTGTTTGTGGAAAAAGCAGGACAGTAGAGTTGAGAGGGACAGAGCAGCACAGAGAGGGAGAAGGAGGCAGTTTTACTGGAACAGTTATAAAGAGGCAGATTACAGTGAGAGAACAAACTAGACACAGTGAAGACAGAATGAGCCAGAGAATGAGAAGGAGCCAAAAGATTAGGACAGATTCTCAAAGTTAATATATGAGGTCAAGCAGAACAATTCAGGAAAAACCAAGAGAGAAGCCAGATTGAAGCAGTCAGCTTGAAGAGAGTCCGAGCCGGAACAGCTGAGGTGAACCAGCCAGCCAGAGCTCAGGAAGAACTAGAAAGGGTGAGCTTACTCAGCCTCAAGTCTCAGAGGTGGGAAAACATTCTAGGCCTAGGTTAGAAGGCATGGAGACTAGAAGTTTCCAGGACTAGGCCTAGGTTAGCAGACAGAGGCAGTCCAGACAACAATTACATCGGGTGAATAATGGTTACTCTTACATCACTAGACTCTCATATCATTATCAAAAAGTGTAAGCTATCCAATGCTAAGAATATTCTTGCAATCAATCCTTCAGGCAATGGAGGGGTCCTGTTCCTATAGTTAGACAGAGAAGAGCAGGGAGAAAAGGTTCTCAACGTTCCATACATAGAAATCTTCCCCAACTTACTATTCTCAAGCTGCCTTTTGGCTGGAACGCAAATTGAGTATAGAACATTATGTATTTTAAGCCAAGCCAACTTAGCTACCAAATACTATCTTCCATTAATTTGAAAAGGAGCTAAAAGGATGGATCAGTGGTGAAGAGCACTGGCTGCTCCTGCAGAAAACACAGGTTTCATTCCCAGCACCCACATCAGCTAACTCATAATAGCCTGTAATTCCAGTTTTAGGGGATCTGACACCCTCTTCGGGCCTCCTCTGGAAACAGATACACACACACCCATATATGTATATATAATATATAACACATATATTGTATATTATATATTATAATACATATATATGTATATATAATATATAATACATATATTGTATTATATAATATATATATACAAATTGCTAAAAATACTTTCTTAAAAGCATAAATAGTTATCTAAAACAACTATTTAGTGGTTGGGGAGCTACCATAGTGTATGAAGTGCTTGCACACATGAGGACCTGAGTTGCAATTTCCAGCACTTAAGTATAATACCAGGAATGGTAGTGCATGCCTAGAACTACAGAGGTGAGATGGTTGAGGATAGGTGGGTGGGCCAGCAGGCTGATAATGTTGGGGCAGAAGGTGGGGGGCATCACTGGCCAGGGCGCTAGGCAAATATGTGAAGAGTGACTGAGAAGAGCATCCTCACATAAGTCTCTGGGCTCTGTAATCAATCCCTGCACACCTGCACAGGGTGTGCACATATACCACACACACAAAGAATAGATAAATGCTACTTACTGATTGACTGCATGTGTTGTATGTTTATGTCTGGAGTGCATGCATGTCATAGCTCTAAAGTGAAAGTCAGAGGACAACTTGCCAGAGTCGGGTCTCTCCTCCTACCATGACAGCAAGAGCCTTTATCTCCTGGGTTATCTGGTTGCCCCATAATGCTACTAGGCAAATAAAATTGGCCATTATATGGTGGGCTGGGGTGAAATGGAGAACACCAGGTCACACCAGCTATTCCACTGTGCACCTATGCCAGCTGTCTCTCCCAGCTGCTTCAGCATTTCTCACTTTTGAATTTTGGAGATGTAAGAATGTCCACGATTTAGTTGCCACCCAGACTTTTCGGTCATGCTTACCACCCAGAGGGGCCTAGAAGTATGGTCACCCTTTAGTGGCATCTGCTGTCTGTAGTCCTTTGCTCCATATTCATCCACTTTGGTGCTGGATTCGTCCACCTGTTTCCCAGCGGCTGAGGGCACCGCTTCCTGAGACTCGTTCCCAGGAGCGTCGTCTTCGTCTTCCTCTTCCTCTTCATACTGCCTCTTCTTGGATTTCTTCTTGTCTGCGAAAGAAGACACAGAAGTGAGCCCCGCAGGATTCTGGGGTTCCCTCTTCACCTCACAAGTTAACTTCTGGAAAGAGAACTCCTAAACCACCTGCATCCTGGCACCCCGCAAACACCTCCCGCCCGGCTAAGTTCCCCATCTCCGGGACCCAACAGACCGGAGAAAACCCTACGGCAATGACAGTTACAAGTAGTCCTTACCGCGGTCCACTCGATCTCTTTTACCCATAACAGCTCTAGGACCAGGCAGGCCTGCACACTAACTACACTGCGTCTGATCCCCAGGAGTAATTTTCGTATGAACTTCCGGTACATGCCGGAAACATAGCCCCAGGCCGTCGGAAGTCCCGCCTCTGAAGTCTTAGACCGGAAGAGCGGAGCTACACAGCGGGCTGCAACTGCTCCTGCCTAGAAAGTGTAAAATTTGCGATATAGACCCGGCAGGGCAAGAACTCAGAGATATGCTTGCCTCTAACTCCCGAGTACTGAGACTCACCATGCCCTGCCTTCGCTCCGTTTTGGGTTTTTTGTTTATTTTTTGAGGCCACTGCTTAGATCGCTAAGGTCGTACCAACTTCCCGGGCTCCCGTGAGCTGGGATTACTGGCGTGCTCCACCACACCTGGTTTCTGGAAATTAAATTCCGAACGAGAGAGGTGGGGAATACTCGTCGTTCTGACATAAATAAAATGGGTAGTGTCATTCTAAAAGAGTGGCCCTGGCTGGGGATGCGACTTATTTGGTAGAATTTTTGCCTATATCAGAAACCAAAGAACAATCTTGGTGTCTCACCGAGGATGGTATGTATGAAGAGTAATTTAGCAAGGCAATTCGTTTTGGAAGAGAGTGTACCAGAACCCGAAGGGACTAACAAGTACATCTTTTCCCCATTGGCTAGGGTCAGACCTCACAGGCTTCCAGATGTTTGATTTGTTGTGGGGTTTGTTTGTTTGTTTGTTTGTTTGTTTTCCGAGACAGGGTTTCTCTGTATAGTCCTGGCTATTCTGGAACTCGTTCTGTAAATATAGCTGACTTAGAACTCGAGATCCATCTGCTTCTGGAGCGCTAGGCTAAAAGGTGTGCACCACCACGCCCCTCCCTACTGTTGTCCTGTTTTAAAAGAAGACAAAGGAAAGAGGAAAGGGTTCAGTCAGCTGCCTGCATGTGTGTGTGTGTGTGTGTGTGTGTGTGTGTGTGTGTGTGTGTGTGTGTGTGTGTGTGTGTGTCTGTGCGCGCGCTGGCAAAACAATTTTCCCCTCCTATCTAGCAGGTTCCAGGTTCCAGCCGCAGCACCACATAAACCAAGTGTGGTAGGTGCATGTGTGTGTGCGTGTGTGCGTGTGTGTGTGTGTGTGTGTGTGTGTGTGTGTGTGTGTGTGTGTGTCTGTGCGCGCGCTGGCAAAACAATTTTCCCCTCCTATCTAGCAGGTTCCAGGTTCCAGCCGCAGCACCACATAAACCAAGTGTGGTAGGTAGAGCATGTCTGTAAGCCCTGAAAAGTGGAAGCAACAAAGAATGTAACCCATTTTCAAAAAAAAAAAAAAAATAGTAGTAGAGTGATCTTAGACAAGGTCTAAGTAAAAGAAATGAAGATGGTTTCATTCTGGGTTTATTTTGAAAGCGAAGTGAATAGGATTTGCCTACTGGTTTACTATGGGAAGTGGGGAGGAAGAGTAACACCCAAGATTTTTGGTTTCAGCGACTCATAAAATGATGGACCTTAGGCGAAGTTCATATTTGGAGCAAATCAGATGTTACAAAATCTGTTTGCTGTTCCACAATAAAATGTCACAGGTGGCATGATTTAAACAGCAAAACTTAGATAAGAAATTAGAAGGACAAGAGAAGGGGACCAGAAAGAGGCAGGAGGGAAGAAAATAATAAATATGCCATATGTATGAAAATGTTATGACGACATCCTTCCTGTTAACAAAAGAGCAGACACGGGTTGGGGATTTAGCTCAGTGGTAGAGCGCTTGCCTAGGAAGCGCAAGGCCCTGGGTTCGGTCCCCAGCTCCGAAAAAACAAAAACAAAAAAAAAAACCAAAAGAGCAGACAAGCAATATGAAATTGGATTTTTTTAAGAGCTGGGAATATTAACTGAGTAGGTGAAAGTACTTGCTGCACAAACATGAAGACTTGATTTTGGGATTCCCAGAACGCACACAAGCTGGGCAGGCATGGTAATTACATAGCTGTGACTCCAGCACTGAGGGACAGAGGAGAATCCTTGGGACTCACTGGCCAGCCAGTCTAATCCATGAGCTCTAGACTTAAGAGAGAAATCCTGGGAGGGGGATGTTTGCCCGGAAACCGGGAAAGGGAATAACACTCGAAATGTATATAAGAAATACTCAAGTTAATAAAAAAAAAAAAAAGAAAGAAAGAAAGAAAGCACAACACACAACTATAGTTCAAAAGCAGACAATGGGAATGGAGGAAGCCAATATAAAAAAAAAAAAGAGAGAGAGAGAAATCCTGTTGCAAGACTAGTACGTAAGGTGAGGTTGGGGCTAGGGATGTGGCTCAGTGGGAAACACCACAAAGGTGAAAAGATTAGAATTTAAAACCAAAAACACCTGAGTAAAAGCCAGGGCTGGGGTGGGGGCCAGTGATAGCTCAGCAGCTACGAGCACCTCTTGCTCTCCCAAAAGAGGTTGCTTGGCTTCCCAGCACCCACAAGACGGCTCATAGCCATCCCTAAATCCAGTTCTATGGGATCCAAGGCTTTCTTCTGACCTTTACAGGCACCAGTCACTTGTGGTGGAGACGTGCATGCAGCAAAACACTCAGCTTACATAAATAAATCTTAACAAAAAATCAAAAACCACAAGATACCTGGAGCAAGCCGTATTAACGGACTCTGGATTCAAATGAGAAACAGGTGGAGAGCAAATGAAAGACACTTGCACTCACACCCAAATAAAGGATGGAAATGCTAAGACAACTGACATTACCCTCTTGTACCAGTGGCTGTACATACATACAAAGCAAGCAAGCATAGAGGAGTGAAAGTCAGCTGTCTAGATTTGTGAACTTGCTTTCCTTTGGTTTTTACGGCTACTGAGTCAGTACTGAAAAAGTGTCTAGTGTTTACGAGCGGCCCCTTCCCTTCTCTGTGCCTCCACTTTGTGCTTCAGGTGCCGTTGCTGGCAACGCCTAGCTTTGGATTGTATAGGCTAGGCACCTTCTCACCCTCTGGAGACTTCCCAGGTCATAACCTCCTGGCCTACATACTTGTTCTAGATGGGTGCAGGGGTGTTGTCTTACATTCACTGAGAGTGTGGAAGAGGCACATGGATGCCATAGATCCAGATGGAGGACCTGTCTTCATACTTTCAAAGCCTACAGAGGAGTATTAATCATACTGCTGGAGGGATGCATGGGTAGCCATCCCCGAAACTTCAGAGTTCTTGGCCTCTAGCACACAGAACCAGATAGGTAGCTTTCAGAATTTGATTCTATGCACTGACTTCAGGGTCAGTTATCAAAACCCAGGATTACTGTCAGTTGTTCTCAGACCACAGAGGACAAAGCTGTCTCTCCCTGTGCATTTCCCCACCTTAGTCAGCCTCCTGCCACACGCACTCTTCAGCCACAGTGCTCACCACAGCTGCCTTTGAACCTTCCCTTACGCAGGCAGGGACCACTGAGCAAATGGCCCCCCTACGGAACCTTGGGTTTTAACATAGGAGTCACTCTCAAAATAGTATCCAGTCACACAATGTGATGAATGGGAATTGTCTCCTCTGATGGCCCATCTACCAGACGAATCACTGTCTTTCCAAACCCATAACTAGATTTGAGGCTCATGAGGGCTAGGGCTGTCCTAACAAGTGGAATCTGAATCCCCTTCCCCCATCAGGATACTGCATAGCTAAGGCTGTCTCCAGGTTGTTTCTGTCAGGTTGTGCCTGCTTTGGCTCTTTTGTATCCTTTGTGGATTTACAACACGGTCCCTGTTTCTCTCCCTGAAATAAAATGAATTTCTAATTCTGAATCTCTTTCACAGGATGCCTTGGACTGTTCTTGTTGTTTGAATTTCTTAGTGTGCATGCACAATCGAGGACATTCAGGGTTGGTTCTCTCCCTGCACTCCAAGTTCTGAGGACTGGACTCAGGTTCCCCGCTTGTGTGGCAAGCACTTTACCCAACCTGGTGCTTGTTTTTAATCACTACAACATTCAATGTGAGCCATCATCATGTCTACACAAAGATTCATGAAACAGGGTTTGTGAATTACAGGCTTACACACCACGAGTTTCTAGGTAAGGGCTAGGTATCCCAAAGAGCAAGCAAGAAGGGACTTCTGAAAACACAACTGCCAAAGACCATATGTATTCACACAAATCACAGTGGGAATAAATACCAGCTTTATTAACACTCAAAGTACCATTCCTTTATGTCCATCCCACAGTTCAGAAGATTACTGAGTAAGCCTCTGCACCACAATCTGTCGAAAGATGAATAGGAATGAAGTATGTTTCACTGCACTGAATATCGCAGGCCTTCATGCATGACAAATCTAAATAAAGATGTGTCAATAATACACAAATTGCCATATAACAAAGTCGTCATTACTAACAAAATATAAACATGGTTTCTTTTATATTAAAAAATTTAAAAGCTATTTACCAGCAAGAAAAAATACATAGAAATTATAAAACTCAAGACATTTTACACATCTTTACAAGCACAATTTTGAAAGAACAACAGACCAAATGTGTGGAATGTGGTACACACTACACTGTGTCTGGCTTCTGGGTAGGTGCTACTCACATGGGTTCCTTTCAACACAATACACTAGTGATAGTCAGCTTGAACTGCAGATTTTATTCCTAACAGATAACCTTACGCCACCACATACTTTTAGGAGACTTCTATTGAATACAGTAACACTGTCAGATGGAAACCTAATTCCTAGCTCTTTCTGCCAGTTGCTTGGAGATCCCTACCACACTGGTAATCCACTGTGAGGATCACAGAACGCCAATGCACTGTTTCATCAACTTGGTCTAACCTTGCTCAGTGAGGGAAAGATGAAAACTTTGGAAATAAAGGAAATATTCAAAACAATAGACAACTGGAAATGTAAAAGTCTCAACATGTCTTCAAGACGATTTAGTTGCTCACATTTTTAACAGCTTTGAGAGGTCAAAGACCTTGTTAGTGGACAATGTGTTTTGCTTAACAATCTCCCCCCACCCTACCCCAAAATGCCGTTAGTTGCAAGAGTATTTTAACTGAGCTCTAAGCAAAATTTGTATCCAATTCTGGAACTACAAATGCTCAAATGGTTAAAACCAAAATTTAAAAAATAATTTGACCAGCCAGCTGAAAATATAGTGTATATATATAGTAAATAATCTTTCAGAAAGCCTTTACACATATTTAATTATCATAAAGTTCTTAAAATTGTAGAAATGAAGTGAAAATAAGAATTTACTAAGATATATACATGTGTCTACACAAAGAAAAGGACATCACACACACACATATCTCTTGATACACACAGAATACTTTCAACCTAGGAATGGATTCAGAATACAGGACAAAATTAGACTGCAACACTGAACTCCTGAGTTCTCCAACAAACGCAGGACCACACACAGGTGACTTTGCAAAAGCAAGAAGGTCATCCTACTAAGGGTCATAGCAGCACAGAAACTGAGGGCTACATCTAGGGAGAAGTGCAAACACAAAGACAGTAGTTCAATGCACACACTCATGATTCTCAGTCACTCAACAATTATTGGTCATATAAATCAGTGTACAAATTAAATGTTCGAAAATGTGCAAAAAGTCAACATTGATAGAAAACAAAAAATATTTGTACATAATTATAAACTGCCCAGTATTCAACTGAGATTAAAAACATTTGCTGAAAATAATACATTAAATATAAAGAATTTAATGGATACATTTTAAATGTACATTAAGTCAAAGGGTAAATTTACAAATTTATAATCATAGTTTGCAAGATAAAAGTTTATTTTCAAATTTATCCAAGTTTATTTACAATGAGTAAAAACAACCACATAAAATATAAGAGATGTCAGACATTAAAGGTGTTTTTGGTATTAACTTTGTTAAGATATTTCAGAATGCAGGCTAAATTTTAAAACCAACAGCAATGGAAGAAATGTAAACCTTTTACTTACTAATTATTAAAAAACTGTCTATAAAGACGTATTCTCATCCCTAGACAATATGGTTTTAATTGACAAGGGTTTGGCCCACTTCCTTTTGCCCATAAGCCTTTCTGGCTTGTAGAGTCCCACACTAGTCTACTCTCCTTACTGCGAGGAGGAAAAAAGTCTTTGGATAACTGAGAACATGTCAAATATATTCTGGAGTCAATGCATCTACTAGAGTTTAACATATAATTAATTACTTATCTTCTGTTCTAAGTGATGCTAATGCTAAAATCATTGAATATACAGGATTTTTTTAAGTTCTAAATACAAATAAACGAATACAAAGTGCTTTTCAGAATAGTCATAAACTTTTCTCAACTGGCATTACAAGACCCATAAATCCTCAGTGGGGGTCAGATTCTATAAGGTTTAAAGAAGAGGGAGCAGATGTTCCAAATGTTTGTGGCACAAAGCAGACCAGTTCATAACCTACTTCTCTTCACAGCAGTGTTGAAAGTCCCTTACGTCAAACACAAACTCATAAATGTTAAGACACTAGAAAGACGATGAGCCACCCACAGAGGCATCAGACGTCAACACAAATCTCACACCAGGGGTCAAAGGGTGTGGGTGAGCCTGGCACGCTGAAGAACTTAGGTCTGCAGTGTCTAGGAGCTCCACAGTAGCAAGGATTCTGCATGTCTAATGCAGACTCTTAGCACCTGTCCTTTTCCTTAAGGAGAAGAAGATTGGCAACAAAGTCTACTAGCATCTGCTCTACCATTCAGACACTATTACCTCACACATGGGCAAATGTATCAGGGCTAATCATTTTGGCTATGTATGCAGGGAATACAAAAGCTTTGGTTTAAAGTGATTCTGGCAACACAGACTGAGGTACAAACAAACATCACCAGGCAGAAGGACAGGAGTCTTCTCTTGTTTAATGTCTTTGCTGTTGGGAACAGAATACCTTACCACTGTCTATTAAAATACACAAAAACATGAAGAATTCTATGAGACTGTCTCCAGGCAATGGATACAACGCATTCTCTTTTCACTATAGCTATGACTCCTCCCTGGTCTTCCTGAAGCTCAGCCATGACCACTATCAGTACCTCTGAGAAAAGAAGTCTTGGTTCCCATGAAAGCTATCCATCTCCAGCTCTGACAGCGAGAATGGAAAGGAGGATGGCCCAGGTATTCCCACAGCACGCACAGCATCCTGTCAGACAATGGCAGAAGTGGAAGCAGCACTAAAGATGAGGGTGAAGTGGACAGTGGCTCACAGCACACCTTCCCCAGCAACCAACAAGAGGTATAAGAACATTGCCTTTTGATGGCTTGGTAAACTAAGGAAGCTTGTTTAGATAATGTCTGGCAGAATTTCTACTCCAAAAAGTTCATGAAGAAATATGTAAGATTCCATACTTTCTATTGAAGAATTATATATAAGCTAATTACTACAGACACAAACAAACAAATTGAATTTTAACCTACTTTTAGCAATTCAGAGCTTGGCAACTTACAATAAATACCTTTATTAACAATCATTCATACTAGCTACTTATGGAAAATGTCCTGGCATGACTACTTGAGGATGACCTTTCTCATCCCATATAGTAAATCAGACATTTTTCAGTTGTTCTTCCAAGAGGAGAGACAGATCTAACTGAACAACTACACGTTCCTACCCCTGCCCCTACTATACACACACACACACACACACACACACACACACACACACACACACACACACACACTTCACAACTTCACAGAACAGTAAGCTAGAGTATTGGTCAAATGTTACATACTAAGAATTAGAGTTTGTTGTCCCTGGATTCTTGCTCATCGCCTCAACCTTCATGAAACACTTATAGGAGCTCTTTAGGACAAAACAACTGCCCTAGTTCTAGGAAAACCACAACCAAACAATAATACACAAAGAACTTGAGCAGTGCCAGTATGACTGAAAATCAAGTACTCAACCCAAAAACTCATTTTACTATGTCTTTTCGAATGAGAATACCTTTCTATATTTATTTAGGAATTCACATCTAGTGGAGATTGCAGTCAGACAAATGCTACTGCTCTCTCCTAACATTTTTTAAAAGGAGGTAGACTGGGTAGGAGGAGGAAATACGCATTAAGAAACACATAGGGGCCAACACACAGACCAAGGCCAAAGAAACTCTTGAGGCCTAGCGATTTTGGAAAATTCTTTTTTTGTTAGGTAATCTGAATTACAAATAGAAAATAAAATTAAGGCATACAGAGAAAAAGGCACTACTAAAAATTAACAAATTGCTTTTCATTGAACTTTAACCAGTGTTAAAATCAAATAAATATGAATGACACATCTAAAAGTAAATGCTAAATTTAATAGGATATCAAAAGAATCTGACCTTCGCATAAGTAACACTTGACGAGTTCACCCTCTAGCAAAACTTTTTCAGTATTTCAACACCTAGAAACCAAAATAGAGTTTTGGATATTTTTTCTTTAAAACAAAAACTTAACAACAGCTGGGGTCAGGGAGAACCCAATACAGTGTGCTAAGGAATAGATGCTCCATTGTCCCAGAACAAGCTGGGGCTGTGTTGTACAGTGAGAGCAGTTCTGACAGAAAGGCTGTCTGACCTGGGATATAGAGATCCTTTTACTTTAATCCTCTTGTTAATATCTTTGGAGTCCATACTAGCCAACAACTATCCAAAATTCTTATTTTTCATATAAAAGTCCTAGCATTGGGGTTGGGGATTTAGCTCAGTGGTAGAGCGCTTGCCTAGCATGCGCAAGGCCCTGGGTTAGGTCCCCAGCTCCGGAAAAAAAAAAAAAGTCCTAGCATTTTAAACATCACTGCTAAACTTTCAGAACTACGGTATGCCATAAATTAATTGTCTGCCGTGATCCTCAATGGTAATTTCCTGATATAAGGATATTAATTTAATGTGACACAGTATATCACAACTGTTGAGAAAATAAGAAAGATTGACCCTATTTAAAAAAACAAAACAAAAAACAAAAAAAAAAAAAAACTGGGCAAAGCTGGGTGTGGTGGGACATGCCTGCTTTCCCAGCACCTGGGCGGCAGAGGCAGGAGCATTTAAGTTCCAGGCCAGCCTGAAACACATAGTGAGAACCCTGACTCCAAAACCACAAACTAAAATAAGACTGAGTATTTGTATATCTGGTTGTCTCCAGCTGAGTTTATATAAAGGTTTTCAGACCCCAGATGAAACCACTGGTGTGAACCCTGCCATTAACCCAGGAGTCTGCATCATACTGCCGATCTATTCAGGTTTGATTTTAGTGATTCCACAATCTTCTGACAGCACTATTTCAGAACAGTACAGCTCAGATCTGACAATGTCAGAACATAGTAGAGAGATACTCTAAAGATATATTTTTACTCTTTTTGTGTATCTTCTAATGGGAGTAAGGTAAGACTCAAATGAAAGCCAATTACATTTATTCTGAAATAAGAGCTTTATCTTTTATAGTCCAGCATGTGCAATATTCCACTTCTCATATGTTGTAGATTGTGCCTCTTAATACTTTCTAAGGCAATAGTCATAGATGTTTTTAAAGTTAAAAATATATTTTTGTAAACAAGGAAAAGTGCTGAAAATTTTCAAGGTATTCATTCTAAAACCTCAAAACTTAAATTCCAATCCATTAAAACTGTATTAGTTACGTCTGTCAATTCTTATTCAACTACTTTTGTTTCCCTGTAAAGGTCTCCGCCTGACTTAATCCCCTCACCGCGCTTGGGTCCCGGGCCCTGCAGAAGGTGCTCCTGAAGCTGCACACTCGTGCTCCTGGTCTGCTCCAGCACGGAGCCTGCTCCTGGCAATGCAGAATGCATTTAAAGGCACAAAGTCAGCGGTCTGGCCAGTTTCTAGCCACAAAGAAACATTGCAGTACCAAAGAATCAGTTGTGCATCTAAAATAAACATTTAGAGTAATTAAAAAAAATTAAGAGTAATTGTTACCATTTAAACTTCATCTGTTAATCCATACCATTAGGCAGAAAAAAGCATGGAGTGTAGTATTTTTCTTCCTTTTACAACATTGTTTCCTTTCAAAAATTTCATTCTTTTACATTTACTATTGGCCTTCCATACCCCTACCTACTTCAAGCTTTTTTGCTCTAGCAGGGTATATATATATTAATTTTCATTGTGTTTTTTGGTACCTTCACAACTGGTCTGAAATAAATTCACATCATATTTAATATAATAGCTCTGTATACTATTAGTCTATTTCCAAGTCTTTATACTTTGTTATTCCGATGCAGCTATTTACGGTGAATTTAGAAAGAAAGAGGAGACTGTTAAGAAGCTAACAATTGCTTTGAGTTCCCGTGTGCAGGGATCTTTTGAAGAGTGCATGGATCTCTTCTGTACTGCACGTTACCCTGATGGACCAAAAACGAGCCAAAGGGAAACCACAACCACACTAAGAGACAAAATAAAGAAACCAGCAATCCAGGTACCATAATCTTGCTCAAGTAGAAAAGATGCCCTCATTTATAAAGGATAAAGAAATTACAATACACCTCTACACTAGGTCTCCAGCATTAAGATCAGGCAATTGATTTGCTAAGGGTGGAGGCATCTGACGAGTGTTCTTTGCAAGGGGCTTCATTTAATTTACAGTGTACAGGAGAAGAGTTAACTAATTGTGCTTTGACTCTCAGTCTACTGGAATTTCAAAAATTATTATAGGGTCTGCCAGGTAGGATCTTGACACATTAAAGTCAGATCTACATAACTTCAAAAGCAAAGTACTTAAAAAATTCTAAGTAAACATACCTTGTAATAATAACAACAACAAAATTAGAATATCTTATTTAGTCCCTTCTGATAAAGCATCACATTCAGGGTCTCCTAGAAGACTTTGTTATCTTCTAGGCTTTTGAAAAATAAAATAATTAGCACTTGGTTTAATGTTGAAAAATTTGCAAGTGGCCAAATTCCTGACACTTTCACGTTTTAAGTTTCATAACTCTTCTTGAGAGGGCCGGATCCTTTCCAGCACAGTCTTTGCATTTAAGACACGGCTCCAAGGAGATGTTTACACTGGAAATACCTGGCAGTGTTTTACCCTCCACACTGCCAGTAAACACTATGTTTTGGTGTACTTTTCTTGACCTAGAAGGAGGAGCTACTTTTAAGGAAAAAAAATATACAGAGATGCTAAATTCAAAGAGTTGAATACTCAAATTCATTATTTCTAAAGTGAGTTAGTGATTCAAGTGCAACCAGCAGCTGTCAAAGACTGACCATTCATTATCTGCTAAGAGCTGAGGCCACTCCCTCTGACTAACGGTCTGCTCTTACCAAACCCTCATTTGCCCTACACGGGTCCTCTGAACTCTGTTTTGACTGCTTTGTGAATGGCTGCTTGGTTTCCATCCTAGGCACTTTTGTCTGTGGCAGGCTAACCCCTGGGTAGGGAGTCCTTGTGCGCTACAGTCTACTCAGCAGCACCTGCAAACTCTGCCCACGGGATGCTAGTAGTACCTTGCAAGTTATGGCAACAAAGTGTCTCCAGGCATTGCCAAATGCCAAGTGAAGTGAAACAAGACTCCCCACCACCAATCTCATTGTTTTCCCTGATGTTTACTCTTCTGAGGAGCCTCTGGTTTAGTAAAGAACAAGGGTTTTATTTCATGACAGGAGCTTTTACAGGTGGGTACTTGAGCTAAAGACTGTTATCTAATGGGAAACCAGGGGGTAGAAATAGGAAGCTATCATATAAATCCAATTTTTATTATTTCTCAGTTCCCTCCATTTTGGGACTTTCACCTCAAGTAAATAATGTTTAAAATATACTAAATAACACTTAGTTCTTTTTTCTGTTATTTTTCTACTGACTGGCAAATGTTGTCTCTTCTACTGCTCATACATTTAATGAGCAGTCGTCTGTATTTTAGCTGAATTTATTCATTGGCTTCACATATCTGCTTCCAAATACAACAATGTTTTAAAGCAGAAAGCTGTCTCTCAAGGTTTATAGAGCCCATTAACACAGCTCTAATATAGTATAGTCATCTAGTATACTGATTGGGATTAACAACATACCTCTTAGAGATTCGTATCTTCTATTCAAGATTCTTACTGAGCAAAAAAGCTTGACAGATAGAGTTGAGGATCTAAAGAATACAGATAAAAGAAGAAACCTATATTCTTTACAATGAGTACCTACCCTAAACCCAAGTTTAGGGCTCAACCCCACAAAGAAGGATCTATTTAAATACTATCACTAAAAACTACAAATTGTACATCACTGTCTTCTCTCTGTCTTCCATGTCAGTGATACTGGGCAAGACTACAATCTTTATATATTCCAAATGATTTGTTTGTACTAAAAGGAGCAACTATGTACTAAAGTGCGTTATAGCTCTGAACCACATCAGTACATTATAAAAATCTTTAAAAATAAAAAAAGAAGTTTCAAGTTCTTGAAAAGAAAAAAAGATTAAATATAAAAAATTTAGTTTACTATTATTATTAAACAAATTTAACCAAGAATCAAGAGAAATATTTTTCCCTCTTGTCTTTTTCTCCCCATCTCTCTTTTTATAAAAAAGGAAAGTGCAGTAAGAGAGAAGGTGGCGGTGGCGGCGGGCGGGTGGAGGACGCTGGCTGCTAGTGGCAATGCACGAACAGGTGCCGCAGGAGCTCCTCGGCTGAAGGTCGGAGTTTGGCCTCTACAAAAATCCGTTTGAGAAAGTCCCGAGTATAGTCTGAGACATGAGGTGGCAGCTTTGGGTTTGTTGGCTGAGTGGCGATCTTAAAGATGGCAGCCATTGCTTCAAATTCAGCCCAAGGTGGCTTTTCAGTTAGCATCTCCACCACCGTACATGCTACGCTCCTAAAAGGAAATAAAAGGAGCATTACCCAAACAGTAACACCAGGAACGAAAGCTGGTTAGCCAGGAAAATGAGACACTGCCATGAAGGCCACATATGCTTTGATATTATTTATTACAAATACAATGTTTCACTCAAAGGTTAATTTAATAAAACTGTAATTCAAACATGAAAATCAATGAAAGGCTGGAGCAACATATACACTTCAATGAAAATATATCATAATTATCTATAATCAATCATAAATGTATGATTAGGAAAGAACTTTTATTATTTTTGTTTTAGATCATTTTCTAACATGATACTAATTTTGTCTCCATCCTATAAAGAATACAGGCATTATAAATTACTTGCCTTTGAGTTCCTAAAATGCATATTTTTTTTCTGATTGGGAAGTAGGAAATGGCCATTTTATGATCTAACTAAAAATTATGTAATTTATCAATTCAATTTTAAGGCACTAATAACTAAACACACAGCCCTGCCAGGGGTATAGACACCAACATAATTTCTCTTCTTCCTTATGTGGGAGACTCACATATACCTTAAATCGTGCAGAATCCAGTAAAATGTATCTTCTAAAACAATAGAAGAGCTAAACATATTATGAAGAGACCACATAAAATCACCACCATAGCAACAGTCTCTATTTCTGTAAAGCAGTCGTTTATTATAAATAATTATATGAGCTGTCACTCAAGATCCTTGGAAAACCTGGTGATGCAATAAGTCAGCTATTAATGGAGATGTTCTGCCCTTCAAGCACAGAAGCAGAAATTACATGAAGACCTGTCAGAACTGCACCACCTCCCTGTATGGTTTTACATTCTTAGGTAAATATCTGCATAATGAAAGTTTGTAGAGTTTGACAGCCCCATATCAGTGGTGAGAAGTCGAGCTCTGTGTCAGGCTGGGTGGGAATGGTCAGGAGCGAGTGGTGAGTTAATCTCCTCAGGTGACCTCATGACCCACTTTTACCCCAATCATTATTTGTAAGCTCAACCATCATACAGGTAGCTATCAATCTGTTTTCATAAGTTTAAATATGGCTTTGTAATTTAGAGGAAAAAAAATCACTGAATCATTTTTGGTTTGTTTTGAAGACACTAATAACCAAGAGTAGTTTAAAAGTTATTGGGGTGAAGACATTGATAACCAAGAGTAGTTAAAAGTTATTGGGGTGAAGATGCTGATAACCAAGAGTAGTTAAAACTTGGTTGGGGAGAGAAGAGCCTTTAATGCTGAGGTTTGCTTAAGACCAAACCCTTCCAAAGAAGGAACAAGGGGTTCAAAGACTGCAATGTTTAGTAAGGCTGCCTTGTCCAGAATAACTGAAATGGCGATGATACTTACAATTCATATATTCTGCTTCCAAGGTACAAGGGTAATTTAAACTGGCCATTTTAAATGTGGAGAAAAATAAGATAAGTTTCCAGGTAAATCTAACATCCAAACTTACCAGATATCTGCTTTTCTGCCATAGCCTTCTCCACTAATGACCTCAGGACTCATCCAATATGGCGTGCCTGTGACAGACTTCATCCCTGTGCCTGAGAGACAGATGGTCTGAAGTCGTTTGCTAGCTCCAAAGTCTCCTAGCTTGATATTGCCCGTGGAATCCCTTAAGATATTCGCTCCTAACAAATAAGAAATAGACTTATTTCAGTGATGGTATTGGCCTTCTAGAATGCATGTAAGTGACAGAGAATGACTTTGTAGATTCTAGTCTGCCTCCAAATCAGGCTGCTTGTCCACTCTCAGCAGTGCCTTGAAAACCCTTTGTATCTTGCATCCAGCATCTGCTGTTTGCACACTACTTAGCCAGGTATGTTTCAGAAGCTAGTGAGTTTCTCTTATAAAGGATAGGACAGGGGCAGGTGAAGTGAAAAGAAAGGAGAAGAGCTAAACACCAAGAAAGGCTCTGCTCCACTTGTTTGCTATAAAGCAAGACGTCCATGGCTGAAGACTATTTTCTTGATAAGGCAGCTTTTCCTCGGGAACATCTAAAAGTACCTTCATAATCAAAACTAGGATCATATGCCTACTCCAATATTATTTATGCACTAGCTGTATTTTAAGGTTGTTGTTGCTGTTGTTATTTTTAATCCAAGTCTTTATAGATGAGACTTGCCTCAAACCTCCTGACTCAGTCTTGCCAGCAGTGGGAGACTTCGCCTTTTCTTTTAATGATCTCTATGGAGAAGGCAGGACAGTGCACATAATCTACATTACAAACCGTGGAGAATGTGTATTCTCCATCTTCACAATGAGCTTCTACTTTCGCAGAAAACCCCCCAGCCTTCCCAGCAGTAATTCTCCCAAGAGGTTGAGGATGCCTCTCCTCTTCTCAAAGCCTATCAAGCATAAATGTCTGACCTACCAGAGATCTCAGTGTAGATGGAGCCCTACTTACTTGTGGTCTCCTACCCTCTAGTGTGTAAAAATGGACTCAAAAAGTACCCAACCATCTCTAGAATATTTAATGACAAAGAAGCAAAACGGACTTTTGTTTGCTTGAGATGTGCTCTTGACATGTTGTTCAGACTGGCAACTTGAACTTTCGGGCTCAAGTAACACTCCCAAACCTATCTCAGTTTTCCTAGTAGCTGAGATAGCACATGCTTCATAAGCTAGGCTTTAGTGCCTACAACCGGAAGGACACCTTCCCTACACACACACACACAACACACACACACACACACACACACACACACACACACACACACTCTCTCTCTCCCCCCCCCCCCAGATAAGAAGAGTCATCTCTGGGGAGGTGGCATCAATACTGAACCAATCCTCACCCACAGCAGGAGTTGGGAAAAAAATAGGTAGTCAGGTTACTAATATAGTTTCTATCTTTTAAAATTACTTATATTTTAGTAAATTAAAAATCAGACTTTTCAAACACATACAAGAATAGAAAGAACTGCTTGTATTCCCGTTACGCAGATCCAGCATCCAAGTAGGTAACTGTCCCAAATTAATGACACATACTCCCCTCTTTTCACATAATAGCTAAGGCAAATTCAAGGCAGTGAGAACAATAAAGTAAATATCTTTAAAAGATAAAGGCTTAGTATTTAATATTACCAAAAATATTATATTCAATTTTTTACAGCAAAAAAGAACCCTCCAAGTAAGATCCATGTATTAAGACTGCCTAATCTAATATGGGGGAGGGCAGTAAGGGGGATGTATAGGAGGAAGACCCGTATGGGGTGGGGGATGGGAGGGAATGGGGGCTTATGGACGGGAAACCAGGAAGGGGAAGAACCTTTGAAATCTAAGTAAAGAAATATATAATAAAAAATTATAAAAAAGACTGCCTAACCTAAGTCTCTCAGTCTTCTCGTTTGCAATTACAAAGAAAAATTTAAAACCCTGTTGCTTGCTTAAACCTTAGTTTAGATTTTGCAAATTGCATTTGCAAATTCCCAAGTAGTCATTATGATCTGCTGTCTGTCAGCAGTATACAGGCTGAAGTGTGGTGTGTGTGCGCGTGCACATAGGTGTACATGTCTATGTACTTGGGCTTGCTGGCAAAGCTCTGTAATCTCAGTACTCAGGAGCCAAAGGCAGAATTTCAAATCACTAACCTGGACTATAAAGAGATATTGCCTCAAAACCAGCAAAAGACTCAAACCAAACAAAACAAAAGACATTAAGGGTAGGTAAGGGTGCCTGTCATTCAAACATGACGACCTAAGTTGAGAACCGGAACCCACATGCACACTGCAGGAGGCTGGGAGCACTCTTAGCCAGCCAGCTTGGCTGGAGAGTGGTAAGCTACAGACTCAGTGAAGATCCTCACCCAAGAAAACAAGACAGAAACAGAGTAGGACATTTCCTGTCTTCTTCTGCCTTCAGTGCATATATGTGTGTACACACACTCGTGCATTTATCCACCACCCACCTCTACACACAAATAAAGCCATTTTTAAAAAGTGTTCTTTTAGAAACTATTTGGTCTTCAATAGTATAGTTCCTTTGATTTTTTCAATATATAAACCAGGCTGGCTTTAAACTCATAAAGATCCACATGCCTCTGCTGCCTCTGACTAAAGGCATGTTGCCACCATGACAACAGTATAGCTTCCTGAAAGGATAAAAGATAAAGAACAGGGCCAGAGAGATAGCTCAATGAGTAAAAGGACCGTAGCTGTGACACATATGGTGGGAGAACCCACTCCTCCAAGCTGCTCTCTGCCCTCCATGCACGCACTGCGGCACTAATAGCATGCATGTGTTACACACACACACACATACACACACACACACACACACACACACACGTAAGTAAAAGGTGATGGCTTTAGGAGAGAAGGAAAAGGAGAATGAAGGATTAGGAGAGGGCGAGAAGAGGGAAGATGAGGTAGGATAGTCTTCAGAAACTAGTAAGTGTCCTAATAGTAATGATTCCGCAGGTCTGAAATTACACAAAATCAATTATCTTTACCTTTCCTTTTGCCGCTTCTAGGTTGTTCATAAAAATTAAAAGACATAGAGCAATCAAAAGGTATATTGTAGAAAACAAATAGCACTACATTGCCACTTGGTGACCACCATTTTCCTTCTGTCATGCTTAAATCTACAAGCTTGAGGGCCTATTTTCTCCCTTATCAGTATATTTGTCTGGTAATATTTATTATCAGCTTGCTTCCATCCCCTCACCTGACCAAGGCAGGTCATCATACATTCTGGGAAGATTAGATCTATGTGTACAGAAGATGGCTCCTTCTGTTTCTTCTCTTACCTCATTATGGGGGCCAAAGAGAAGATGGCTGACAGAATAGATTTCCTAACTGAATAATGTCTTTATACGTTCTTTAAGCTATCAGGTTTTATAGCCCCAGTCTGGTGTATGTCCTCTGCCTCGGGAACTCTACATTCTAGACTCATATTAGAAATTAGTGTTCAATCTCCAGAGATGATTGGCCTCATGTGGACAGTCAGGATGCACCACACATATAGGAGAACAAAAGTCTGGGAACTTGTAAAAGTGCCAACAAAGATCAAAGACTAAATATTATATGGACACATTACTTTTTAATTCAGTGATTTTAATTCAGTAATTAATTCTAAATTTTGGGTCATACTCGGTGTTTAGAAACTCAGGTTCAACAGTACGGTGATTTGAGGACTCTCATTTCTGTATCTGATCCTTAGGGGAAATGTGGACTTTCCTAGCTGGAGTTCACCAGAGCTCAGTGTGGGGGTCTTTCCCCTCCTCCTCTTTCTTCCTTCACACCATCTATTCCCAGGACTTCCATGGACTGCAACACAAAGTATGCGTCACACTAGCTAAAGTTTAAGTAGCAAGCACCAGAAATTGCCTTAAATATTGCAACGTGTTAGCATATTTGATTCTTTCAAGAATCCCATGAATACTACTGACTCTCACTTAGGAATAAATAGTGAGGGAACAGTAGATACATTTCAAGGATAGAGAACTTGGGCTAGTATATGCAATTTCCTGGGCTCCATTTCCAGAAACTAGGGGTTTCAATATGGGGAGAGAAGAAAAAGATGAAGGATAAAGGAGAGAAGGGGATAGAAAGATTAATGAGGACACAGAAAGATTAGCATACCCAAGGTTATAGTGAATAGCAGATCAAGTCCAAGCTGTAGTCCAACTCTGTGGGGGCAGGGCCTCTACTCACCACACTAGGCCTGGTCAACACACTCGCCAACACCCACAGTATTCTAGGGCTTCTGAACGAAACGCATTCTCTGGGTCCTTACAGCAAAGCTATCATTCAAGAAAAAAATCTGAACTGCAGAACTAGTCTGACTGGACACTGACAGAGTTCATGAGAAAGCAGTGTAAGAGTTTTCCTATGGTAGTTTACAGGTAAACATATTACCTTAAATGTCCAATGCCATGATGACATTTCTTTCATTCAAACTCACACTGAACTGTATTTAAAGTAAAAAGTAAATCATGACTTACCTTTAATGTCTCTATGGACAATCATATTACTATGCAGGTAATGGACCCCCTCCAGAATCTGACGGGTGTATTTCCTCGTCACATTCTCAGTAAGGGCTCCATATGCTTTGAGTTGGTCCTTAATTGAGCCCTAGAATCAAAGAAAACAAACTTTCAGTTTAAAATTAAAAACTGCTAATAAATCCTTAGTTTTAAAAGAATCCTATTTCGTGGCTGAGAAACTCTAAATGGGGAGAGCAGGAGTTCTCAGGAAAATAACTGTGCAGTTTCTGTTCTGTCAGATTACTTATGTTGAACTCATTTCTTTGAAATTAACAAATTATAAGGTTTCCATATTTTTTTCCTTTAATATAACCCCAATTTGTTTTTGAAAAATCATGTTTAATCTGACTTACACTGGAAGTAGAATATCTGGAAACACAATAGTAGCAAATAAATCCAGTTGAGTATCAGTGGTGTGGCTATAACAACGATGCATAATGACGAGTTACTGGTGCTTGTGTGACATCGACAATGTCTACTGCAGCACTGCCAGGTACTGATCTGCAAGCTCAAATGGCAACCTTGTGCCTTCAACATGTAACTCTAGCCATCTACTCCCATAAAGATCCATAAATCAAATTTCTTCTTCCTAACTCACTCTACTAAGTTATGAGAACTTTGTTTTCCTTTTCAGTTTTTGAAAAATCATTATGTCAAGTCTAGGTTGGTCTTGAACTTAAAATCCTCCTGTGTGCTGAGATAACAGAGGTGTGGCACCGTGCCTGGAGTAAGGCACCTATCAATGAGTAAAGATGCTAACTGCCATCTTCAAAGTTTATTAGAATTAAAATATACTCTATATATACAAAAGAAAGGAATATAGAGTGGTCACAATTTCATTTTGCAGTTACAAATGAAATCACTTCCACATTCTCCTGTAATAATTGTCTCCAAGGACTCTGCTAACCTAGGCCTATTCCTGTAATCTTTGAGCCTCCAGACAATCTAACCTAGGCCTAAATGTCTTCAGCCACTGAGACTTACTGCTGAATAAGCTTACCCTTTCTAGTTCTTTCTGAACTCTGGCTGGCTGGTTCAACTCAACTCCTCTCCAAGCTGACTGATTCAAACTGGCTTCTCTGAGCTTCTGACTGAATTGCTCTACTTGGCCTCATACTACCTTTGGCAATCTGTTCAAATCTTCTGTCTCCTTCTGTCTTTACCTATGTCTAGCTTGTTTTTGCTCTGCAACCTGTCTCTCTATAACTGTCCCAGTAAAACTGTACCCGTCCTCTAACTTGCCTCTCCTTCTTGTCTGTTCCCATTTGAGTTGGGCATATCCTATCTCATTCTGTCAGTTCTTTCTCTGATTCGTCACTTTGTCTGCCCTTCAATTAGACATCACTTTCAAACATGGGGACTTCCTTCTATATATTAACTTTACATTCATTGCTTGGTATTAAAGGTGTGTACTAAGAGTGCATCTGTATTCTAACCAGAGGGCTTAATGTGTCTACATCCCAGCCAGATCACACAGAACTAGAAGGTCTTAGGACATGGTCAGAGCAGCCATATATGCACAATACACATCATATAGTTATAATAGTATATATTTAAAAATCAGGTAATGTTTAAAACAAATTGAATATTCCTAGGTACCAGTATTATATCTCAGATACTT
Source organism: Rattus norvegicus (assembly GCF_021556685.1). Taxonomy (NCBI): domain Eukaryota; kingdom Metazoa; phylum Chordata; class Mammalia; order Rodentia; family Muridae; genus Rattus; species Rattus norvegicus. The sequence continues at coordinate 23,999,159 of NC_141551.1, read as the reverse complement.
TCTTGTCTACAAGAAAAACTAAAACTTTACAGTAAGGAGTCAGACCATGGTCATTCTCCTCGTATGAGCAAATCAGCAGTTCTACAATGAGACCCTAAGTCTGACTGCCAGCAATGTCAGGTACAAAATTTCACCTATGATACAGCAGATCAAAAGGGCTGAATTGAAATCCTTCCACCTTATTTTTAAAAGGAATGTGAACTTACCCCTGGCATGTACTCCATAAAGATGGAAAGTGTTTTCTCCTGAGGATCCCTCAGACAGCCATAATACTGAACAATTCGCTCATGCAACAAGTTTTTCAACAACTGAATTTCACACTCAAGTGCATTTACTTCCTGAAAGACAGAACTCCTGCTAAGTCTTTTTTAAAGAACATTTTACTACATTTCTCTGTCTGTCTATCTCTGTTTGTTTTTTGTACATGCACCATGAAAACCATGTAGAGGTCAGAGACAACCTGCAGGAGGAGTCAGTTCTCTCCTTCACCCATGTGGGTCCCTGGGAGGTGGATTCCGGTACTGACTTCAGGTTGACAGGCTTGGTGGCAAGCACCTTAACCTGCTGAACAATGTCACTGACCCTGTGTTAAGTCTTTATAGCATCATGATAAAAGCAAAACACTCTTAGCTCACGGACTACCATGGTGACTTCATTATGAAATGCTCACTGTTACATACAACATTTTAGTCTCTAACCAATATATATATTTTTTAATTTTAGTTTTAATTTTTTAACATATGTGAATTTGCCTGGGTTTGTCTGGACCACAAGTGTGCAGTGCCCTCAGAGTCCAGAAGAGGGTGTCCAACCGTCCCTGGATATAGAGTTTACAGACAGTTGTGAGCCTCCATGTGGGCACTGCAAACTGAACCTGGGTCCTTTCTAAGAGCAGTCAAAGCTTTCAACTGCAAGCCACATCTCCAGACCTCAACGCCTTTCAACAGCCATAGTTGCAAGCTAAGGTAACAGCAAGTCAACCTAGAAGTAAGCCCCGAATCCTACCACATGTGGTTATATTACATTTTCAAACTTTGCATATACATTTAGTTTGTCTCGGGGAGGGGTGCACACATCCCACAGCACCGCTATGGCCGTCAGAGAACATGTCCGAGCTGGTTCTCTTCTTCTGCCATGTGGGTCTGGGGAATGAATGACATCTCTAGGCTTGGAGCAATCTGATCAAATCTGCTTTTGTTTTTGTTTTGTTTCCCCTCCAAAGAAAAAAGCTTTTATAGTGGCCAAGTGGTCTGTATGATAACTTTTTACCTTGCTGGTCTCGGGGCTGTCAGGGTTAAACTGAACTTGTTTAACAGCCAGTTCTCGTCCGGTATCAACATCATAACAGAGGTAGACCCTTCCAAAAGCTCCTTGGCCAAGCAGTTTGCCCAATCTCCAGTTGGTTGGAGCTCGAGGTGCTGAAAAAGAACATATTCTTAAAGTGAAATAGTCAGGTGTGATGCAGTGACATCCCTGCACATAACTGAACATTCTAGATACAAGGGAAATGATGACCATCCAAATCTTTCAAACATGTTCTCGTTAGTCAAGAATTCTAACTCAAAGTTTGTGGCTCATGACTCATTTTTCCCAAATGCAAATGTGGCAGGCATCTTTCACTCAATTTAAGATACATCGACTCTATGATTCCCTATTTTCCAGTTTTTACTACAGCAAATTACAAGTATTCGTAAATAGTCTTTCGGGTCCATCTGTAACACAGAGGTCTGGAAAAAGTATCATTTCCTCTCTCTATAGGAGAATCCAGGCAGGCAATAAAATTACAACTTTATTTTGTGTATATGAGTGTTTCTCCTGCACGCGGGTATATTGTGCACCACATGCACACAGTGACCAAGGAAGCCAGGAAAGGGCATAGTCTCACCAGGAACTAGAATTACAGATGGTTATGAACTGCCTCCTGAGTGCTGAGAATCAAACCTAGATCCTCTGGAAGGACAGCCAGTACATTTAACCACTGAACCATTTCTCTAGCCCCTATAACTTAAATATAATATATATATATATATATATATTTTTTTTTTATTTTGAGACAGAGTCTCATTATGTAGCCCTGGCTGCCTTGTAAGTTGTTACAAAGTTCAGGCTAGCCTTGAACTTCTGGTATGCCTGCTTCCAAGTATTGAAATTACAGGTGTGTACCACTCTGCCTGGAAAAAAAAACATAGCTTTTACTGAACATTTTGGATCACAGAGTACAGGGCACCCAATTAACCTAAAATCTAAAGAGAAGGAGGCACTCTAAACAAAGATAAGAAAGAAATGGTGAAGCACATAGAAAATCCCATTCCAGCAAGAAAGGAAAGCCAAACTCCATCAGAACGTGTGTGGCTGCCATGACAGCGCTGAACCCCAGGGAAAGCAAAGCACACATGGGTCCTACTCGCCCAATATCTCTGCTGTGTATCTCTTCCCTGAACTCACAGAAGCCAGAGATCACACAGAACCTCACTTGGTGGTCAAGGTGAGGAATGGAATGGTCCCATGATTGTTAGCTGGCCATGGTGACAGATGACTTTAATCCTATAACTAAGAAGGCGGAGGCAAGTGGCTCTCCCGTAACAGTTTCAGGGCACCAAGGCTATAAAGTGAGAAGTGTACCGAAAAACAAGAACTGCCTTAAACTTCTTGAAGAAGAGTGAAAACCTGTTACTGTGTTAGAGCAGTAGAAAGGAAATGAAACAAAACTAGCAACTTCCTGGATTAAGGGCTGAAAACCTATGGCCGAAGAGTTTCTCTACTCCAGAAAAGTATGCAGATCTGTGATAAAGCTCATCTCTGGAAACTGAAGAAATGGGGGGCGAAGGGGGGTGTCTGCTCAGGAGTAAAGGCAGACAGACTGTCTCTCTTATGCTAGGCTTTAAAAAGTAGCAACAACCTCCTGCTGAGACAGCAGGATGAGGACACGGCTTCCTCCTGCTGAGAAGCAGGCATAACCAAAGGACCAAATGCTGGGGCTGGAGCACTATCATCTCGAAAATCATCTCTGCAAAGCTCTAGGGGAATTTGAAGTTCAAGGTGCAGCAGTACAGGAGCAAACAAAATAACCAACCCAGTAAAATGGGACTACCCTGACTCAAGCCCTCGTGAAAAGCAACAAGGCAGAAGAGCTGTGCCTGTGCCTGTGCCCGTGCCTGGCCTGTATTTTATTTATCTCAGTCTTCACGATCCTACAAGTGATGTCTGGCACTCCATGTAAAACTGTACGACACATAAAAAAGCAAACTTAAAACACAACAAATAAACAAAAACACACAAATGCACACAAACAGCATACACACACCAGGCCCAGTGGAGCACATCAGGAGGCAGAGGCAGGAGGATCTCTATGAGTTCAAGGCCAGCCAAATCTACAGAGGAGTTCCAGGACAGCCAGGGCCACATAGGACATAGCAAAAGAAAGCAGTCAACATAACCAGACTCAAGATAATTCAGGAAATTTAAAACAATTTTCAATAGGCTAAGGATATGGTTTAGCAGAACAGTGTACAAAACATTGTTTTCTGGGAGCATTTGTTTGTTTGTTTGGCTAGTTGGTTGGTTGGTTGATTTTTTTTTTTTAGAGACAGGGTTTCTCTGTGTAACCCTAGCTATCCTGGTACTCTGTAGACCAGGCTGGCCTCGAACTCAGAGATCTCCCAGCCTCGGCTTCCAAGTGCTAGGGACAAAGGCATATGCCAACACTGCCTGGCTTTTGCTGGGTTTAATCTCCATAGCTTCACAGAACAGCAACTTAAAATTAAAGTAAAAACACAAAACCTATGGTGGCCGAAGAGATGGTTCAGCAAATAAGAGTGCTTACTGCTCTTGCAGAGGACATGCACTGGGGGGCCCACAATCACCTCTAACTCCAGCTCCAAGGAATTTGATGCTCTCTTCCGGTCTTCACTGTCACTGCACTAGTGTAATATGTGGTCCAGTCTCTCTCTGTCTCCTCCATACCACCCCCCAACAACACACACACACATACTCTCCCTCCCCCCATCCCCTGTACACTGTGGCTGTCTTCAGACACACCAGAAGAGGGCATCAGATCCCATTACAGATGGTTGTGAGCCACCATGTGGTTGCTGGGGATTGAACTCAGGACCTCTGGAAGAGCAGTCAATGCTCTTAACCTCTGAGCCATCTCTCCAGCCTGAAAAATATCATTTAAAAAATGAAGGAAAAGAGGCTAGGGATTTAGCTCAGTGGTAGAGCGCTTACCTAGGAAGCGCAAGGCCCTGGGTTTGGTCCCCAGCTCCGAAAAAAAGAACCAAAAAAAGAACCAAAAAAAAAAAAAAAAAAAAAAAAAATGAAGGAAAAAAGGACAGGCAGTTGTGAGCTGGGAACTGAGTCCAGGTCCTCTGGAAAAGTAGTCAGTGTTCTAACCTGCTGAGCCAACCTTCCAGATCCCTCCCTCCTTATTTCCAATCTCTTAAAGATAGTCAACAACAAAGTAAATGCAGGTAGTATGGGGTAGTGGATGTAAAAGTAAAGAATGACAACGAAACAAGGATTTAGATCATACAAATTTTGTTACAATCTATCTTTGAGCTGGAGCATGAGGATGTTGGTGATAAAGTTCAAATACGTGCACTCTGATCTCATTTCCCATGACAGTCTTAGTTCTACTGTTTCAGTGAGATCACCTCACATCAGTGAAAGTGACTGTCTCCAGAGAGGACTGACTGAAAAGGGAAGAGCCAAGCTGACCCCGTGTGCGTCATTCTCCCTTGGGCTGGGAATCCCGAAAAGGACAAAAGAACAAATGAAGCCAGGACAATCATGCCTCCTGGCTGCAGACTAAACATGACTAGCCTCTTTGTGCTCCACTACCATGCCTTTCCTTCTATGATGGACTCTAGCCCCACAACTGTCAGTCAAAGTAAACTCTTCTGACGTCAGTTTGGTCAAGTACTTTGTCACAGCATCAATAAACAAGCTAATTCATATCCTTAACAAGTGTTACAGGTAACACACTAACTCCTCCACACCACACGTGCACACACATACACACACACATGCACATACAGACACATGCATGCACACACATATACAAACAAACTAATATACTCAAAGATAAGAATGTGGCTAGAGGGATGGCAACTTAGCACTGATGGAGCTATTTTGGAAAGTTCTGGAAACTTGAGTAGGTGGAGCCTTGCTAGAGAAAGTTTATCAGTGGGTAGGAGGGTGCCTCTGAAGGTTATACCTCACCTCCCTGAGCCTAAGCCTAAGCTGGGAACCGAGTTCCACATCTCTGGTCCTGTTTGCCATCTCCTATGAGGTATGGATGTCCCCTCTCTGTCCGACTATGTCTCTTCCACCAATGCTCCACCACCATGGTACTCTGCCTCAGCATAAACCGGGAATCACGATGGAGCCAAGGACCATAGACTAAAACCTTGAGCCAAAATAAATCTCTAAGTTGTTTTGGTAAGATATCAAATCAATAATAAACACACACAGCTGGTAAATCTCTACACTTATTTACTGTAATTTTTTTCTCCACAAACCAATCTCTTCATTAGGCCATCTCTTACAAGTCTCACACAAAGTCTCAGTGCTTACAGACATGCGGAATAGAATGGATGAGAACAGTTAGTAACAGTTCTCCTAAAAGGGAGGAGCACTTAGCTCAGCTAGTTAGCAGGAACACACACTTAGCTCAGCTAGTTAGCAGAAACACACACTTAGCTCAGCTAGTTAGCAGGAACACACACTTAGCTCAGCTAGTTAGTTAGCAGGAACACACACTTAGCTCAGCTAGTTCGTTAGCAGGAACACACACTTAGCTCAGCTAGTTAGCAGGAACACACACTTAGCTCAGCTAGTTAGTTAGCAGGAACACACACTTAGCTCAGCTAGTTAGTTAGCAGGAACACACACTTAGCTCAGCTAGTTAGCAGGAACACACTTAGCTCAGCTAGTTAGCAGGAACACACACTTAGCTCAGCTAGTTAGTTAGCAGGAACACACACTTAGCTCAGCTAGTTAGTTAGCAGGAACACACACTTAGCTCAGCTAGTTAGTTAGCAGGAACACACACTTAGCTCAGCTAGTTAGTTAGCAGGAACACACACTTAGCTCAGCTAGTTAGTTAGCAGGAACACACACTTAGCTCAGCTAGTTCGTTAGCAGGAACACACACTTAGCTCAGCTAGTTAGCAGGAACACACACTTAGCTCAGCTAGTTAGTTAGCAGGAACACACACTTAGCTCAGCTAGTTCGTTAGCAGGAACACACACTTAGCTCAGCTAGTTAGCAGGAACACACACTTAGCTCAGCTAGTTAGTTAGCAGGAACACACACTTAGCTCAGCTAGTTAGCAGGAACACACTTAGCTCAGCTAGTTAGCAGGAACACACACTTAGCTCAGCTAGTTAGTTAGCAGGAACACACACTTAGCTCAGCTAGTTAGTTAGCAGGAACACACACTTAGCTCAGCTAGTTAGTTAGCAGGAACACACACTTAGCTCAGCTAGTTAGTTAGCAGGAACACACACTTAGCTCAGCTAGTTAGTTAGCAGGAACACACACTTAGCTCAGCTAGTTAGTTAGCAGGAACACACACTTAGCTCAGCTAGTTCGTTAGCAGGAACACACACTTAGCTCAGCTAGTTAGCAGGAACACACACTTAGCTCAGCTAGTTAGTTAGCAGGAACACACACTTAGCTCAGCTAGTTAGCAGGAACACACACTTAGCTCAGCTAGTTAGTTAGCAGGAACACACACTTAGCTCAGCTAGTTAGCAGGAACACACACTTAGCTCAGCTAGTTAGCAGGAACACACACTTAGCTCAGCTAGTTAGCAGGAATACACATGTAGGAAGAGTCTGCTTCCCTGAGTTCCGACTTGCCATTTACTCTGTTTGCACAAAACTATGCAGTTTCTCTATGTATTTCTATTACTTACAACGGCTGGGTGGGCTGATGTCTGTGACAGTCAAAGTAGGATTGTCTATGTCACTCCCCCGTCTTCTTATCCGACTGTCTTCATACTCTGGGGTAAAGATGCTGCTCCCACTACTAGTGCTTAAGGAGTGATCAGTAGGACTGAAACTCACAGGAGACCGGAAACTGGTGCCCTGGGTCCTTCTGGCTCTTGGAAAAGTCTTCCGACCTACAAAGTAAAAAAGAATGAACTTATTCCTTATATTAATGTACTACATTTTTAAGATACTTAAACATCTATAGTATAGTTTAGGAAAGCCTCTGCCCTGCAAACATAGCTGAAAAGGCTGAAGTAACAATGATTATATGTGTGAAGGTGGAGGTGGATACAAATTTGAGTACTCTGTTATGGGAAACTGCACATACACTCATGTGCACGTGAAAAACACAGAAAAAAAAAAACCTTCACTTTGACAGAAAAAAATAAATTCATTCCCAATAGTGGCTTTAAAATAAACATTAAAAGCAAATCAGAAAGTTACAAGTAGCAGAGATCCTCTCTGTTCTGGTTGTTCTTGTTCTGTCAACTTGACACAGGCTAAAGTCATCTGCGAAGAGGAAACTTCAACTGAGGAACTACCTTCATCAGACTGGCTTGTAAGCCAGCCAGTCTGGAACTTTCCTGATTAATGATAGATGTGGGACGGTCCAGCTCACTGTGTGTGGTGCCAGCCCTGGGCAGATGAACCTGAGCTGTGTATGGAAGCTGGCTGAGCGGGCCGAGAGCAAGCCAGCAAACAGCATTTTTCCATGGCATATGCTTCAGTTCCTACCTTGACTTCTCTTCATGAAGAACTGTAACCTGCTAGGCAAAACAAACCCTTTCATCCCCAAGCTGTATTTGGTCATGATGTTTATCACAGCAGAGAGCAAACTAAGACACTGGCACATCTACATCTATCCACAAGAGCAAAGAAACAAAAACAGTCTAGATATCCAACAAGACAAAGGATAATGAAACATGACCCACATACTGTGGCCGCTTGAATATGAATGGCCCCAATAGGCTTATATATTTGAAAGCTTGGACCCCAGCTGATGCATATTTGGGAAGTATGAGGAGGTGTGGCCTTGTGGGAGGGAGTGCATCACTGGAGATGGGCTTTGAGGTTTCAAACATTCAAGGCAGGCCCAGTGTCTCTCTCCTGTTGCCCTCTGATCCAAATGTAGAATTCTCAGCTATCTCTGCAGCACCATGTCTGCCATGCTCCCACCATGACCATAAGTCAGGCCCAATTAAGTGTTTCCTTTAAGAGAATTATCATGATCATGGTGTCTCCTCACAGCAATAGAACATGGATGGTACATGTACATATATGTGGAGATCAAGGTCAACAGTGGGTATCTTCTTGAATCACTATCCACCTTTATAATCTATTAATCTATCTATGGCATAATCATGTCGTTTATTTAATTATTTATTTGGTTTATTTAAGACAGGGTATAACTATGTAATTCTGTAACTCTGATTGGCCTGGAACCCACTATATGGACCTGGGTGGCCTCCCAAGTGCTAGGATTAAAGGCCTGGGCTGTGTGCCAGCTGCCACCTGTGTTTTTTGCTGCATGACTTTGGGTCTCACTGAACCTGAGGCTCACTGATTCAGCTATACTGGCTACGCTTCAGGGTTCTACTTGTTCCACATCCTCTCCTCCAAGCTCAGGTAAGGGGTGCACACCGCTATGCCCAGCTTTTCTGTGGGTTCTGAAGATCTGAATTCAGGTTCCTGTGCTTAAACAGCATACACTTTACTAAGTTACCCGTCGGTTACCAGAAAAAAGGTTTGCTGTCTTATTTTTTATTTTGTTTGGAACCTTACAGCTGGCTGCCCTGGTACTCACAGAGATGGATATGCCTGGCTCTGCTTCCTGAGTACTAGGACTAAAGGTGTGTACTCCCTACCATTCCTGACAAAGGCTTTTCTTCTTTTTCTTTTAACCAGACAATTAAGTGACTCAAGAACAAATTATTTGGTTATCATAAATATGAGGCTTTTTAAAATGTATGCTCATTTTTGTAATGTCTGCTTCATGTTAATCTGTTTTTTTCTTTTTCTTTTTCTTTTTTTCGGAGCTGGGGACCGAACCCAGGGCCTTGCGCTTGCTAGGCAAGCGCTCTACCACTGAGCTAAATCCCCAACCCCGTGTTAATCTGTTCTTATAGACTGACTCTAAGTTCAAAACTTACCATCATTATACTCTTGATGATGGTATGAAACATGATACCTTCTTGGATATGTTCCTCCTTTTCCAAATTTCTCAAAAATGGGGTTATCATAGTCTGTTAAGTCATAAAAAACACTATCATTAAAAGTCAAATCTCCTTAATAATGAAAAGCATATTATCACTTTTAATTTTTTCAAAAAATTTCCCCTCCTAGCCAAACCATGACATAAACATTCAAGCATGTAAAATTTATAGTCTAACCTGAAAACTCCTGATGATTATCTGGGTAGCTCTGTGCCCTAGGCATCCGTGATTTTGGGTAGCTTTCTCTATAAATAGAAAATGTAAAATTAAATTGAAGGACAGTATGCAATAAAACAAAAAAATTTTTAAGTAATATCTATACTTCTACATGTGTTCGTGTGTGTGTGTGTGTGTGTGTGTAAAGGAGTTCACTTAAATACTAACTTAAATTTTTAAAAAGAAAAACCTGTTTTGAAACACTCATTTGGTACACACAGACAAAAGCCTAGCTTTTAGGGTAGCTATTAAGTACAGGGGTAAGAACGATACACTTGGAAGCATGTTGGTTTAAAGCAGCTGTACTTCAGTTCAATGTTGGAAAATCATTTTTTTTTCTGAAACTGTTTTTGAATCTCTACTAAAGACATAAATTTTAACTTATCAAACATTAAGGACAAATATTCTGGACAGTTCACTAAAAATTTTCATCTTTTTTTTTTTGTAGAGGTGGGGCTGAGTAGATTTTCCAGTAGGTTGTGCTGACAGACAGGTATGGATAAAAGGAAAGTATATGTGAATTTCCAAATGTGAATCTGTTTTCATAAAGAATCCCAGATGAGACAAACAAGTGAAGAGTTTAATATTAATTCTGTGCTCCAGAAGACTGCAAACAGCAATGTCCTTCTAAGAACAGCAGAGGGCACCCTGACAAATGCACGTTAGGCACACAAAATAAACAAAATTTTTAAAAGTGTAACTGCCAAAACCAATCAAGAGAAGTTTTATAACAGTTTCAAGAGCTGTCATAAAATAAACATATGTAAATTCTGTTTGCATTTGCTTCCAACACATTTCGGACAAGCAGAAATAAAGAATTATTGATCACTCCATATTCTCTGTGTGTGCACTTTTACCAGTATGTACTAAACAGCAGAACTGTAGTCATCATTACCCATCCAAAGGACTATCCAGTGACGGGCAGCTTCCTGAGCCAGAGTTTTCAGGGCTGCTTAAAGACAGTGGATCCAGCATCTAGGAAAACAGAGTCCACCATGACTTGGCCTGGTAACAAGCAAAGGCTCAGCTCCCCCTGCTCCTGCCTGCCTGGATGCTGCCACGTTCCTGCCTGCCTGGATGCTGCCACGTTCCTGCCTGCCTGGATGCTGCCACGTTCCTTCCTGCCTTGATGATACTGGACTGAACCTCTGAACCTGTACACCAGCCCCATTAAATGTTGTCCTTTATTTAGAAAAAGAATTGTTTGAGACATGCTATAACATAAACTTCATACATTTAAAGTATATAATTCAATGGTTTCTAGCACATCAAGAAATGCATACAACTTTCCCCACGATTTTAGAATTACTATAGACTCTTTAAGAGGAACAGTGACAAATAGCGGTTACCATTCAGAATCACTCAGTTTTAAATATCCTGTATAAACAGCTGTAATTACAGACATCTTCTAAGAGAAAAATATACTTTTCTATAGTCAGGTAATTGAGGCTAAAGTAATTTTGCTTACTGAACGCTGAGCAATGGCCCTATTCAACTGAGACAAACAATCCAGTGTAATGCTACATACACTAGGAGACGGAAAAAGCCACAGTACTGTGGGCACTTAGGGCAATGGAAGGACCTAATAGCGACTCCACAAAAATACCTGGGTACCACAAAGCAAAAGCACTTTTAAGTATTAAAGACAGTTCACAAACCACACTTCATAAAGTATTTATTATTTTACACTATCTTTGAAGTGTTCATTAAGCCGGCAGTGGTGACATACACTTTCAATACTGGCACTCTAGACTTCAAGGCCAACCTGATCTATAAAGTGAGTTCCTGGACAGTCAATGCTACACAGAGAAATCCTGCCTTAAAAAACTCAAATAAATAAATAAATAAATAAACAAATAAATAAATAAATGATAGCTTATTAAGAAATCTGAATGTTGGTTAATTTAAGATTATAAGCCAATGATCAATACGAAAACCAGCTTGTTCTAGTATTTTTTGATATACCAATATAAAAAGGTATATATAAATTAATGGGCAGTTTATAATAACTATTTGACTTAAGATAGATTAGAGAAAATACACACACACACACACACACACACACACACACACACACACACACACACACACACCCCATCCTGACCAGTGTATCTTAACATACAGTACAAACCAGTACCCAGCTCTGGCTTACTTGGTCCATGCTCTCTGGGATGAACTCTCCTTCACTGTTGATGCTGGTGAAAGACCCGTTCCGGGCAATCTGGTGCAGTTCATCTGGAATGTATCCTGGGGGTGGAGAACTTCTATCCCTATTAGGGGGACCTCAAAAAGAAAAGTTTTATCTAATTTTTGTTTCAATTAAATAGGTCTCATTTCTAACTACATAAAAATATAACTTTAGCAAATAAAACCCAGTGTTTACAAAAGTTAATCAGAATATTCAGGTTCAGATCTTTATAAAACCTTTCTCCATTCACACTCCAGTTTTCCTGACAGTTGACAACCATATCATGGGCTGAAACACACTACAGAATCTTATGCCACGGCTTTTGAATTTCCAAAGACAATTTGTATCTGCCTATATTTAACATAACCTGTGACTGATATCTCCATATAGGGAAGGAATAAGGGCTCTGCCATCAGCAGGGTTTAAATCCAGGGCAGGCTGCTATCTTAAATGTCTCTGGCAACTGGTCTGTTCTCACATCAATGAACACAGCACTACATTACTTCTTGATAAAAATGCTCTAATGGTAAATCCATTCACTATAAACGTTACGTATATTGAGCCCCATGAGATTCTTTCCATTAACACCTGAAGTAAGACTGCTTCTTGGCCATTCAGCTGATTTTGTATTTAATATCCTGGATCTTACTTTGTATTACTTAAAACTAGACTTTTGTGGTAAGCTATATTCTTTGCATTTTAATTTCTTCATAATTTTCCAGGTGTAGGGGCATACATCTTTAATCCCAGAACTCAGGAGGCAAAGGTTGGCAGAACTCTAAGCTCAAAGCCAGCCTGGCCGATACAGACAGTCAGATTAGTTAGGCCTATATAGTAAGACATACTATAAACCCCTAGAACCTTCACAGTTTAAGAAAAAGTAGAGGAGAACCTGGCAATCATTTAATTACCTGGCTCACAGGAAATGATACTTTATTAACCAAGTTGTCTGCTTTCCTTGCAGTATTTTTTAAAGAAAAACAAACATGCAAGTGTTGTTCTATTTAAGTTTAAATCAAAGAAAGAGAGAGGCATATGTAAAGGGGTTGTCTGTTAGGTAGGGAGAAGGAGCAAGGGAACATTAATTAAGAAGATGCAGAGACCTCATCTGCTGTCTGCAAAGAAGTGTGGGCTAAGCTTTGAGGGGAGCTCATGTAGGTTTTGTAACACAGTCACTATTGCATCCCTGATATTTTCATCTTTCTGCATACTTTTTTTTTTTACTTATAGAGCAATATACTCAACTAAAAGGAGACTGAGAAAGAAGGAGGCTATAAAAATTTCTTCATCCAATTACTTGACAACTCATATTTCTTAATATTCCTTTAATAGGAAGTTAACACACTCATAGTAATTCTGCACAATTTTCAGTTTTTTTCTTATCCTGGCACCAAAGTCAAACAACAAGAATACTAGTGGGTTAATATTGAGGAAATCAAATGGCAATTTAGCCAGTGCACATAAGCTTTTCCTGTCTAACAACTGAAATGTAGTGACTGTTTTACTTTATTTCCACAAAGAAAGATGGCAGCTGTTCCAGAAGTGCTCTGTTTACAAGTGGTTATGGTTTTAACCCCATCGTCAAGGGCAAAGTTCCTGGTCTCATGCTGTGAGTGAGAGTACCGGAATTTCAATTCCCATAACTCCAGTGTCCTCTCGCTGTAATCTCAAGTCTATCTGAGTAAGGACAAGCCAGCTCTATCTGTGTATCAGCGCTGTGGCTCATATCTCTAGTTTTCCGAAATAGACTCATGTGAGACAAAACACCTAAAAAAAGAATGGTCATAAAACAGCTCCTTCTAACCTAGGCCCCTACACACTTGAGGCAGACATGCAACTTGGTCTTCATGTAGACCTCTAGCCATCGGAGTGGGAGCAGTCTCTGACTCTGTTACCTGTCCCTGAATCCCCTTCCCCTAGCTGGGCTGCCTTGTCTGGCCTCAGTGAGAGAGGATGTGATTAGTCCTGCTGCAGCAAGTTTATGTGCTGATGTGTGCAGGCTGGTACCCATAGGGGGCTTCGTTGGGAGGATAGAACAGGGAGAAGGGAGGTGGCTACAATTGGGGTGTAAAGTGAATAAACAAAGTTTTAAAAAGAAGCTTCTTCTAGAAAACAAAAAACAACTGCTCTAGTTACTCATGCTAATTTAATCCTTTCATTCATTATCAGCAACTCTCTTCTACTCCAGTCATTCCTAAATCTTCAACCAAATGTCTTACTTGGTCCCGCTCTCGTTTTCTCTTCCCTTGTTTTCTCCTCCCTATTTACCTGTCTCTCCTCTTCTACTTCCCCTTTCAAATTTATGCCTTAGTACAAGAACTCATGCTATCAGGAATGACTACATACATCCTCTCCCCTATCTGTTAAAAATAATTATATCAACTGTTCTTTAAGCAATGAAACACTTTTATTTTGTCAATTCTTTTTTGTATTTGAATGACACTTTAAGGGTTTACTTTATAACTTTTATTTCTGTGCATGTGTGAGTCTACACGTATGCATGGGCATGTGCATGTGAGTGCCACAGGATAGTGTTGGATGCCCTAGAGCAAGAGACACAGGTGCTTGTGAGCCACCTGACACTGGTTCTGAGAACCAAAATCTGGTCCTTTGGAAAAGAAAACACTCTTAACCACATCTCTCCGGCTCCTTGTCAATGTTTTCATGGCAACAAGCATGGAGGGTTCAGAACACCCCTGCCTAGCACAGGCTCAACAAGGCTACCTCACAACATAGTATACAGGATCCTCATTTCTTTTTATCAGAAGCTTAAGTATAAGGAATGCATTGTTGATGATAAATACAGTAGGATAGTGAGAAAACAATAATAAAACATAGTCTAGAAATTCTTAACCATTTTCATATTGATAGTATATTTGGAAACACCTAAAACCCTAGAGAACTTAGGAACAAGAGTCCAGTCTACTCACTTTAATGTCTACAGTTATTTTCCCTCTCTGTTCACATCATACTTAGGAGTCTAGTCTACTCATTCCAATGTCCTACAGTTAACCTCTTCCCTCCTAGCAAAATGACTAAAACATCTTTGAGATTGTACCTGAATTCTTCAGTGTTAAAATATTCTGTATAGAAACAAAAACTTTAAATTTGTTATTGCTAGTCCTACAGTATTTAAAATTAATTTCTCAGGGACAAAGAGGCCAAAGTATGTAACTGCAGAAACTATAGAGACAAGATGCTACTCTCAGGGATCTACTTCATGTTACCACACAGTAAGAGACGAGAAGGATGTGAGAAATCACCGTTGCCTCTCTCACCTACTACAGATAGCCGCTTTTTCCTCTCCGCACCGAGTGGTGTATTATTCAGATCGTCTGGTGATGGTGACGGCTCTAAATTAGTAGCCTAGAAGAGAAAAGAGCAGTTAATGCTAGTCTTCCCACTTGAGGCTCCAACAGAATCATCCTCTTACCCAAATTAAACCTAGCTAACTTCTATTCTTATTGGGCCTTTTAAAGTCTACTCTTACAAATTTTAATCTACCAAAAGAGTGACACAAGCCTACCACCCCAGCTACTTGGAAGATGAAAGAGGAAGATTACTTGAGTCTGGGAGTAAAGAGGGAGGGAGGGAGGGAGGGAGGGAGGGAGGGAGGGAGGGAGGGAGGGAGGGAGGGAGGGAGGGAGTTGGTTGAGACAGGGAGAAGATGAACATTTCAAAACCAGTAAGATCAGGTGAGTGTGCTTGCTGTCAACACTGATGACCAAAGTTCAAATCCTAAATCCAACACGTGAGAATGAGAAAGCTGATCTTCATATATGTGTCTGTGGCATGTGCACATGCCCCCCTCTTCTACACAAAATTAGTATAAAAAATAAAAATACAAAATGGACATTTCAATTTTAATATAATTCTTCTCAAATTGCCAGTTTCTATTAGTTTCACATGTATAATATATTATTTGTAATTCCAACTAGTTTTGAGAAGCAAAGATATTAAGCTACAGCAGTAATATATATATTATATATATATAAATTTACACTTTATAAATTAAAATATCAATATAACCCTGATTACAGTCTTATAATCTTCAGTGAGAAATACAACTCCAATTCATACCTGTGTACTCCCATTTAGAACAAGTAATATCTTGAGACTCTTCATGTGGATACTGCGATCCAGCAGTTCCACAGCTTTGTCCAAGTCATCTTGGGTAGTTAACGGAATTACCAACTGAACAAAAAGAGACAAGAATCATGCAGACATCACACCAGGTCAGATTCTTCTGTGAGCAGCTCCGATACTAGGGAATTATAAATCACACCTTATATTTTATTACTACAATGAAAGTCTAAGGAGCTTACAGATCTCTATTCCAGCATTCTGTTCTCTCTTTCAGCACCACTAAAATCTCAGAATGAATAAAGAATTAAAATTTTTGCCTTATTAATCATTACATTCTTCTAGTAAATATATCTAAAATTTAATTTTCTATATTTTTGTAACATTGGTAAATGAAGTATAGTAAGAATTGTTAAATTAAGATGAGGTAAGTATATTCATGCCTAAGAACACTAAAGGGCACACGCATAAATTATATAAAATAAGCTACTACATTTCATCTGCACGAATAAAATTCTTAATTCTTTTTGTTGTCTACCATGGGTTTACACTCTGCCTGGTGTCTTTACAACATAGCAAACCTTGAGTAACAGTGACAGGGGCCATGGGAAGGTGTCATCAGCCATGTATCTGCACGCTGCAGTTCACCTGTATTCATCTCTGGTCCTGGTAGTCTACACCACTAGCCTCTAAAGCAAGCTAAGTGAGCAGTCATCTCAGGAGACCCTCAATATGAAATCCTCTTCACTAGTCCTCCCTCTTATGGCTAAGATGTTATAAAGGACAAAAGCAACCAAGAAGTCTAGGGAAAAAGTATGATTCACAAGAATTTATAAAAATCAAAATCTTTTATTTTTTAAATAAACACTTGCAGCTTAAAGAGACTGTCAGTGATATAAAAGTGTGCACCATTTTACTGGAACAGAAACAGAGAAAATAAATGAGCATGTGCCACACTTGTTAACTCTAAGCATGGGAGACGTTTAAATGTAAAGTCTCCTTGGCTGGGAGTCCTCTGCAGCATAAACGTCTGGAGCTCAGATCCCCTCCAGCAGAGCACAGTAAAGGGCAGCCCTTGGCAGAGCTGTTCAGTACATAGCACAGGGTGAGCACCAGAGGCACCTGACCCAGGACCTACTGAGGTATATAACACACTCTGTGGGCTGTAGGAAAGCAATGTCTGTTTTGTAAAGACTGACAAATTCAAGGCCAGTCAAGGCTGAGCTGTGAGTGCTGAGCCAGCCAAGGTTGCAAGGCCAGACTCTGTCTCCAAATCAGTAGTAATGAAAGCAGAGAAATGAAAGTCTGCTAACTGTAAGTACAAGTCAAGATTGATCTGAATTCTGTCTTCTACTCTGCTAACATTTGTCTACTCTGTACTTAAAAGTTTATTTCCGATTTCTATTTGCAGCTAATTTGTGTTGGGACATCATCTTTGTTCCACTTCCTATTGCTGATAAAATACCTTGGGAGGAAGGAGGAAGGAGAGAAGGGATAGATGCAGGAGTTGGAAGGTAGGGTAGCTGTGTTTCCCTGAAAATTATGTTAGGAGATAATGACGCCAGGGGAAGCTGGCCATGGAAAGTCTGTTATCCAGAGAGCTGGCCCTTTAGGACAGGTCGTCATCTACCATCGATGTACTTCCCTGTGTCCATACCGCTAGAAACCCGGAGAACCCCAGGCTGGCAGCTAAACCCCGGCCAGTGTGCACATAAGATAAAGGGTCAGGAAAGACTGGGTAAGAGATATGCTTATGCAGAATTAAAACCCCAGATTTCTTGAAAAGTAAAATGTCAAGATCCTGCTGTAGTAGAGTACACATTAATCTGCTCAAGATCCTGTTTAGGATACAGATTTGTACTTATGAAAACATGTCCCTCTGCCTTCCTGGGACTCCTACCCAGGTCCTGCTGTGCCTGTGCTTGTGCTGGTGCAGGCAGAGGGGCTGGCACCAGGGCTGGTGTTGCTGCACGCAGCCCCTGGAGCTCCCTCCAGACAATGAACTGTCTTTTTATTCAGCAGAAGCATTTCATGTTGTATGTAAGCAATCAGGCTGTGCTGCTTCTGGTGATGAATTAAGAGTCTTCTATGTTCAAAAGAGCATGTGCATCTGGGTTATTTTCAAGTGTTTTATTCGCACAGGGGTTTCCTATATTTTCTCAGACCCAGTCTTGCTGCCTTCCCTCATCACCCAACCCACTGGTGCCCTTCATTACGGGCTTCTCAGGCTGTCCTATCTTCCACTCTTCCCCTGGGACTCTTTGTGGCCTGCCTTCTTAGACCAAAGTCTCAGTCTGAATGCTGCTTCAGTTGCTGGCTTCTCCTTAGTAGCATAAAGAGGACACTCACTGACTTTATAGACAGGGTCTGTCCATGTAGCCCTGGCTGTCTTGAGACTCATTATGCCTGCCTCTGCCTCTGCCCCCGCAGAGCTGGAATTATAGCATGTACCACCAAGCCCGGCTTTGACTTTCATTCCTTATCCCAAGACTTTATGCATTTCCTTCAAGGATCGTCAACTCCTCTGCTCTCTGCTTCCTCTACACACCTGTAACACCTACACCATAAAAGGTTACAACTCATAAGTCCTAACAGCAGGCCACTAAAAAAGCATTTTCTGATGATTAAATTAAAAAATTAACTAAACATTTTAAAATCCCACTCACAGTAAGAAACTTCAGTTACCATCTAATCCAATTCTACTCTCAGGATTGAAACTGGCTTCTGAAAACACAGCAAGTTCTCAAGGCCACACACGCTGACCCCAAACATCAATACAAGAATCCAAACGTCCTGACTAATATCACAGAGATTCTAAGTGTACAGGGGAGTAAGTTCACGGACTACACAGTAAGAGGGAAAAATGGAAGCGGAAACCACAAGGTGGTTGGTGTCCACTTCTTCCCACGGTACAGTCTCAGGTGTCTGCACGGTGCTAACACCTCCACTTAACAGCAAAGTCTAAATGCGCCTCTCACTCCTCTAATGTGCCGCCTTCTTACTAATCACCAGATAAAGACACCATCTCTTCCATGAACACACTAATTCTCCAAAATAAGGGCATGTTTACCTCGTTGTTGGTATAGTGTAGATCCATAGACTGTCCAAAGGCAATTTTAGACTTAGACCTCAGATCTTCTAGTTTAACTGGTCTAGTAACCTGCAAGATTCTATAAAAAATAATTTTTACATATTTTATTTTGGTTGTCAGAAACAATATACTTACAACAGTTCCATTTTGTTAGATAAAAAACTTAAGTAAAAATTATAACATACTTGATCAAATACAAAAATTTTCAATATAAAATTTGCAATTAAAATTTGTCTTATTCTAATTATAATTTGTAAAAGAAGATTCTCCAAGTTTTAAATTCACAGTCACATAAATATTAAAGCTCAATATAAAGTGCTACTTAGGAAAGTGTTTGAGTTAACTAACTACTTAGGAAACTGTTTGAGTTAACTAACTAACTACTTAGGAGAGTGTTTAAGTTAACTAACTAATTAACTAACTAACTACTTAGGAAAGTGTTTGAGTTAACTAACTAACTACTTAGGAAAGTGTTGAGTTAACTAACTATGTGGCATCTGAGTATAGAATGCAATGAAACTGTTAGGAACAGTAAGCTCCTCGTCCTGTGGAATCAAGCTTTGATTCCTGGATCCTTATCAATTCAAACTCTTAATACATATGTCATGTAAGCATCCCTAAGACATCATAAAGGGACTGAAGGGAAAAAAATCATGGTATCTGCTTCCTCGATTCCTAAGGTCTGGCCAGCCCAGGGAGCCTACACCAAGTCTAGAGAATACCAAATCGGATTATTAGCTTCACGGGGATGAAGCCACGTCTGCGCTAACTTTATAAATCACAAACTAGGTACAGAGCTGAAGGGATGGAAAAGCCAGCAAACATCCAAAAAATAATCCCAAATAAGGAATAGATCAGATAACAGTTTATTGATATATGTTATACTTTTTTCCAGTATATCTAGTGAAACACGTCAAATCTACAAGTTATAGGACTTGTGAGGGTTTTAAATTCCTTAAGATGAACAGGCCTTTTATTAACACAGTGAGACACTAATAACAAAAACATTATCTTCTGTACTCCTATGGGGTCTTTTTCCAGCCCTCACCAACTGCACTTTCACCCTGAGGCAGAGCTAGCAAGAGACACCAGGCAGAGACAGCTGAGCTTACATTCCTGCTGCTTAAGTACCTGCAGCCACCATTCCAACTCACTTCTACAACACCATTAGCAAAATATGCACCACAGCATAGAAGCCTTTTGAGGATAGTCAAAATTTTTTATTTAGGAACCATAAAGGTAAATGGTAAAATTTTAAAGTGTGTCTTATGAAGTGATCTCATTTACTTCCCAATTTTGCAAAGCAAACACATTCAGTATTTCCAATGGTTAGCATGTATTTTGACATATTCTATTTCTTGCCAGTCTAGGTACATGCTACCCATTACCAAAGACTATTTCATTTTCAACTTCAAAACTACAGAACTTCATTCAAACCTGAAAAGAATACTAATATCTTAACTGGAATACACATGTTATTATATGATTTAATTAATGTGTGGTAATCCCTTGCTTACCTTTTTTCTCCTCTATGTTCAAATTTGACTCGGACATCATTCTATAATAAAATAGATATCAGTCATAATCATGTGGAAACCAGATAAATTCCTAAGTCATTTTCCCTTAGTCTACTCATTTAACACAGAGCAGAAGAGAAAGGGTTTCATTTTGAAGGTGCAATTCCATTCACCTAACGTCTGCCAAAGCTGAGTTGAGAATCACAGTCAGATCTGACAGCAGGAATGAACACCAGTGTCTACTCACTGTCAGGATTTACTCTCATATTTCAGTAATCAATCCTGTAATTTAACTAGCTTCTAAATACACAGCATGGATATGAAACACAGAGGTATAATTCACGTCCTAGAGTAAGGCTGGACAATGCGAGGTTTCATTATGCGACTTCAAATGGCATGACTTTAAAACTTAGGTCTGCTATGTCTACAACATTCCATCTGTTATGTTCTGACCTAAGCTGACCATGAACAAAACGATGGGAAACTATGGGAAGCGGGAACTCTAGTATAACTAGTCTAGTCTAACTAGTCTAGTCTAACTAGTCTACTTCCTATGCTTCCTAGCTCATGCTACTCTTGTTAATAGGAACCACGTCACCCCAGTTATGGGTATCCAGACGATACTTCTAGGAAAAGAAACAAAAGAAACTGCTTATCTTGGGTGCTGAAAGAATGGATGAAATAGTAACTTTAGCAAGCAGTTACCATATAGCTTTTTAAAAATGTATATTCAGTTTTTCTCACTATTTCTTTAATACTGTACTTATACATAGCATTTATATTGTATTACATATTAAATATAAATACAAAATTTAAAATGCACATATCAAATAATGTATTAATAAACACAATATTTGACTCAAAGTAAGTCTATGAAATGAAAGTAATTCATAGAACAACAAATACACTTATTAAGACACTCCTGATGTTGGGATTAGAAAGGGTGCTCAGTGGTTAAGAACACATACTGCTTTTATAGGGACTAAATTTCAGTTCCTAACGCCCATGTCAGGTGGCTCACAAGCACCTGTAACTCCAGCTCCAATGAGATCCAGTACAGCTAGTTTCCATGGGCACAAATTTATACAGAAACACATTCACATAGTTTAAAATAATAAAAATGAAATCTTTTAAGTATTAC
The DNA here is from genome assembly GCF_021556685.1 of Rattus norvegicus. Classification (NCBI taxonomy): domain Eukaryota; kingdom Metazoa; phylum Chordata; class Mammalia; order Rodentia; family Muridae; genus Rattus; species Rattus norvegicus. The sequence continues at coordinate 23,977,713 of NC_141551.1, read as the reverse complement.
TGAAATAAAATACCTGTTTTTTTGGTGAAGAGGGTTTTGCTTTTCTGGTTTCTTGTAAAGATAATGCTGGCCGACTGGCCTTATGAAGGACAGCCAAATCTTGCATGATTGAATTCAAAGCTTGCTGATCATCTGGGAATTTTTAAAAAAGACAGACATACACACACATTTTTTAAAAGAATGCTAATCTCAACATATATTTATCATAGTCATCAAGCAGAATTTATAATGGAATTTAATAAATAAATGAATTAATTGGACTGGAGAGATGGCTCAGCAGTTAAGGGTACCTGCTGCTCTTTCAGAAGATCCAAGTTTGGCTCCTAGCACTCTCACTGAACAACTTACAACCATTTGTGACTCCAATCCCAGGGAATCCTGTACCCTCTTCTAGCTTCCCCCAGCAACCACACACATGTGACACACACTCATATAAAATGTATCTCTTCCTGTTAAAAACAGGGTGTCTATGTTTAGTCCTGAAACTATGTACATCAGGCTGGTTTTGAACTCTTTGAACTCTTCTTCACCTGCCTCTTTTTACCAAACAAAATTTTAATTGTGTTACAAGAACACACATACATGGGGCTGGGGATTTAGCTCAGTGGTAGAGCGCTTACCTAGGAAGCGCAAGGCCCTGGGTTCGGTCCCCAGCTCCGAAAAAAAGAACCAAAAAAAAAAGAAAAAAAAAAAAAGAACACACATACATACAAACCACCTCCAAGAATAACATCAAAACTGCCAAGACTCAAGCACCACATAAAATAGGCATCTAGACGAGTTCTCTCTCTCTCCCTCTCCCCCCCTTCCCCCCCACCCCGCCCCGTGTGTGTGTGTGTGTGTGTGTGTGTGTGTGTGTGTATGCGCTCCCACGGAGGCCAGAGGTGTTGGATCCCCTAGAGCTGGAAGGTGGCTGTAGTCATCTAATGTAGGCGCTGGGAATAGAATTTAGGTACTCTGAAAGAGCAGTATGTGCACCTCACAGCTGAGCTCTCCCTCCAACCCCATGTATAAGGAAGGTAAAGTCATTCTAATTCATTCAGTGACTTAACACCCTGAGTCAAAACAGCTGTGCTAGAACAAATTCTTTTCTATGGCTCCTAAACAAAACACACACCAGATATCAAAGACTTAATAAAAAAAATGAGGAAAAAAAAGTAAAGCTTGTGTAAACATGATCTTCCTTTACCAACCCTATCCAAATCACATACTTCGTTTAGAGACGTGTTCCTGTTACTGATGCTTACAGGAAAAACAGAAAAGCTCCATCCATGGACAATGGCCTACTAATACTTTGAAGGGTTCTCTCAAACTGCTTCCCAAGACTACAAACATAAAAGTGTTTATCGGGCTGAAGAGACAGCTCAGCAGTTCAGAGCACTGGCTGTTCTTCCAGAGAACACAGGCTGATCTTCCAAAGGAAGCTGGGTTCAATTGCCAGCAACCACACAGCAGCTTACAACTGTCTGACTCCAATTCCAGGGGATCTAACTCTCCCATACAGATGTATATACATGCAGGCAAAATATCAATGCATGCAAAATAAGTAAATCATTAAAAAACAAAAAAAAGTTATCAAAAAGGCCAATAGCAATTTAGGTAACAATGTGGAACTGGAGAGTTGCTTCAGCTCTTGCAGAAGAGCAAGGTTCTGTCCCTACCCCCATGTGGTGACTCCAGTTCCAGACAATCCCATAGCCGCCATTATCCTGCAGGCGCCAGGCACAGATGTGGTGCATAGACAAACAGGCAGGCCAAACACCCAGTTACACACACAAAAACTTTAATTAAAAGTAAAAATATAAGAAAAATTCATTCCTTAGGAAACAGAATCTAGAAAACTAAAAGGAGGATTATAAAGCTTAAACTTTAATGTCTTCCAAATAGATTTTCTTTAAAATCACAAACATGACCCCTATGTAATGCCAATCCAAACTATTTGGAAGACTATGAAACAACAGATTTTTGCTAGTAAATCAATCTACTAATGACTATTAACAGATAAATAAAAGAATCAAAGGTCTTTACAAATTAACATTTTTAAATGTAGCCATTATGTTGGGCAATAATTTATCTTCATGAAGTAATAATAAAAAAATGTTCTGCAAAAGAAATCATTAAAAAGAATCTGGTAATTCAATTGTTCCAAAAGTAATTCAACTATATAAATAGTTAAATATATACTTCATTGATTTTTAATATTCAGCATAGTCTATAAGTTACAGTATTTGTATACTAATAATTAAGGTAAAATTGAATGCTTTTATTAATAAATCCCAGTTAGGTTAGTACATTTATTATCTTGTGGGTGTGTATGCACTACAGTGCTTATGTGCTTACAGGAATTGGCTCTCTTCTCCCCATAAGAGTCCAAATTCAGGTTTGTCAGACATGGTTTCACGTACCTTTACCTGCAAAGCTATCTCACAGGCCCCAAGAGAAAAACCACTTCAGTTTTTTTAAATCTATGTTTTTATGTGTGTACCTGCCTGAGTTTGTGTGTGCCACATGTGTGCAGATGACCACAGAAGTCAGAGGGTTTTAGATCACCTCAGACTGAAGATATGGTTATCTATGGACTGCCTAAGGTGACGCTGAGAGCTGAGGCCGGATTAGAGCAACAAGCACTCTAACTCCTTGGCCATCTTTGCAGCCCTCAGAGAAAATAGTTATAACCTTCTTAAAGCATCCTTTATAAAATAGTATTGTTCATGGTGTTTTCTTAGTCAAATAGTAATTGATTCAGTTACAACGTAATCACAGATAGTATGCTGTAAAAATGTCCACAACAAGACTGTTCATTGTTGATAAAAATTGTCCCAACCTGAGTAATCCCATACTGATCTCGAATAGAGTAAAACCACTTGGCATGACACTCTTTAAAAATGTCAGGCTCCTTGGGGCTGGAGAGATGGCTCAAGGGTTAAGCGTACTGGCTGCTTTTCCAGAGGTCTTGAGTTCAAATCCCAGTAAGCACATGGTGGCTCATAACCATCTGCAATGGTTAAAAATTAACTTACTATATAAGTTGAAGTACAAATGAAAAAGAAATGTGAGAGGCAAAAAGGAGTCAGTAAGAGTGTATGCAGTCTGGAGCTATTAGAGTCCTGCTTAGAGTGGAGAGGCTGGGTTCCAGAGGGCACCACACACACGAGGCACCATGTGGGAGGCTACCAAGAAGGGGGAAGAGAAAGTTTCAAAGTAGGAATGTGGAGCTTTGGCTCCAACTATGTGCAGTGAGAGTGCACTAAGCCTCCAAAACAAGACTCGTCCAAGTGTCTTTTAACTCTATCAGCTACATTGTTTGAAAGTGTGTGTGTGTGTGTATATGTGTGTATATGTGTGTGTATGTGTGTGTGTGTGTGTGTGTGTGTGTGTGTGTGTGTGTGTGTGCTGGTTAAACAGTGAGACAAACTTTGGCAAGTAAATGTCAGAGTTATGGGGATCAACCTCAGTTTAAAAACAGCATACAATTAACTACTCTGTCCATGTTTCTCAACCTCGGGTCTGGCAGACCATTTGCTCTGCTTCTCTCCAGTGTCTAACTGCTGCCTCAGGACAGAACCCTCAATATTAAGGAGAAAAGGAGGCAAAGAAGAAGGAAAAGCGATGGGTATAAAAACTCAATGCCTGAAATCTATTTCTATAGATAGAGCAGACTGCTTCTAAATTAAACTTACAATGCCACAGAATATTATGAAAGAAATTGTCTCTGCACGTGGATGGCTTGCTTATATACTCGATTATAACATCTGATGACTGTTCTTTCCCCTTACCACCTTACTTTCTAAACTAATCACAAACACCTGAGCACTTAATCTGAACTTCTCAACTGGGTCCTGCAGCTCACGGTCATTCCAAAACTGTAACAATGTAAAAAGAACCTCAACTCAAAACCTCTTGTTTGGTGTTAGTGTTGGTGGTCCTGTTACTGAGCTGAGCCTCACATAACTATTCAAGCACTGTACTCCTCCCTGACGCTTAAAGTCCACTAAGTAGAATGTTAGCTAAATCTGTCTCACATGGCATAATCTACTGCATCATAACTTTCTATATATGGCAGTGCTTCAATTAAAGTGACAAAGGAGAAAAAAAATAAATTTCTATATAAAGTTTATTGTAAGATAAATAGTTTATTCTTCATCCTATTCTTTAATTATAACTTTTTTAAAAGATGCTTTTAGGGGTTGGGGATTTAGCTCAGTGGTAGAGCGCTTGCCTAGGAAGCACAAGGCCCTGGGTTCGGTCCCCAGCTCCAAAAAAAAGATGCTTTTAGCTTAAACTTACCCATTATGGCGTCCAGCTCAATAATTTTAAAATTAGGAAAACAGTTCTCCCATCAACATTCTTTATTGCCCTAAAACATAAGAAGACAACATATTAATTAGTAAGAACTGGAACAGGTAACCACAAAAAGAAAAGTAATCAAGTCTTTGTAATAATATGCAGTCCTCCTGCCATATTAATTTTTTCTATGAAAATAATACATTGTTTAAAAACTACATAAAGAATAACTGTAACACTGGGTGGTGGTGGCACAGCACTTTAATACCAATTTTCAGGAGACAAAGGCACTGGATCAAAAAAAGTGTAACTATAACTGTTGCTCGGCACAAAATATATTTAATTTGCATAAATGTAAGGAAGGAAGGGAGAGGCAAGTATGTAAGTGTGCATACTCCTGTAATTACGTTGCTATCAACCCAACTACAGTTGTGAGTTATAAAGATATTCACTGTAATCCCCAGACAAACCACTAAGAAGGAAATCTAAGAGCAAAGGAGTCAAAACCTTAAAACAGTACACTAAAAAACACACACACACACAAGGTAATAATGAAGAAAATTCAGGAAAAAATATGACACACAGAAAACAGAAAATAGATAGATATGCCTTATGTAAATTATATTAAATATAAATGGAATGAAAACCAGTTAAAGGTAAAGATAACCAGAACAAATTAAAAACATGCGCTAACTTGTAAACAGACAAATTTTAAAATCAAAGGCTGGCCAGGCAGGGCTACAAAGTAAAAAATAATTTCAATAAAATACTAGCAAACCTAACCCACAACATTAAAAAAGAAGTGTAGTAGTAGTAGTAGTCATCGTCTACTAGAATATATAAAAATTATTATAATTCAACAGTAAGACAATCCAATTATAGGACTTCAGTAGAGATTTTTTTCCAAAGAGGCTGCACAAGGGCAGAACCATTAAGGATAACACTCAATGTCATGAGTTAAGCTGAGGACTGTAGACCAGCACCACAGGGCCAGACCAGTTCACTTTAGCAGGATAAACATGAGCAAAAGAGAGTGGCAAGTGGTCTGAAAATGTGAGGGTAGAAAACCACCATCTCCATTTTAACACATATTTACAAAGACTTGAAAAGAGAACAACCACACAACAGCCTGTAAACCCGGCTAGGGAGACAGTCCAATCAATAAAGTACTTTCCACACAAGCACAAGAACCTAAGTTCAATCCCGATTACTCACATAAAAAGCTAGATATGGTAGTGTGCACTTGTAAGCCTGGTGCAAGGAGGCTGAGAAAGGCAGGTATCTGGAATTTGCTGGCCGGCCAGCCTAGCCTAATCTAAGAGCCCAGGTCCAAGTGAGAAACTGTCCCCAAAGAAAGAAATTGGTTTGGGGGGGAGGGCAGGGAGAAGAGGGGGTGAAAGGGAAAGAAACAAAATCAAAGTGGACAGAGGAGGAAGAACACCCAAGGTTGATCTCTATTCTCCACACATGTGCACACAAACACATATACTCCCTTTAACACATACACATATAATTTTTAGGGAACCTGGGAGGATGGCTCAGGTCACAAAATGCTTGCCACACAAGCATGAAGGACTTGAGTTCAGATCCCCATAACCCATAGGCACTAGAGAAGAGATTCTTAACCTGTGGGTCGAAACTCCTTTGGGGGTTGAATGACCCTTTCACAGGAGTTGCATAAGATATCCTGCATATCAGATTTTATCTTATAATTAATAACAGCAGCAAAGTTACAGTGGATTTTGTGGGTAACTGTAAGTAGATGTATATCACAGAAACAACATATAAAGAATAAGCCCTTTGGCTGGAGATGGCTGGCTCAGTGGTTAAGAGCACTGACTGCTTCCAGAGGTCCTGAGTTCAATTCCCAACAAGCCACATGGTGGCTCACAACCATCTGTAATGAGATCTGATGCCCTCTTCTGGTGTGTCTGAAGACAGCTACAGTGTACTTACATATAATGCATAAATCAGAAGAAAAAGAAGGAGGAGGAGGAGGAAGAGAAGGAGAAGGAAGGAGGAGGAGGAGGAGGAGGAGGAGGAGGAGGAGGAGGAGGAGGAGAAGAAGAAGAAGAAGAAGAAGAAGAAGAAGAAGAAGAAGAAGAAGAAGAAGAAGAAGAAGAAGAAGAAGAAGAAGAAGAAGCAGCCGAAGCCGCCGCCGCCGCCCTTAAAAAAAGAAAGAAAAGTAGAAGCGATGTTCCTCCAGCTGAGGAAGAAAATGAAATCAAACAGTAAGTCCTGTCAAGCACTGAAAAGAACAAAACCGGGAACTGAAGAGTAAGTTGAAAGACTATCAAAATAGGTTTTTCACAAATTATTTTTAAAACATACAACTGTAGAGTTGGGGTAAAGTACTTTATAAGCAGGAGGACTTGAGTTCAGATTCCCAGCACCTGTATAAAAGCCAGGTGGTGGCCAGCACTTGTAACCCCAGCACTGGGGAGGCAGAGACAAAGGTTCTGGTCCTCACAGGCTTATCAGTGTACCCTAAGGGACAAGCTCCAAACCAGGAAGAGATCTCATCTCAAAACAGGAAAAAAAGTGTGCATGCACACACGTAAATCTGACTGTATCCAGTTAATCTACACAATACACAAGACACTCTATCCAACATATACTAAACCCACAGAATAACATTCACCAAGATAGATGTGGGCCTTAAATAAAACTCAATATAGTTAAAAGAACTAAGACCACAGAAAGTATGTTCTGACTATAACTCGCTCAATCTAGAAACAAATAATAAGCAAGAAATTTTTCTAAGCATTAAAAAAATATAAGAAACAGGCTGGACAGTGGTGCACACCTTCAGTACTCTGGAAGCAAAGGCAGGTGGGTCTCTGTTGAGTTCAAAACCAGCCTGGTCTACAGACAGAGCTCCAGGACAGCCAAGGAAAAACAAGGAAATCCTGTCTCCAGAAAAAAAACTATTAAAACAACAGCAAAAACAACAACAACAACAGGACAACCTATACAAACAGAAAAGCAAACAATAAAACATATACATGTTAAGTGAAACAGTTTAGATTTATAAGTAATGTATACCTAAAACTGTTGAAAATTAAACTATGAAGACATGAATGGAAATACAGCACACAGAAGTACAAAAATAACAAAGTAGCACTAAGAAAAAAATATCATACTGTCTTAGTTAGGGTTTCCATCACTGTGGCCAAGGCAACTCTTAAAAAGGACAACATTTAATTGGGGCTGGCTCACAAGGTCAGAGGTTTATTTAGTCCATTATCATTAAGGCAGGAAGCATGGTGGCATTCAGGCAGGCATGGTTCAAGCAGAGCTGAGAGTTCTACATCTTCATCTGAAGCCAATAGGAAAAGACTGGCTCCCACATGGCTAGGAGGAGGGTCTCTTAAAGCCTGTGCCCCAGTGACACACTTCCTTCAACAAGGCCACACCTCCTAACAGTGCCACTCCCTGGGTCAAGCATATTCAAACCACCACACATACCAAGCTGCTCTGCTTCCCCACAACAGATACCCCAACAAGAAGCCCTGGACTCTTGAAGATAAAGAAAGGGGTGAATCGGGGTTGGGCATTTAGCTCAGTGGTAGAGCGCTTGCCTAGGAAGCGCAAGGCCCTGAGTTCTATCCCCAGCTCCGAAAAAAAGAACCAAAAAAAAAAAAAAAAGGGGGGTGAATCAAAAATGGCCTTGTTATAGAGGACTGAGAATGGAGGTATTATAAAATTATTGTTCTTAATATGTGTGTACCAAGAAAGAAACAGAAACAAATACATAAGGCAGTTGTATTTTACAGCTTAGTGAAGTCCACAGAAGGAAAGTCCACAACTGCTAATGGACATGGGAAAGGGGCACAGGAGGCCAGGGGATGGCTTAGCAGGTAAAAGCATTTGCTGCAACAGGCCTACACAGGGCCACATATGCATGCATGTACATGAACACATATTCACATACATGTACACACATGTACTAATAAATAAATAAATTCCTTTTTTAAAAAGAGGACAAGAACTGCTAGAATGGGCTTCCACTAGTCAAATATGGAATAACAATGGATTAATTATAGCCCACTAAAAAAGGAAAATATAAGCAATGAACCAACAATTGAAAAAAAATGAAGCTTTTTCTCACAGTATAATATCGTTTAAAAAACCTATAATAAATGTAATACAATCAAAATGACACCAGTTGGAAATGACCAGTAGTAATAATTAATTATCAATGTCATTCACAGTGATCCTATCTCTGAATCAAAGGGTCAAGGCCAGGCATGGTGATGAACACATGTAATCCTAACATTTAGGAGGGGTCAACAGTAAAACCACCCACCTGGAACAATAATAAATAAAACTTTAACTTTTTTAAAAGGGAAAGATTTTAAAATAGAGTCTCCGTTTCAGCAAAAGCTCCCTGTTTTTCCAATCAGACAAAGTTAAAATCTTACAACATCCTTCATTCCTGATTCCTTTATCTTCCATCCTGTGTGTTTTACCACCATCGCTTGATTCCAAGCCACGTAAATATTTTTTATCTAGCTAACCTGTTGAATTATATGCCAACATATAATTCATTTTCTAAATAGCAAAGAAAGCATCTTTTTCAAAATTAAAAAAGCCAGGCATGGCAATCCATACTATTAATCCCAGCATGGAGGGTAGAAGCAGGAAGATTTCTGAATTCAAATTCAAGGTCTAGGCCAATGAAAGCCTGCCTTTAAAAATTAAAACAATACAAAATTAAGTCAAAATGTTCTTTTTCTGCTTAGAAGCTATTAGTATTGTCTCATCACAATTTGAATAAATTCAAAAATCCTTGACAGGATCTCCTGTAACTATATAATCATATCTTTCTCTAAGCCTTGACTATGTTCTTATAACAAAGGTTGTTATAAAAATAAATTAAAAACTTTATAAAAGCACTATTACTACTAAAGCACTGCTACCACCAGCAGCAAGATCAGCACTGTCTAATACATAACCACCCACTTCAAAGGAAGGCTGCTTCGTGTCTGACTCCCTGCCGGCAGCTGTGCCACCCCCTTCGCACCTCCGGACAGGCTGTATGATTAAGCTATAACCTTTGGAGAGCAAACACTCCTTTCTGTCGTGGTCTTGGTCACAGTTTCTAAAGGCAGTGGAGAGCACTGCTAGGCACAACATAACCTCAGTGCGGACAAGTGAACTGCAGAAATGCATTGCTACTCTGCAGCCCCCAGGAAAGTGGATAACCTGGACACTGAGATTTCACAAGACAGAGGAAAGCTCAATGCACCTCTTTCGCAACACTCAAGTACTGCAGGACTGAACACCACTGCTTCTCGTCAGGAGGTTTCTTTCACTTCCCACTTCTTCCAATGCCACACTCCAAGCACAGAGAACTCCAGTAGAATGCAGTGAATAATGAAATAGATCTCAGGAGTGGGTTAGGTTTTTCTGCATTTGATTTAAAATTCTTTCTTCATAATCTTATTGGGTGTTTTTTGTTTTCAGTTTTGTTAACTAAATTAACATCATTTGATAGACTACCCTGCTCCTTGGGAAGTCATATATGAGAACATGAGAGTCCTAACATATAATCCAATCAGTATGACCTTAAACAAACTTAGAGAAGTATTTAAGTATGGTACTGGCCTGGCCTGGTACCACAAGCCTTTACTCCCAAAGGAAGGCAGATCTCTATGAGCTTGAGCTAGCCTGGTCTACACAGCAAGTACCAGGACTGCCAGGGCTATATAGTAAGACCATGTTTCAAAAAACTAGCAACAACGATTTTACATATATAATCACACACACACACACACACACACACACACACACACACACACACACACAGTATGACCACAATATTAAGAGTATGAAGAGACGTTTATGATAGTACTCTTGTAGAGAAAGAGAACGTGTTCTTGGCTGGCCTTTGGATGACAGGACACTCCCATCCACCCAGCTTGTTGATGGTGGTTTGTGCAAAGCTGGATGCTGTGGTGCTGCCCATGTGTTGTAGGCCTTGGGAGAGCTCCACTGCTTTTAGGTTTAGCATTTACTGAAGGTGGAGTGAAATATGTAGATGCAAATACAATTCATAAGTACAATTCATAATGAAAGCTGCATGAAGCTTTTAATAGCAAGCAACGTTTTGTATCTGGAGAAGCGCTGTCCCAAAATGTGGCTCTGCCTCAAAGATTCCAGCGGTCAGAGAAACAACTATTATTTCAACACACCTGCGGTGTCAGGTGCCACTGCCCTCAGTACAACTTCAGCCAGTACCCAATTTGTTAGACATAATTAACCAATGTGTAAAAGCCCAGTGAATACGTCTATTGAAGTTTTCACAAGAACGCTGAAATCCAGCTTTACCAGCCACAAGCTTGACAGAATTCCAGCCTCTACGTTTAGGCTATGATCCACCTATTTGGACACTTAGCAAAAAGATATCTGCAGTTCAACATTTAAAATGCACTTCTTAACCTCTGCCCTTTCCTGAGGCCGCAGAACCTCAGCAGTACATATGAAATTTAGAATGATTGGTATTTTACCAAAATAATCAGTGCAATGCTTATATATTGTTAGGCTCATCTAGAACCAAGTTCCAGGAACCGAGGACACCCTAGAGCTTCCATGGTGTATTCCTTCGGTCACTTCTAACCCTGCAGGCCCTTCCTCATTATCACTCTGTGTTTACACGTCCCACACTCATACACATACATATCAAGTTTGTTCAGCCATTGATAATTTTTTACCAAGTCCCATGCTGATTATTTAATAACTTTCTTTTTTTTTTTTTTTTTTTTTTTTTTTTTTCGGAGCTGGGGACCGAACCCAGGGCCTTGTGCTCGCTAGGCAAGCGCTCTTCCGCTGAGCTAAATCCCCAACCCCATTTAATAACTTTCTATGCCTTATTCTGTGCTGTTATGTGAAACCTTCATTCTAAAAATATACTTTATTACAGAAGTACATATCATATAGAATATATTCGACTTAAATACTTTAAAGGTACAAATGAATCGCAGCTAAATAATTTAATTTTTTAAGATTATAATTACATCACTTCTCTCTTCCCTTTCCTCTCTCCAAACCTTCCTATGCACCCGCACCAACATCTTTTCAAATTCATGACCCTCTAAAATTGTGTGTGTGTATGTGTGCGTGTGACTGTGTGTGTATATGTGTATGTGTGTGAGACTGTGTGTGTGTATATGTGTGTATATGTGTATGTGTGTATATGTGTATGTGTGTATATGTGTATGTGTATGTGTGTATACGTGTATGTGTGTATACGTGTGTGTATGTGTGTATGTGTGTGTATATGTATATGTGTGTGTGAGTGTGTGTATAAGTGTATGTGTGTATATGTGTATGTGTGTGTATGTGTATGTGTGTGTATGTGTATGTGTGTGTGAGAGTGTGTGTGTATGTGTGTGTGAGTGTGTGAGTGTGTGTGTTGCTAAAAACAACCTGAATGACTGTTTGGTATTGGATAGCTATTGGGATTGAGACAAGAGTCCCTCAGAGGCCCTGATGAAAGGACAAAGGGAATGTTAGCTCTGAATCCATCCCTGTCCAGGAGTGGACTTGGCAAGGCTAGTCTATGGCTGGAGGCAGCGCCTCAGAGGAGTCAAGGTTGTAGTTTCTGGGGACCTGCCTCTTCCCAAAGGGCTATGATCATCAGTCCTAAGACTATTTTCCCCTGCAAAATGGTTTATAAGGTGCTGTCGTTCTTAATAAACTTGCTGGGTATAAGACATAGCTGGTGCAAGTTCGTCCACCACAGCTTTCCTGTCCTCTTTATCGTCTCATCTCTTGGCCGCCCCACTTAGGACCGGTCGCTAAAGAAGCTCTGCTGGTCCACATCAGATAACCAATTGCTGTATCCTTCCCTGGGAAGACTATCTCTTTTACTCTCAGCATTCCCTGACTGTTCTTTGTGTAAAGTTAAGGCCTTCTAATTCTCTCCTTAAACATGCTGGCATGGCTATCAGTGTGGTGTTTGAGCAGTTACGTTGCTGACACTTTCTGAATGTAGTTTCTGGCATGTCTAGGGAACTCCCTGCTCCTCTGGCTCTTGCAATATTTCAGCTCTGATCTTCCACTGCACAATGCTCCAAGCCTTAGGTACACAAGTTCTTTTGTAGATGTACCCATTGGCACTGGGGCTCCACAACCCTATGTCCTGATTGGTTGTGGTGTTCTGTAAGAACAGTCTTCATGCATTGAAAAGAGAAGTTCCCTTGAAGAAGACTGAGGATTACACTTATCTGTGGACATAAGACAAGTGTGTAGAGTGGTTAGGGATTGTGCTGGTTTAACAGAGTGGCAGTTTAGGTCTTCCTCCACCTTATAGAATGTCACTACCCCTGAGTAGTTAGCTAGGCTTCCAGTACTAGACTTGAGTTGCCTCTTGTTGAGTTGGTCTTAAGTCCAACTACAGAGTTGTTGGTAACCACCACGCTATGCATGCTGCTACTGTATCCTTAGGGTGATCATACCACGCTGGTCATTTTTATGATTCATAGACATCTTAATCAAAAATGTAGACATTCTTAATCAAAAAAAAATTGAAATTCTTATAAATGTTTCCATTCTACCAGAAGTTATTTTTCCAACTTATTTGTTTGAATTATAATTTTTCCCCTTCTTTCCCCCAACTTCTCTTAAAAGGAAAGGGAGGAAAGAGAGAGGGAGGAAGGGAGGGAGGGGGTTCTACAAATGAAATAAGCAGACATCTAATAGCTACATAACTTAGCAACTATGTACTTGATAACTTGTTTTATTATATAATCAATAAAACAGTGATGTGTGACTTTTTTCAACTGTATAGTTATACTTCCTGGGAGTGTGATTATAGTTCTGTGGGAGAAATAATCTGTCAGTATTCACCAGCTTGTAAAAACTAAATTCAAGTGCTTAGATATAAAAACTATGAAATGCTGTTAAAAGATATTAGTAACAGAGCACAGAGTATCTGTTAGCACTTGAGCAGCAATGCCCCGTTCTCCACAGTTCACCCTCATCTGCTTCAGAATCTGGTCTACACTGCTGTGACATGTGCATGCCATAGATGTAGTTTCCTTTCACACAACTGCTCTTGTCATCCTATCAGACTTCTCTATAATAACAACCTCTACCACCTACAAGCTAACTGACAATCCCAAATTTACCTCTAATGTCTAGATGGAATTCAGTGTAACCAATAGAATAAAGATAAAAGAGAATCTTAGACAAAATACCAGAAATGGAAAACTTGGTCAAAGAAAACTTTAAGTTAAAAAAAAAAATCCAGGCACAAAACATCCAGAAAACCTGGCACATATGGAAGACAAACATAAGTATAATGGCAAAGGAGAAAGGAGAGAAACGCTGGTTAAAGGCATAGAAATTATTTTCAACAAAATTATAGAAGAAAATTTCTGACTTAAGAAGGTGACAAGAAGCATATAGAACAACAAACAGACTGGACCAGAAAATCCCCATGACACATAATAATCAAACACTAAATGTATAGAACAAAGAAAGAACATTAAAAACTGAAGGGAAAACCACCAAATAACATATAATGGAAAACCTATTAAGTAACACCTGAGTCCTTGACACAGACACTGAAAGTCAGAAGGGTCTAGGTGGGTGTCCAACAAACTCTAAAGGACCACAGATGCCAGTTCAGGCTACCATACCCATGAAAACTTTCTGTTATAACAGATGGAGAAAAAGAGGTATTCCACAATAAAGGAGGGGAGGGGAGGGAGGGGAGGGGAGGGGAGGGAAGGGAAGGGAAGGCTGGAGAGATGGCTCAGGGGTTAAGAGCACCGATTGCTCTTCCAGAGGTCCTGAGTTCAAATCCCAGCAACCACATGGTGGCTCACAGCCATCTGAAATGAGATCTGATTCCCTCTTCTGGTATGTCTGAAGATAGTGACAGTGTGCTCATATACATAAAGTAAATAAGTCTTTAAAAGAGGAGGAGGAGGAGGAGGAGGAGGAGGAGGAAGAGGAGGAGGAAGAGGAGGAGGAGGAGGAGGAGGAGGAGGAAGAGGAGGAGGAGGAGGAGGAGGAGGAGGAGGAGGAGGAGGAAGAGTGAAAAAAGTGAAATCTCATATTAGTACCGTAACAGCACACCTGAAAATTCTAGGAGGAGAAAAGAAATAACACCCAAAGAAGAGCAGAAGGCAATAAACAAACTCAAGGCTGAACTCAGTAAACTAGAAACAATATGAGAAGCAAGGAAACAAGGAACTAGTTCTTTAAGAAAGGCAGCAAGGGGGTTGGGGATTTAACTCAGTGGTAGAGCGCTTGCCTAGCAAGCGCAAGGCCCTGGGTTCGGTCCCCAGCTCTGAAAAAAAGAAAAAAAAAAAAAAAAGAAAGGCAGCAAGACAAAACATTAGCCAAAGTAACTCAGAGGCAGAGAGAGAAGATTCAAATTAAAATAGAGGGAAAGGAGGACATAACCCTGAGGAGATCCAGCGAATCATAAGCACATACTTAAAAAACCTGCACTCCACGTAGTTGGAAAGTCTAAAATAGAAAACTTTTCAATACATAACACCTACCAAAGTTAAATTAAGATCAGATAAGCAATTTAAGCAGACCTTAATGAAATAGAAGCAGTAATTAAAATTCTCCCAACCAAAAAGCTCAGAGACAGATAGTTTCAGAGAAGAATTCTACCAGATTTTCAAAGAGTTAACCCCCAATACTCCTCAAATTATTCCACAAATTAGGAACTGAAGGAACACTTTGCAATTCTTTTACAAGGTCACATTTACTCTTATACTCAAACCATATAAAGACCTAACATGTAAAGAGAATTACAAATCAATTTCCTTTTTGACCACAGATGCAAAAAATCTCAATAAAATACTGGCAAACCAAATCCAAGAACACATCGAAAAGACCACCCACCACAATCAAGTAAACTTCATTCCAGAGATGGTTCAAGATATATAAATCCATAAATGTAATCTACCAAATAAATAGACTGAAAGATAAAAACCACATGATCATCTCTTGGATGCAGAAAAGGCCTTTGATAAAACCCAACACCCCTTCATGACAAAAGTCCTACAGAGATTAGGAATACAAAGAACAAGTCTCAACATAATAAGTGACTGATAGCAAACTTATAATCAACATCAACATAAATAGAGAAATACTCAAAACAATTCCATAAAATCAGAAACAAGTTGATTACTCCCTCCATACCTATTGAAATCTTAGCTAGAGCAATAAGACAACTGAAGGAGATCAAGGAAATACATTTCCAGGTGATGTGATAGAATACAGAAGTGACCCTAAAAACTCCACCAGGAAAGTCCTACAACTGATAAACATTTCAGCAAAGTAGCAGAATACAAAATTAATACACAAAAATCAGTAGCCTTCCTATACATCAGAAGTTCTCAACTTTCCTAATACTTCAACCCCTTAACACAGTTCCTCAGGCTGTGGCAACCCGAACCATAAAATTATTTTCATAGATATTTTGTAACTGTAATTTTGCTACTGTCATGAATTGTAATACAAACATTTGATATGCAAGATGGTCTTAGGCTACACGTGTAAAAGGGTTGTTTGACTCCCCTTGGGAGTCGTGAACCACTGAGAAAGAAATCAGAGAAATAACACCTTTCACGATGGCTCAAAAAAACAAAATATCTTGGTGTAATGCTAACCAAACAAGTCAAAGACTTGTATGACAGAAACTTTAAGACATTAAACAAAAAAATTAAAGAAGATACCAGATAATGGAAAGATCTCCCTGAGGTTATGGTTCGGTAAGATTAATATAGTGAAAATGACCACCTTACCAGACAGAAACTACAGCTTCAGTGGATAATCACCATGAAAGTTCCAACACAATTCTTCAGAGATTTCCAAAGATAATTTTCAGCTTCATACAGAAACACAAAATACTAAGGATAGCTTAAACAATCCTGAATAATTAAAAAAAAAAAACTGCTAATGGTATCACTATTTCTGATCTCAAATTGTGCTACAAGGGTAACAAAAAAAATGTAAAACAGACATTCTTGGGGCTGGAGAGATGGCTCAGTGGCTAAGAGCACTGATTGCTCTTCCAGAGGTACTGAGTTCAAATCCCAGCAACCACATGGTAGCTCACAACCATCTGTAATGAGATCTGATGCCCTCTTCTGGTGTGTCTGAAGACAGAGACAGTGTACTTACATATAATAAGTAAATAAATCTTAAAAAAAAAAAAGACAAGCTTATCAATGGAATTGAACTGAAGACCCAGGCATAAGTGCACACACCTACAGACTCCTGGTTTTTTGTAAAAAAAACCACAAATACGCACTGGAAAAAGCCATCCAGCTAGACCAGCACACAGCATTTTCAACAAATGGTGCTGGTCTAATTGAGTGGCTGCATACAGAAGTATGCAAACAGATCCAAACTTACCATCCTGCACAAAAATCAACTACAAATGGACCATTGGTCTCATAAAGGAACTATATATAAAATGAATACACTTAACCTAATAAAAGAAGTGGGGAATAGTCTTGAACTCATTGGCACAGGAAAAGAGCTTCCTAAACAGAACATGGACAGCAAAGGCACCAAGACCAACAATTAATAAATAGGACCTCAAGAAACCGAAAGCTTCTATTCAGAAAGGGGCATTTTCCATACATTTGGACATTTGGAAATAGTGTTAGGCCACAAAATGGGAAAAGATTTTACCAACTACACATCCAATAGAAGGCTAATATCTAAAATAGGCAAAGAACTCAAAAAAGCTGAACATCAAACAAACAAATACCCCAATTTGAAAGTGGGGTACAGACCTAAACAGTGATGGCACACAAATGGCTGAGAAGCACTTGAGATTTTCAGCCTCCTCAGTCATCAGGGAAATGTAAATCCAAACTACCTTGAGATTTCACTGTATACCAGTCAGAATGGCTAAGATCAATTTAAAACACTGACAGCTCACACTGTCAAGGCTGTGGAGTAAGAGGAACACCCATCCATTGCTGGCGGGAGTGCAAACTTGTACCGTCACTATGAAAATCGGTGTGGTGGGTCCTTAGGAAGCTGCCTCAAGATGCAGCTATGCCACTCGGAAGGACTTTGGACATATATACAGACTTATAAACCCTGGCTGTTGTCTCAGAGTATTTCTGTGAGGTATCTTAAGAAAAGGAATAATTCATAAATGTCTTTACCAATGTTTACTAACAGTAATTAAAATAATGGCTCTCAGTGTCCCTCATGTGGAAAATGAGGATAAGGATTGTATCCACTTCATGACTGTTCTAAGAATTAAAGGAAATCTTATTTGTAGAATATTTAAAATACTAAATCATAATGCATACATAAAAACTAAGTTATTAGTTCAGCACTGGATCTAATCGTTTCTCAGAGTCCACACATTTGCTCTACGGTATCACCTTTTGCTCATTTAGCTATTCTAGCAATTTTAATACATGTCTTTGCTGCACCACACTACTGCCCTCAGTAATCTCCCATATTTAAAAATGAAAAATAAAGCCAGGCGTGGTGGCAGAGGCCTTTAATCCCAGCACGTGGGAAGCAGAGGCAGGAGGCTCTGTGAACTGAAGACCAGTCTAGTTTGCACAGTGAGTTTCAGGTCAGCCAGGGGTACATAGTGAGATTCTGTCTCAAAAGATGAGAAGAAACAAAATAAAAAACAAAAACAAAAAACTAATAAAGTTGGGTGGTGCTTTAATCCCAGCACCCAAGAAGCATAAGCAGGCAGATCTCTGAGTTTGAGGCCAGACTGGTCTACAGAGGGAGTTCTAGGACAATCAGGGCGACAGAGAAACCCTATCTTAAACAACCGCCCCAAAGAAAAACAACAAAAACTAATAAAAGTTTTAAAATATTAAAAAACTAAATTATAAAATTTAATTATATCTTTTTAAAATTCTAAAATTGGGCCAGCATGATGGCTTGGTAGTTAGAGCTGCTTACCACCAAGCCTTAGGACTTAAATTCAATCTCTGGAGTCCAAATGATAGAAGGAGAGAATCAATCCCCACATCTATCCTCTGACCTACAAACACACAAGCATACACACACACACACACACACACACACACACACACACACACACACACACACGGATAAAGCCACATACACACACACACACACACACACACACTGATAAAACCACATACTGACATACACACACACAAACACACACACCCTAAAACACATTTTTTAACTAAAAAATCTAAAATATTTCCAAAGTGTAAAAGTAATATTTACAAGGCCAATAAGATTGCTCAGTAGTTAGAGGTACCTTAAGACCTCTATTCAATCCCTATAACCCACACAAAGGTGGAAGGAGAGAACTAATTCCATACAATTGTCCTAACCTCCTCATGCACCATGGTGTGTGCACTCACAGACACATCATACATATATACAATAATAACCTAACAAATCCTTTTTAAAATAACACTTACACCAGGAAGTGGTGAGTTCACCTTTAATCCTAGAACTCAGGAGGCAGAGGAAGGAAGACTTCTCTGAGTTCAAGGACAGCCTGGTCTATGGAGTGAATTCAGGACATCTAAGGCTACACAGAGGAAAAAAAAAAAAAAAAACCCTGTCTCAAAAAAAAACAAAAACAAAACAATAATAACATTTACACCTTAACACTGGCCTAATAAAACAATACCTGGTCCCACTTATTCTGCTGGTAGAAGTTTACTACTTCCTGCCGTTTATGTTTTAATGTATTTATTTTTTATGCTTTGCCTGCATGTATATATGTGTACTGAGTGCATGTCTGGCGCCCTGAGAGATCTGAAGTCACCAGATCCTCTGGCATTGGGGTTACAATGATTATGAGCTACCATACAGTTGCTGAAAACCAAACCCAGGTCCTCTGCAAAAACAATGGGCCCCTAACCACTCCAACTCCTGCTCTGCTCCTTATGCAAGTCTCAAATAACACCGAAGGCCGTACTTTTCCATCAAAACTCAGAAGACCGTTACCAAAGCCTCAATCTCCAACACAAACCTGTGACTAACCACGAACACACTACCTGCTTTTCCCAAAGACCGGCCAGATCCTGTTTCCTGGACCTACCACACCAAGTACCCATCTCTGGCTCCTCTTCAATCATCCTTACTTCTCAACACCTAACAATATGTGCAAGGAATGGTTCTCTGACTATGAGAAAACATACAGTATGTATTTGTCTAAGTTAAGCTTATTTCCCTTTCACAATGGTCTCCAGCTCAGTTCATTTACTGCAAATGATGTAGTTTTCTTTATGGATGAATAAAACTCCGAATAAAACACTATCACCACCCCCAAAAAAGGAAAAAAGTTTTCAATTAACCTTATTGCCACATCTTGCATCTCATGCTGGGGCATGCTCTTCCAATATGGGATCTATTTTTATTGGCCAAACTGAGGCTTTTATGTATTTATATGGTTTCCATTGGGTGATGTTGGCATTTAAGTCCACCTCATTCCTAAAACACCAACACTACTGACAGCACAGCTACAGCTAAATGCTCACCTTTGTCGCTGTGAGTGTTTAGAATATGTTTTATATTAAAGATTCCCGTGGCACTTTGTAAATATTTCATTGCATCATTCATTTTTACACATGCAAGGGAATCCTACATTCCAGGTTGCTAATGGCTGTTGCAGTTTATTTTTGTTAACTAATGATAATTCGTTTAACACTTACCTATCAGTGTGACAGCATGAATAAGGTATCTATAAATAATATCTATATTTGATCATCTCCATAAATGACAGTGGGGGAGACTAATTACCTGGAAACATCAGGCAGCGTGCTAAGCAGTTCACACACCATCGCTCGACACTAACTACTCTCAATGATGTGCTATCTCTCTTGTCCACCTTTCCATGTGTTCTCACAGGCTAGACTGAAATCCTCAAATATATGGACTTCATATTATATTCTTATCTCCACTCATGTCTCTTCTCCCCACCTCTCCCTTCAAAGTGTGCCCTATTTCTCTTTCTTGCCAGTGTTACTGGTAATTGAGCGGGGGCACTTACTCTACCACTGCCTGTAGGGTAAAAAGCCCAAGCTCCCTTCCACCCACCAGTCCCTGAGCTTGCCCCTAGCTCAGGACTTGAAAACCTAGTACCTACTCTGGAACTCTCCATCCCACAAGAAACCCTTATAAAGCCTGCTTCCCACTCTGCTACTTCTCACCTGAGCACAGGTGGCCACCCTCTTGTGTCTTTCCCAATAAATCTCTTGTAAGAGGTTTGTTGTGCAGTGTGACTTTGTGGTAATCTACACTGGCAAGATAACCTTCTCTTCAGACCTGCAACACTTCCTCTGGGGAAACTTTCCTCTCAGAGCTGTAACGCAATGCTGACACTGCTAAACACTTTCCACAGCAATATAAAGTAGATAAAAAACCAGGTGTGGAAAAGTGAAGCAACTGGCATTACCAGATTAGTATGTGCATAGACTGCAAAGTCCCACAACTTCAGTATCGTCCTTTGTGGAGTTTTCACCCTCCCTTGACTATTATAGTAGTGGTACTAGGCCAGCTTGATTAGTTCAAACTACATTTCCCAATATCCTATTCCAGGTTACTGTAAGCCAAAAGAGCAAATTCCTCTCAAAAACATGACTAGACCGAGATTAAGAGCTATAAACAGATTCCAGCATATCTCTGGTCTCCCTCCCTCACATATGGCTGTTCTTCCAATCCAGGCCCACCACTAAAAGCTTCACAGAGCAAATGAGGTGGCTGTGCAGAAACATCATCTCAAAGACTTCCCACCAGCTCCACCCTGTGGCCCCACAGGTGACCCTATGATCTGTGCTGAACCACTGTTTCAGACAAGTTGCTAAGTGGCTTTTCTCAAATCTGCCTCGCACAGTGGAGTTTCTGAATCTCTCCCACGACCACATCTGCTCTTACTCCTTCCTGAAATCCCTTATTCCACAGACCGCTGTACTTCTTGATAACACCTTCCCATGCTACAAGCACCGATTCTTCTCTCAATCAATCTACTCACCAAGAAATGCCCGCAACTTTCCCTTCTGAGACTTTCTCATAACCAAATTTAGGGTGCTTGGTCTTTCCCTAGCCTCCAATCAAATCATTTCGGCAATAGCCACTTTTGCTTCTAAGGAAGACACTTCTCCCCACTTTCTCCTCTTATTAAGGGTGGGGGGGGGCAGGATTTAGTGGTGAGAATACCAGTTAGTGTAGCTATCAGATTAACAGCTGTCAATGAGGCAAGATTAGCAATAAATGCAAAATTCACTTAAGGGAATTTTTTCAGCTTGGTTAAAAATGGAAAGACAAAAAAGGGAGACAAAAATTCTAAGAAGAAAAGTTGATAGGTAACTATCTCAGAAATCACTTTTTATGTAGTAATGTTATGTAGCAATGCGAAGTGCGTCCCTAAAGTTTGCAAAGTATAATATCAAGTATCTTCCTAAAATTTTCAGTTTCTACTAAGCATAAAGGATTGTGCATAATTCTCCAATACTTTTTTCTTTTCCTAAAAGATCCCTCCCTCCCTCCCTCCCTCCCTCCCCCCCTCTGGCTAAAGTATTCCCAGGAATGTATTTCACTAGCTCGGTTTCTCCAGTCATAAAACTAGAGTAATTCAATTCTTCTGTGTGATTTTCTAGGACCCGGAACTTCCTGGTTACCTCACAACTGATGAGGACTTCCAGCTTACTCTTTCAAGTACCCACTGAAAATTTGCACTACCAACCCATCTGGGTATAAAATGCTTTTAAGGAATTTAATTCAGATCAATTAATCACATTAAATAAAGCTATTTATCCTGTCTCTGAGAACTGTCCTAAAATAAATCTACCCTCATACTACTGTCATGTTCAACAACTTCACAAGAAAGAAAACAAACACCTCTCCTCGTTTAAGCTGTGGGTATCATAATCATAGGCTAGACAGGTCTTTCATACAAGAACACCCAGGCAATGTACTTTTATAAATCCTAAGGTCAGGGCTGGGGCACAGCTCTGTGGTAAGGCATTAAGCAGAGCAAAGCCTGCATTTGGTTTCCTTGTGTTGAAAGCATTCTGTCTCAGACTGTTCCTAAGAAATAGCAAATGTAAGGCTGCAAGCAGGTTTACCACCTGCAGCTGGATTGTAGTTTTCTAGTGGACTGAAGCATTTCATTGCCCAGGGAAACTCCTTAAGACAAAATGTAAACAACTCAAAATAGCTTCAGGAAGTCCCTGAAACATACTAGATTCTCTAGGCCCCTCTATTCCCCAGTAAGCACCACACAGCTGAAGAGTTACTTAGCCAAAGCAAAGCTGCAGAAAAGACTTTGAGACAAGCCCTACAAGAAGTTTAGACTGCCTGCAGGCTATGTGTGCAGTATGCTCTAGTTTTCCTTCCAGCTTCTGTAAGCTGTTGCATATGCTGGGGTGGGCTTAGGTGATGCAGACGTCTTTGAGTCATTTCTGCTCCTTTAAGTAACCCCTCACCCATATTCCTGTAAGTAACCCAATAACACATACTGATTCACCAGGTTGGACCTTGGTGGTATCCACATTTTGGCCTGTCATGGGCTTCCTATCTTGAGTGAGTAGATGTATGCTGGACCTTGGTGGTATCCACATTTTGGCCTGTCATGGGCTTCCTATCTTGAGTGAGTAGATGTATGCTGGACCTTGGTGGTATCCACATTTTGGCCTGTCACGGGCTTCCTATCTTGAGTGAGTAGATGTATGCTGCATCTCCCCATGAGAAGTCACACAACACCTGCCTAGCCTATGACCATTAAGACAAATGAGAACATTTTTTTAAGATTTATTTATTTATTATATAAGTGCACTGTAGCTGTCTTTAGACACACCAGTGAGCCCTCAGATCTCACTACAGAGGGTTGTGAGCCACCATGTGGTTGCTGGGATTTGAACTTAGGACAAAAGAGAACATTTTTTTTTTTTGGGTTCTTTTTTCGGAGCTGGGGACCGAACCCAGGGCCTTGCGCTTCCTAGGCAAGCGCTCTACCACTGAGCTAAATCCCCAACCCCAAAAGAGAACATTTTATTCTTCTGTTTTAATCTAATAAGAAAATGAGACTGGTGTCTCCTGTTTCAATCTAAACAAAAATCAATCTAAACAAAAACATAATTATCAGAGATTCTTAAACCTTTACTATTCAGCCCTTTTCATCTAAGAATTTTAAAACAACAAGGTATACAAAATAGATAAATAAATCAAACATTGACTGGTAACTCTAAAGAATTTTATTTTAAGGCACACACACCACAGCCTGCTTACAGAGGTCTGTTCTCTCCCCCAACTTGTACAGGATTCTAGGAATTACACGAAGATCGTCTCATCAGGCTTATACAGAGGAAAAGCACCTTACCTTGATGAACCATACTGCCTCCTAGATTTTGTATTTTGTATTTGTATTTTGGAAGAAATGTTATTTTAACATTTAATAGAGATGAAAAGCAAATTTGCATTTGGTAAAATGGATGAATTTGCTAATTTTTTATTTATATTTATAAAACGCTTTTAAGAATTAAACCTTGACTGATCATGCTAAGGATAAAGAATGTCTTCAAGGGGGCTGGAGAGATGGATGGCTCAGCGGTTAAGAGCACTGACTGCTCTTCCAGGGGTCCTGAGTTCAATTCCCAGCAACCACATGGTGGCTCACAACCATCTGTAAAAATATCTGATGCCCTCTTCTGGTGTATCTGAAGACAGCTACATTGTACTTATATATAATAAATGAATAAATCCTTAAAAAAAAAAAAAGAATGTCTTCAAAATTACTCAGAGTTGAGCATTATTTGATTTTATGACCATCAGTGTTCGGAGTGCACATAGTACCAGATGGCAGTAGCAAATGCTGGGCTTTAAAAACGTGTTAGAAATGTCGCCTTAATCCGACCCCAAAATTCATTCAAGAATGCCTTTCTTTATGAAACTCAAGTCAGCAAATCATTCCTCAGAAGTCATCCACCGTATTTTCTAAGGCAGGGTCTCTCATTTAGAATTTGTTGAGTCGCCGGCCAGCTGGCCAAGGGCCTCAGAGACCCACTTTCAGGGTCTCCCCAGCACTTCCCACTGCCACTGCCCCCCGCCTTCACTGCAGGTTCCGGGGCTGCCTCAGGTCTTCATGCTTGCACAGCAAGTGCTCACTTTACTGGCAGAGTTATGTCCCCAGTCCTCAAACAGCATTTAAAAATAAATAAATAAAAACAAGCATTCTGACATAATCTAAAATTTTATTAATTTACTATTTAGATCCTGAAACATGGCAGCAAAAAAGTATGTCTTTGTTTTCCATAATTAAATCACTATGCTTCTCTAAGAGAAGATTTTGTGTACAAAGTTAAAAATACCAACTCTTAATTCATGGTGATCTAGAATCTAAAACCAAGCAGTGTTCACTGGTTTTGGATAGCATGACAGCACATGTATGTTCAGAAACAAGGCTGCAACGAGGTCTCCAAATGTGACAAGGACAGCACTGCCAGGGACACTCTGGATGTGCTACGCGCCAGATTTTGAGTTTATTTTGTCATCGAGTTCAGATACCTTCTCCTATTGCCAAAATATTACACAAACCACACCGCCACTGCAAGCCCATATGAGGCTGTGACTCAGTTTAAGAAGTTGTGATTTATATGACTGTGATGTACCATCTTGCCATTTTGCTGGCATAGTAATATCTTACTGTATTACATAGCACACAAAGTGTAATAATCACTACTACATAGTACTTATGAACTTTCTTTTTAAAGTGGAGGTAACACAGATGGATTTTTTTCTTTTTCTTTTTTTTCCACCCTCTGTTTCTGTTCTATTTCTTTGTTTATTTTTTGGGGGAAGAGGATCTCACTATATAGTCCTGGCTAGCCTGGTAGACTGAACACTCTAAGTAGACCAGGCTGGCCCTGAAGTCATAGAGCTCCACCTGCCTCTACCTGCTGAGTACGGAGCCTGAAGCCATGTGCTAGCAGCCCAACTAAAACTTCACTTTTAAAGGCAATGTGGTGGGTACTCGACTGAGATTAGTATACGGCCCCATTCCCACGACTTCACTGCATCCTGTGATACAAGAAAAAAGTATACTGGTTGTTCTAAGATCATACAATATGTATCAGCACTACAAAACTTATGCCTTAGAAATTGGCTGCTGAGTATTTCCTCAGGTTGGAAGGTTTACTCAGGGACATGCTTAAGGAATTTCTGGCCAAGAGAATTTCTGAAGGGAGTAGCTTCCACAAACAAAATGTAGCATGATTAATCTTTAAACATTTTTGCTGTTTTCAACCACAGAGAGTTGTTAATTTTAATACAATTATATTGAAAACTTTACCCATTCATTCAGGGAAAATTATGCCATCAGTTTTCTAACCATTTGTCAGGTTCTCCCAGTGTCCCAGTGTTAAAGTGAGTACACTCGCCAGACTTTTTTAGTGTGTGTGTATGTATACAGACACACACACGTGCCACAAGCAGATGCCCCATTCACACTTACTCAAGCACTGACCGGAATTCCATGACGTGGCAAGTATAAAGGATAATGGATGATGAGGAACAACTCATCTGAGGGATTTTTATACAAAAAGGAAACACTGCCTTATTTCAGAAGTTTGTAGTGCACACATTCCCACAGAGAACATAGCATATGGCAGGAGCCTGTAAGCAATGCAGAAGTAGCAAGACAGTTAGAAACCTTTGCTCCAACTGGAAGACCCATGAAAAACTCAACTCTACATGCTGACAACTCAGGACCAGCTCCTCTAAGACCCCGTTTCTCTATGGTTATTCACAGGTTCAAACTGGACTAATGCTGGGCATGGTGGCACACACCTTTAATCCCAGCACTCAGGAAGCAGAGGCAAGCAGATCTCTGTATACATGGCACATTATAGACTAGCACTAACCAGGGTAACACTGAAATGCTTTCTCAATATAAATAAGCAAATAAATAAATTGTAAAGACTGCAAAAGTGGCTAGGGGAACTAAGTAGTGGAGTGCCTTCCTATTAAGCAGGCGGTTTGATCAACCCCAGGCACTGCAAGAAAAAAAAGTAAGAAAAATTTATACTGTCAACAGTTGAATGAAGTTTCTGGAACACAAGAACCATTCAAATGTTACTTCTTCTACACTCTAAAACTTACAGAAAATCATATGATGTCCTCAACTCCAGAAGACAAGCTTCATGAAGCAAGAACAGAAAGCCAAAGAGGGACATGCCTGAAATCAAACCAAGAATGAGATTTTAAAAAAAAGGAAAAAAAAAAAAGGTGTATTGGGGGGCGGGGGGGGATCAGGATGAAGTAAAGCCAGGAAAACAGAGTTAAATGAGTTAAATGCAGAATTAAAGGACTCATGAATGAGCAAGAATTAAGTTAGCTCTGTGTATCTCTCACCCTGCACAAAAATAATCAACACATCAGAAACCTTAACGATATAGCTAAAACACTTCAAGATACTGCTACATGTGAGGACTTTCTGTAAAGATCTCCAATAGCACAGAAAGTCAGCCAAAGAGTTGTCAAATGCAGTTACAAGTCATAAAAAACTTCTGCTAAGCAAAGCAATCATGGGTTTGCAGTACGGAGGAAGTCTTTGCCAACTACCCATTGGACAGGGAACTAATATCTAGAATATATAAAGAACTGTAACAATTAAATATTTCCAATCAATAAATGAGTTAACCAAATGAATAGACAGTTCTCTAAAGAAGAAACACAAACAATAAAATTTGAAAGCATTCAACATCCTTAGCCAAATTAAAATTATTTTGAGATTCCATTTTACCCTAGTCAGAAAAATGATCATCCAAAAAGAGAGAAGGCGGGAACTAACAACCAATTATAGCAAGGATGTGTGGGTTGAGAGGAACCCTTACATACTGCTAATGGGAATGTAAACTTGTATAGCCACTATGGAAATTAATGGGAGGTTTCTCAAGAAACGAAAACTAGCACACCAAATAACCCAGCCGCATCACTTCTAGGCACCCCTGAAACTTTTGTATTATTATTTTTCTATCGCCAGGATAAACATCATGACCAAGGCAACTTACAAAAGGAAGAATGTATTTGGGCTTATGATTCCTGACGTGGGGAAGCATGGCAGGAGTAGCAAGCATGGCAGCCAGAGAAAGAAACTGTGGGAGAGCGAGCTCACCAACTCTAAGCACAAGAGAGAGAACAAACTAACAGTAGGACGGAGGCCGTAAGCTCTCGAAGCCCACATTCAACTGCACGCTTCCTCCAGCAATGGGCACCCAACAGCACTGTACTAGACACTGTTCCAATCCAAGACTGTGAGGGGCACTTCTCACCTCAACCACCACAGTCCCTTCCCTGGCCCCAACAGTCATGGCCATATCATAACCCAACTTCAAGACTTTTATAATCTTTCACAGTCTGTGAACCTAATGTTGGTTCTCAACTTGACACTGTCTGAATCAGCTAAAACTCAAGCAACTGGGGCACACCCATAGAGAGAGGATTTTCTTTCCTGGATCCACTCTAAATCTGGACCACACAAAAGAACATGGCAAAAGGAAGCTTTGGCTTTTTGCCTGCTTGCCCTTAGTCTACCTGACAAATTCATCTATCATGGTCTGAGGCATTCCTTTGCTGGTTAGAACCCAATTCTTGGAGATTCCACCACAGAATGAAAACCAGCAACTCCCTAGGAATTCCCTAAGACCCTAGCACATATGCTAAGGACACTGCCATTCATGAACTAGCCAGACCACAGCCTGCAAGACACTCTAACAAATCTCCTTCATATGTATTTATACAAATACTCAGTTTTTTCACCCTATCAGTTCTGTTCCTTTAGAGAACCCGGACTAATACAGTCTTAACATTGTTTAGAGGTTTCCAGTCTGTGGGTTGCAACCCCTTTGGAGCTGGGGTGAGGCCAAAGAACCCTTTCCCAGGGGTTGCCACCCATCAGATATCTGCATTACGATTCATAACAGTAGCAAAACTACAGTTATTAAGTAGCAACAAAAAGAATTTTATGGTGATGTCAGCACATCATGAAGAACTGTATGAAAGAGTTGCATCATTAGGAAGGTTGAGAACCACTGCTCAGGGCAATCTCTTCATTATAATCTTCAACAAAATCAAAAAGCAAATTATATACTTCTAATATACTATAACACAGAATATACATTACTATTCCAAAAAGAAAAACTGGAGAATAGTGAGGAAATACTGGACCAAAGCAACTAGAACCCAAGAGAACAAATACCAAATCCTGTAGCTCTATGTTCTCGGTCACAAAACAAATATGGTCCATCTCCCCTCTGAGTGCTTCCACTTCCTGTATGCCGCTCTTCTTGGCAGAAATCTCACGACTCTGATCTCTTCAAGACCTTGGATTCTCCCAAGCCAGACCCCTCTTTCACAGCTTAGAAACAATGGCCTCTTAGGGCCTCTTGCCCTTCTCATGGCCTTCATGCAGGGACTTTCACCATACACTTCCTAACCTCCAGCTGCTCTCTGAAACCATAGAAGAAGACTCCACAGCTCTCATTCTTGTATCCTTCATGTCTCCAAAGCCAGGAGTACATGGCTAACACTGCCAAGTTCTGCTGCCAGCTGGGGATGGAGCCTGGCCCCCAGGAACCATATTAGTAGCAGCCTTTTCTTTTACAAGTGTAAAGCTTGGGGAGGTGGGAATGGGCTGGCAGGCAGAGTATCTCCCTGAGGGGACCCACCCCTACCTTTACTCCATACACAGGAATCAATCCTGATCTTAATCTCACCTCCCTCAGCACAAGTCCTGGCAACAGAAAACTTCAGTGGTCTCCTCCTCTGAAAACTGAACATTCTGTGCTACCTTCTGCCTGCCCCAGTTGCTCATTTTCGCTGAAGATCTGCATAAAGTCATTAATAACAATTCTTCCAGATTCAATCTGACATGGCCTTCAAATTCCCTCTGCCAGAGAAATCAGCCCACTACTTTTTAGTGTATCTTTGGGCAAGTTCTTAGGTTAAGGTTAGAAGGCTGCCAGATATAGTGTAGAAATGGTCTCTAACCTGAGTGCTCATATTTTTCCTCTCTGAAACCACTTGAGTAGTTCAAATGTTCTTCGAACTACTATCCTCCAAGTTTCTAGTAGGATAGCCCTTTAGATCTGATTTTAGCATTCAACTGCTTTTCCAATCTAAAATTCCAAAGTCTTCCATAGTCTCCAAAAAGGGGGCGGGGCAGGTTCCTCACAGCAACAGCCGACTCTATAGCATCAACTTCTTTTTTTTTTTTTTTTTTTGGTTCTTTTTTTTCCGGAGCTGGGGACCGAACCCAGGGCCTTGCGCTTCCTAGGCAAGCGCTCTACCACTGAGCTAAATCCCCAACACCAGCATCAACTTCTTTATCAGTCACTTTTCTGCTACTGTCATAGAACACCATGACCAAGGCAAATTACAGTAGGAAGAGTTTATTTGCCTTAAGGTTCCAGACAGTAGGAGTCCTTCACAGCAAGAAATCAGGGTGGCAAGCAGCAGGCAAGAAACCAGTGCAGGAAATGGTACACGCACATCCTCAACTTGAAGGCATGAAGCAGAGAGAACACTAAATAGGATAGAACTTTACAGTGTGCCAAGTGGGTTGACCAGATGTGAAAATGCCCACAGCTGTAGAAGTGTTCCTTATCCAAGCCACTAGATACTTAAGGAACACACTGGCAGGATTCTGGTATTGTCACTTCTATGTCCATCACCAGGACATAAACATCCTTCCTTTGTAAATATCCTTCCTCAGCAGCCTAAAGTCAATCTAGTGATGTATCAGAGGTTGTCTCACTGCTGACTAGTTATAATAAAGATCTGACAGCCAGTAACTAGGGCAGGAAGTAGGGGACAGAACTTTCAGAGAGCGTGACACAGAGAGACAATAGAGGACAAGGAAAGGAACAGACATGGACCCCAGGTGGCAGGTCATAGGCTAGGTGATCAGGTTAAGTTAAAATGGTAGCTGAGAGACTGCCCCAGCAAAAGGCCTAAACTTTAAACTGCGACAGAAGTCTCATGTTGTTACTGATCCTTCAGGCGGGTCTGAGAAGTCCCACAATACATATATGTATTTTGATCCAAGTTACTCCCTCCAATTCTTTCTCTATCCGCATCATCACATTTCCCTCCCAACTTCATGGGTTTGGTTTGGTTTTTTAAGTACTCAGTTCACATGGTGGTGCCTGTGTGTGCATGGCTATAGAACCATCTACACACAGCTCACCTATCAAGAGTAAGTCCCGGGGTTGGGGATTTAGCTCAGAGGTAGAGCGCTTGCCTAGGAAGCGCAAGGCCCTGGGTTTGGTCCCCAGCTCTGAAAAAAAGAAAAAAAAAAGAGTAAGTCCCGCTCTTGTGGAGAATCTGAGTTGGTTCTAGAACCCACATCAGGCAGTACAACTGCCTGCTACTCCAGCTTCAGAGGGATCTGTCCTGCACTGGGCACATATATGTAACTTTTAAAATAATAATAAAACAACAATCTAAGTTAAATAACAACAAAAGCAACAATTCCATAGATATTACAATGTAATGTGATTAACCACAAGAGGAACATCGTCAACCAACACTCAAAATAAATCCAAAGGATCCAAGCAAAAATCATATTAATAACAGGAAGGTTTTAAATTCTGTTTAAATAGATCATCTTGATTTACAAAGATACAGGTAACAAGTCTTCAAACGGTTTCATGAGTTAAATAATATTTTTAATGAAAGAATGTGCTACTTGGAAATCTTATTATGGAACCTTTAAATATTCATCTACTAAATTCGTTGAAAAATAAATCTGATTCTATATTACATATATATTTATATCTGGCTTAATAAAAATGAGATCCAGCTCTAAATATAATTAATATGCCTCATTATCTTTCATTCTTTATTCACAATTGCTTATTTATACAATCATTATGAAATGAGAATATAAAGTTCAAAACCACAACTTGTTTTGTTTTGTTTTGGGTGGTAAGGCTCAAACCCAGGGCCCTGTGCACTCAAAGCATTTTTTCAACCAGGGAGCTACATATATCACTCCTCCCAACACACAACTTAATATTCTTCAACCCAGAGCTCCATATTTCTGGATACTCCTGTGCAACCAACATTGATTACATAAAGTTTAAACAAACTTCTTTACTAAGGATTTATTACAAGAAAAGGCTGTCATTGAATTCTTCCAGTTCTTCTCAAGCCAAGTTTCTCTAACAATTCATAACAGTTAGTAATTTGAATCCATCACCAAAACTCTTAAAAACCCACAAAATCGGTTTTAATTACTATAGCAGCTCCCCAGTGTATTTGACAATTTCCATGACCTTGTCCCCATCTGTTGACCAGAACAAGACTATTCCAATGAATTCACAAGTCAGATTGATCAGGATTATCACACTATAACAGTCTGTAAGTGAAAAGATGACTACAGAGGAGACCATGAGATGCCTCAATGGTTAAGCTCACTGGCTGCTCTATCAGAGGACCTGGGCTCCATTCCCAGGACCCATAGCATAGCTTACAACAATCTGGAACTCCAATTTCAAAGATTCCAACGCTCTCCTCTGTCTTCTGTAGGCACCAAGCATGTGGTGTAGAAATATACAGGCAGGTAAAATAAATATCCAAACACATAGAATACAAAATTATTTAAAGATGACTGGAGGACAGGTTAGAACCACGGTTATCGCTTATCATAACACCAGATGTCTTTTATTTCATCTTTTTTTTTTTTAAAGGAGACCGGGTTTCTCTATTTAGCCCTGACTGTTCTGGAACTTCTACAGAGACTAAGCTAGCCTCGAATTCAAAGAGATCCAGCTGCCCCTCTCTTAAGTGCTGGGATTAAAGGAATGCACCACCGTCCCCCAACAGATATCTTGCTGAATGTAGTAGGCAACAGGTCTTACTATAATTCCCTGAACCACATGACCAACAGCATCAAGAAGTAAAGGGACTAGACAGTGTGACCTTCATGATGGGAAGCAGTGCTAAGTATAATCTACCAGGCATTCTTGTTCTTGAACTCCTTAAAACTAGTTTACGATCAACAGCTAGTGTAAGTAGGGTAGAGAAAAGACCTACTAGTTGGCTTCACTGGAAGGAAAATTTCTGACAAATGCAAAATGTGAGTCATTTGCTAAGATAGCTGAATTTTTGGTCTCTTATGTTATTTCACAAGGAGGGTCTGAAAAGAGTCGGGTTTGGGTAAGAAAGTCTGTACAATGCTCTAAATACCTTCTCACAACAATGTGAGAGATGTACATGTGTGGTATTAGCTCACACTGAGGAGGAGGAGAGAGCTGGGGTTATCAGTTAAGAAGGAGCACAGCACGGGCTGCCTTGAAGAGGACTCTTTTGGTTCTCAGCACCCATCTGGTAGCTCCCAACCACCTGCAGCGTTAGTTCTAGGTGCCCCCTCTACCTCCACAGTCATGCACACACACACATAAGTTTTTGTGTTGTTTTAACTAAACTAAGGATTTATCATGTTGAAGAAAATGAACAGTAACAGTATTTTACCATGCCAAAAAAAAAAAAAAAAAGTGCCCTTGTCATTGGGCAAAGCAAGCTGACACACATACTGTCAACAGCTGAGCTTCAAACGGCTCAACCAAAACTAATATACATTAAATACAGCAAGCTATCAACAAACGTTGAGTGGAGAGGGTCGCCATATAGCTGTTTACCGCTGACAGATTTCTTTATGCTTAAACTGCCTTCATGATAAAAAGTTGTAGAGGAGAGACCCAAAGCTCTCCAGTTTTCCAAAGCGGGAAACAAACAGAAGCAGAAGCACACTAAATGCAATGCAGCATCTACTATCGTAAGTCTGTCCCTTTGGCGGCCATCAGCTAGGGAGCACCGCTCCACCTAAAACACCACGTAAAAAGATTCCATCTCAATACATCATCGTTTAAGATAAGCTCTTGACAGCTAGTCTTTCCAACCAGACACACTGAGAACATGACTGGACAACCATTCTACAATGACACCAAATTCAACCTACTTCAACAAACGTCTGTATTTTAGCCAAACAAACCAGCCTGTAAGCCATTCACCTGTTAACGCTGTAAATGTGACCTCTTCCCTACACATTATTACAAAGACAGTCAACTACAAGTTTCCATCAAGGTGTGATATGCTAATGAAATTTGAGCGTTATAATTGAGCATTTGCAGTGACATGAAACTTCAATTACTCGAAAGGCATTTATCAGCATTTTCTTCTGTAAAGAGGACCAGCTCTGCTTACTCACTAAAATGAGAATTTTCTGTCAGCTTATCAACTAATTAGTAGCATCTTGCATAGACACATAAACCATGCCAACAAAATGATCACCTTCCGTGATATTTTACACATTGACTTCTGACATTAAACCCTGAGATATTACATTAAGACAATGAAAAGTAGGGGTTGGGGATTTAGCTCAGTGGTTAGAGCGCTTGCCTAGGAAGCGCAAGGCCCTGGGTTCGGTCCCCAGCTCCGAAAAAAAGAACCAAAAAAAAAAAAAAAAAAAAAAAAAGACAATGAAAAGTCACCATAAATACTGACATTGCCACATAACCCAGCAACCAAGTTTGCAAGAAGGAATTCTCAGGCAAAGAAGATAACCTGTGAGTTTCCTACACACATTAACAACAAAGTGCAAAAATAAAACATAACCTCGAAAAAATGTGCAGTTTCATCGAGTATATTTCTTCTTTTCAGTAAGATGGTAAACTGTTTTCTGTACAATCTTCCTGTACACCTATAAGGACGCACAGAACCACTTTTTCCACAAGTAATGTCTTTGAAAACTAAACGACGGGGATGAGCTGTGACAAAATATATATCCAGCAACTTAAATCAAAAAATGTGAACTATCTCGCTATCTCGATAGCTGTTTTGAATTTACAACCAGGGACAAACTCTTCAGCCAATCTCATTTCCCTAACGTACTTAACTTTTGCAGGACGGTGAAACGAAGACCCTACACAAACATATCTACTTCTTCGATAACCACTGGCATGACCTTGGAAGTTATACCTTTTTCTCACTGAGCCTTGATTTTTTTTTTTTCATTTTTAAAGCTAGTAGAATGTATGTATACTCGTCTCGCAGGGCTGGGAAGGTGAGAAGAGTTGACCTACAAGTCAAAAGCAAAAGAGCAAAGTATATGCACGCGGAGAGCTGGCCGACCGCTCCAAGGTAAGGGGAAACAACCTCCATCAACAGCCTGCCACTCCGACATCCCAAAGACAAGCACCTTTTTTTTTTTTTTTTTTTTTTTTTTGGTTTAAAGCACGTCGGTCTCAGTTTCCTTTCGACCAGCTAGTGGCAACCTTCTGGTTAGAATAAAATTCCCGCGGAGTACGAGTCTAACAGTTCTCCAGCCCACTTCGCACAGACCTGGGGGTTCTGGGGTGAACCCCAGCCAGGCAGGGCTATCCCCACCTCCGATACTCCCACCCCCTGCAGCGGAATTCCCGTCCGTGGGCCCAGTCGCACGCTGAACCAGAAACACTTACCGGCCTCTGGGCGGGGATCGTGGAGCGGAGGGCCGAGAGGAGGCCACGGAGCTGACCCCTCCGCCCCCGCACGGCCTGTCACCGCGCCCCCCAGGAGCAGCGCCTCGCGGGGTCCCCGAGGCCTGAAGGGCCGCAGCAGAAACCAGGCCCAACCTGCTTCACATGGGACAGCGGGCGCGCAGCCCGGGGCCTCTTCGCTGCTTCTGGGTAGATGCAGCCCCGGGGCCCGCCGAGTAAACTGGGCCGACGAGGAGGAAGCCCCGGGCCCGCGTCGCCGGTGACCGGAGAAGCAGCTAAGCGGAAGCGGCGACTCTGCGACCAGATCGTTCTCTGTCGGTCCTCTTTGTCGCCGGTCCCGCAACCCAGGAACGCCGCGCCACCCTCGCCAGGCGATGCGGCTGAGGACAGCCGGGCCGCCACTACACACAGACCCGTGATGTCTGGCGTAGCACGGCGGCGCACGTCACGGCGGCTCGCTCGTGTGCGCGCAACCCCTCCGCCCGCCGACAGCGGAACCCGCCGCAACCGCGCGCCCGGCTGAGGCGAGCTAGCAGGCGCCTGCGCAGTGTCTACTCTGCGCAGCACACCCGGCTCCGCCCACTCAGGTCTCACCGACGGCTCGACGTTTCCAGGGCTTCAGACGGGGTGCGCGCGCAGCGGGACTACTGAGTTTTGCGCATGTGCATAATGTTGGCCGTCAGAGTTACGCGGAAAGGGTTCCCCTGCACCAACCCCCACTCGTACGGAAGGCAAGAAGCGGCATCGCGGAGAAGCGGTGATTTTAGAAATCACTGTATTGTCCTTAAACCACAGCCTTGGTAGCAAGCTAGTTTTAAGTGTTTTCTGGTTGATCCACTAGGTTATTACTTATCCAATTTACCACAGATGACTTGACATCACACGCCCGGATCAAAACATAGTGAAATCTTTCACCAACGCCTTCTCTTGCTCCTCTTGGCCCAAGAGATAAAATACAGATTAATCAGTGAGCTAGATAGCTCTGGAGGCTCTCGGTGATGTGACAGCATCCTGAGGTCTTTACAATACGCAAACCCACCCAACACCCTTTCGGCCTCATCTAGCCTCCAATACCCTTTATAATTTCCTGTACCGTTCCTCCTTGGTTATCAGAACAGTCTGATCCCTTTTCCTGCTTGGAGCAGACCACATTCCCACCCTAGCATTTGACATGAGAGAGATGGTATAGCTGACACACACAAAGCCCAGGGGTCAGAAGAGACCCAAACTTTCGAGGTAGCTGGCCTGACAACAGGCTCAAGGGGCAAATGTTGAATACTATCAAAACGTCTGCATCTCTGTTCAGGAATTTTCATTATAGATCCAATGATAGAGATAGCAACTGCAGAAGAACAGGGATATTTACCCCATATCTGTAGAAGCTAAGTGAAAACGCATGCTGGTAAGTACCCATACTCATAGAAATAAATTTAAGAGAAGAGAAAGGATAATTCTAACCCAGGACGACTTTCACAGTGGCAGGGGTACCAGGTGGCATAGCAGTGGGAAGGAAAATGTCACAGATGTGCCTGAGGAGGTAAGGGAAGATTTCAGACAAGAGGCATGCTACCTGAGTCCTCTGTTGCTCCAAGACAAATTACCACAGACAGCCAGAGGTGGTATCATGCCTGTATCCCAGCTACCTAGAAATGTTCAAAGCCAGCCAGGGTTACTAAGAGAAATCACATCTTGAGAGAGAGAGAGAGAGAGAGAGAGAGAGAGAGAGAGAGAGAGAGAGAGAGAGAGAGAGAGAGAGAGAGAGAGACTTGATGACTTCACTCAACACCGGTTAAAACAGAGTGCTGAGGTAAGAATTTTCCACCAGGGATTGTCCAATTGCTCCTCTAAGTATCACAGGCTAAAATGAAAGGATCAACTGGACTGAATTGTCATCTGAAATCCCTGCAGAAAGTCCCTGTCCCCTATCAATATTGTTGGCAGAATTCAGTCCCTTGTGGTTCTAGACTCAAGCCACCGCCAGCATTTCCTGGGATTGCTTTTGACTCCACAAGGCCACTTGCCTGTCTACATCCCTCCTCCCTAAAGCTAGCAACACAGGAGAAAGCTGTGTGTTGAATCTCTTTCTGACTCCCTCTTTGGCTACAAAGCAGAGAAAACTGCCTGTACTGTACTAGTTACTTTGTTATCGCTGTGATAAAAATACCATGGCCAGGGCAACCTATAAAAGGAAAAATTTCTTTGGGCTTACAGACCCAGAGAGATGAGTCCATCACCATCACAGCCAGAAAGCATGGACTTGCGGATG
Organism: Rattus norvegicus; assembly: GCF_021556685.1. Taxonomy (NCBI): domain Eukaryota; kingdom Metazoa; phylum Chordata; class Mammalia; order Rodentia; family Muridae; genus Rattus; species Rattus norvegicus. The sequence continues at coordinate 23,940,675 of NC_141551.1, read as the reverse complement.
GCATGGTTAGCTCCTGCAGCGACTCAGACCTCACATCTTAAGCTGCAAGCATGAAGTAGACTCAGCAAATTCAAATAGCTGCGAGTCTTTACATTCTCAAAACCCCCTCAGTGACACACTTCCCCGAGCAAGGCCACACGCCTCCTGCACCTCCCTAAACAGCACCAGTAACTGAACCAATGTTCAAACGCCAGTGCCTATGGAGGTCACTCTCATACCTTTTGAAAGAGTTAATATATCTGGGGGTATGGCTGATTGATAAAGACCTTTGCCTAGCATTTGCAAGGCTCCAGACTTGATCCCTAGCGTTGTTAACTAATAATCTAATTAAGGACAGAGTTTTTATAATTAGACTATGTTTATCTAAGTAACATTCTGTTAAAGACAACTTAGTTACAGAACTTCATCGGATTACTATGCATTATGTTCGCATTACTAAGTGTTATATGGGGAAAGTACACCAGCAGACAGGGTCTTCAGAGTCTTTCCTGGGAAGGGCACAGAGCTGGATTTGAGGAGACTGAATAGGACTCCCACATGCTGTGGGACCTATAGCGAATCTATTATAATTATTCCCTGAGCAAATGGTACCTGCTTTATTGTCACACAGTATTAGCAGAGCGAATCTTATTTATTTATTTATTTATTTATTTATTTATTTATTTATTTTAGTTCTTTTTTTCGGAGTATTAGCAGAGCGAATCTTATTTATTTATTTATTTATTTATTTATTTATTTATTTATTTATTTTAGTTCTTTTTTTCGGAGCTGGGGACCGAACCCAGGGCCTTGTGCTTCCTAGGCAAGCGCTCTACCACTGAGCTAAATCCCCAACCCTGCGAATCTTATTTTTAAACAAACTGTAGGAAGGCTACAGTGCTTCCTAGTCAAAGAAAAGTCACTTTTGGAATATATACAGAAAGTTTTCTGGGCATGTGATACAATGTGGTGTGGTGGTTTGAATATGCTTGGCCCATGGGAAGTGGCACTATTAGGAGGTATGTCCTTACTGGAGGAGGCATAGTCTTGTTAGAGGAAATGTGTCACTGTAGAGGTAGGACTTTGAGGGCTTTGAGGGTTCAAGTCTGGCCAGTGTGAGTCAGAGTCTTTCTCCTGGCTGCCTGTGGAAGACAGTCTCTTCCTGGCTGCTCTCAGATGAAGACCTAGAACTCTCAGCTCTTCTGGTACCTGCCTGCCTGGACACTGCCAAGCTTCCCACCATGATGATAATAAACTGAATCTCTGAAACTGTAGGCCATCCCCAATTAAATGGTTTCCTTATAAGAGTTGCCTTGGCCATGCTGTCCCTTCACAGCAATGAAACCCTCAGACATATGGATTTATTTTGTCCCTAAAACTCATGGAAATTTAATTGCCAGGTTAACAGTGTTGAGAGATAAGGGGACCTTTAGAGGTATTTTGGTAGAATGGGCCCATCTTTTATGAAGGAACTAATGAAATTCCCCCTAGTGTGGGATAGTTATCACAAGAGCAGGTTGTTAAAATGGATCTGGTTGCTGGGTATCTATAACTCCTGAACTCAAGAGACAGGCAGGCAGATTTTTGTAAGGCCATCCTGGTCTACACTGCAATTCCAGGAATGCATAACTGGGACCATGCTTGACAAAAAAAAGGAAGCAACCCCTGACCCCTTGTGTTCTCCTCACTTCTGCAAATGCAGGCCCTCCACTCTTGGATTTCACAGACCCTAAGACCATGAGCCAACATAAACCTTTCTATTCTATATTCTGTTATGACAGAAAATGGGCTAAGACTGAAGACTGGAAACCGGTACCAATTTGGAAAAAGAGAGGGCTTTTTTTTTTTCCTATCAAAGAAAGTTTTGTTCTAACAAATGTAGTTAGCACAGCAAGGACTCCCTATTTCCAGAACTGTCCTCTTTGTGACAATTGCCTCAGATGGGAAGTCCAACCCCCATCAGCAGGATGAGATGTCACCTACTAATGACACCACCGACTTCAGAGATAAAAGACAGAAACTACCCTGGCCGAGTTTGGTAGCCCGGCTTGGGTTCCAGTGCAGCATTTTTGAACAAAGAATGATCTTATGTTTTCTATTAACATGAGAATTTAAGAAGCCATGTAGTTTAACAGCATGTGCGTGAGTAATATTCACTTACTATATTATACATGGAGTTTGGTTCAGGCTTATTTTGCTGAGATGGTGTTATACAGCTCTGTCTGTAAGTCAGACAACTGTCACCATCCTAAGATCAGTAATGTCTGCTTATAAAAGACCATGCCTGAGACCCTTGATTATCGGCAATCCTTAGGAGAAGAGAGGGTCACTCAAGCCTCATTTGCATATACAGCCACACCTCCCAGACAAATTGGTTTCCCAAGTTAAAGTTTGGTGAAATCAAATGTTAGTTTGTCATTGGAACCTTATGAGGAGAGAATAAACATTATTTAGTCCTCTCTTCCACACATAGCCTATTCCCTGAGAGAAAATTATCAAAAGAGATGGTAAATTCACTTGTTAATGTTATATCTCATAATATTAAGAAAGAGACCAAGTAGGAAAAAGAAAATGTTAGAATGATGTAAAAACCAAAATGGAAGATTAAGATAATGGATGTTTCTAGAATGAATGTCTTAGTTGGGGTTACTTGATGAAACACCATGACCAAAAGCAAGTTGGGGAGGAAAGGATTTATTTGGCTTATACTTCCACCTCACAGGTCATCACTGAAGGAAGTCAGGGCAGGAACTCACTCAGAGCAGGAACCTGGAGGCAGGAGCTGATCCAGAGGCCATGGAGGGCTGCTGCTTACTGGCTTGCTCCGCATGGTTTGCTCAGCCTGCTTTATTGTAAGACCCAGAACAAGCAGCTCAGGGGTGCCTCTACCCACAGTAGGCTGGGCCCTCCCACATCAATCATTAGTTAAGAAGATACCGGGGGCTGGGGATTTAGCTCAGTGGTAGAGCGCTTACCTAGGAAGCGCAAGGCCCTGGGTTCGGTCCCCAGCTCCGAAAAAAAGAACCAAAAAAAAAAAAAAATGCCTTACAGACTTACCTACAGTTAGACCTTAGGGAAGCATTTTCTCAATTGAGGCTCCTTTCTCTCTAATGGCTCTAGCTTGTGTCAGGTTGACATAAAACTAGCCTTCATGATGAAAGAGAAAATTAGAAACTTATGCAAGTTATGAGGGTAATATATATATATATATAATAGAAGACTTAGAGTTATACATTAAATTTTCTAACATCAAAAGTCAAAACATGATGTTAAGCCTCCTGTTCTTAGTATTCTCCACATGGGCCAATAACTCTTACTTTACTTCCTTCTCACATCTTCTTCCAGACAACAGGCAAGGACTTACTTTTCTTTTGACATCTGACAGTTTAGATGCTCCCCAAAACTGCCACACTAAACACCCCAAGTTAATGCGTAAGAAGCAGCGTCAGTCACTGCTCCGACTCTATGATGACTCTTGCAGTGCATAACAAGAGTAAGAGGTCGGCACCAGCTAAACAATTTAGGCAGTTCAAGAAAAGCAGCAGGTTTCTTTGTTTGCCAAAGCCAAAAAAAAAAAAAATGTCCTTGGTACTCTTGCAGTCCCATCCCTGCCAGAGACCAGATATGCCAAAAGTGTTCTCCAGGCCATGATCTCTGAGCTGGTTCCTAAATGACTCTAAGGTTAAGCCAGGTTCACCTTAACTCATGTGAAGGCCATCGCTTACCATTACAATTTATTTGGGCTAAAAAGGTGACTCAGAGGTTAAGAGCACTGGCCACTTTTCCAGAGGACCCAGAGTTCAATTCCCAGTATCCACATGGGAGCTCACAACCACAAGCTACTTCAGGTCCAGGGAACCTGATGCCTTCTGGCTTCCACCATCACCAAGCACACACTGATGCACAAACGTGCATTCGGGGAAAACCTGTGCACACATAAAATTCAGTATTTTTTTAAATAACAAGTTACCCTTTCTAGAGACTTCAAATGATCAGCATATACTGGTTTATACCTATAAAGAAGAAGAAAATCTTTTTCTATCAAAGTTATAGTGATTGCTGCTGCTGCTGTTCTCAAAGGTAATCTGGAAATGACTCATATGTCCTGGACCTTCCCTTCTTCTCTGTGAAGTCAAGTTCCGACCAGTGGGCTGAATCACCACCTGTGTCAGGGAGGAAGACAGAAGCCATCTTGACCAAGTGTGCTTGGTCGCTGTGCTGGGCTTCTGTTGTGGTTTGAAGGAGAACGGCTCCACTAAGCTCATGTGTTTGAATCCTTGATCCCCAGTTGGTGGAATCCTTTGTTTGGGAAAGGTGTGGCCTTGGTAAAGCTGGCGGCGTCGTTGAGCCAAGGGTAGCTTTGAGGTTTCAAAAGACTTCTGTCAGTTCCCAGTGTGCTCTCTGCTTCCCGCTTACTGTTTGAGCTGTGAGCTCTCAACCTCTGCTGCTGTGAACGACCACCCTTGAAAATGTCAGTCCAGTGAAACACTTCATGTATAAGCTTCTCTGATCAGAGTGTTTTAGCACAGCAATAGAAAAGAAACCATCGTGGGAATTGGTACTATGAGTGGGGTGTTGCTGTGACAGATCTGACCATGCAGGGTGTTGGAGGCGCATGGAAGACATTAGTGGCTTTGGACTAGAAAGGTAATTGAATTCTTTAAGTGGGGCTTGATGGCATCCTAGTAAGAGCTTGAAAGACAGTATGGCTGAGCAGTGTGGCCTGTGGAAGCCCAACGCAAGAGGTTTCAGGAGAGAACATTAGCAGCTGGGCTGGAGACTTTTCTTGGGATATTCTGGCAAGGGCTGTAGCTGGTTTGTGCATTTGTCCTAAGACTTTCCCTGAGACTAAATTGGAAAACAATAGACTAACTTGGCAAAGGAGATTTCAAGATACCCTAACATTAGGCCTGTTTCATAGTTACATGTGCATTTCTACAAAGGAAAAAGAGCAAGCAAGGCAAAAAAAAAATACAAATGTACAATTCGAAGAGAAAAAAGATCATCAGAAAATGTAATGTTGGAGCCAAGACTTGTGCTGGAAGAGATACTGAGATTAAGGAGAAACCAGGTCTGAAATGAAAATGGGAGGCAGGGGATTGCCGTCAGGGCAAGACTCTACCCAAATAAGCTTCCAACTGGTGAAAGGAAACACCTACGAAGTTTTCATTTCCTACGTGATTCAAGGGTTTCAGGCAGGCAGTCAAACACGGCAGTGTTGTTCAGATGGTTCTGGCTTTAGAGTCATGAAGGACCCTAAGATTACCATACCACTAAGGTTAAGGTGTGAGGCCCTGAGTAGCAGGCTGGCCTCTGCATGGAAGCCTTGAGAAGCCTTTTTGTAAAGCTGTAAAAGTTACTCCTAGGTTGCATCAGAGCCCCCACGATGTTAAAGGTGCCATAGCCACAGGATGCCTGCCAATGAGAGCTGCTTAGAAGGAGTGGAACCAGCCTGCGAGAGAAGAACGTTAACAGGCGGCAACATTGGAAAGGCAGAGCCATTTCTGCTCTTTGACATCAGTCATGAAGCTACAGGATTTGGATTTGCCCTGCTGGGTTTTGGTTTTTCTTTGATCCATTATTCCTCAATGCGCTCATATCCCTCCCTTTCAGAGTGGTCATGTATATTCTATGCCCTTGTGTGTTAGAAATATGTAATTTGCTTTCTGATTTTACAGGGAGTTACAATTAAAAGATAGTCTTGAGTCTCATAAGAGACTTTGGACTTTTAAACTATGTTGAAACTGTAAAAGACTGTGGTGACTTTTGGAGTCAGACTAAATGCATTCTGATATTGGGGGGCGGGGTTAAGGATACTAGAGAGTGAAACGTGGTGGTTTGAATGAGAATGACCCCCTGAGCTTATATGTTTGACTACTTGGTTCGCAGTTGGTGGAACTGTCTGGGCAGGAACAGGAGACTTGACCTGGTTGGAAGAGGTGTTTCATTTGGAGCAGGCATTAAGACTTCAAACGGAGATGCCATTTCCATGTTCTCTCTGTCTCCTGCTTGCTAGGTGAGATGTGAGCCCTCAGCTGTTCCTGCCAGCGTGCCTTTGCTCTGCCATCATGGAGTGTAGCCCTCTAAAACCAAAATCCCAATTAAAAGCTTTCATTTATAAGTTGCCTTGATCACGGTGGTTTATCGCTGGTGTATAAAAGTAGGTCATACATACAGGTTCAAATGTACTTACACACACACACACACACACACACACACACACACACACACAAATTGCCTTGCCAAATAACTTTTGTTTGGTTTGTTTTCCTGTATACAACAAGACTATTCTTCGTTTCTAACACAGAGAGTGGGATGGTTGCTATAATTATGTAAGTACCTGAAGTGCTGAGGAGCAAAGACATGAACAAGGTATGACTAGGAAAGTTTCATGCTCCGTAGCAATTATTTCAGTGGTTACAACCAGAATGCCAAGAGACGTGTGAAGGGGTAAACATTCTGACGATGTAAGAAGTGGAAATAAGGAATGACTAGTCAGAAGTAGGCATTAAAATCTCCCTTGTTGAATAGGAACAAGAATGGTGTCGCGTCAGGAGCCCTGTGCCTTTACTGAAGCTGGAATAGGACTTCTGGTGGAATAAACTCATAGGCAGAATGTGGGAGGGCTACGTAGCTATTTTGGTCAGGGTAGTATTTGCGTAAATGCATATTCATATGTGTGGATTATATACATGCAAAATCATGTGGGGGGTACATACATATTCATGTGTGGGTCGGTACATGTGTGGTGGTGCTCATGAAGACCAGAGAACAATCTTAGACCTCATTTTTCAGACACCATCCACCTAGTTTTCGTTTGTTTTTTTTGTTTGTTTGTTCATTTGTGGTTTTTCTAGGGTGGAGTAAGATCTCTCATTGGAGCTCCCCAAGTAGGCTACAGTGGCTGGCCAGTGAGCCCCAGGAATGTGCCCAAGCCCTCCTTCCTAGAGCCATATTACAAAACCCAATCTTCCTTTCCTTCCTGTCTTCTTTATTTCCATCCCTCCTTCCTTTCCTTTCTTTCTTCCTTCCTTCCTTCCTTCCCTTTTTAATCGCATGTTTATGTGGGCTCTGAGGATCAGGCTGTCATGTTTGCAGTTGCTTTTAACCACTTAAGCCGAGATATAAGAACAAAGGAATGATCTACAGATGTCATTTATAAATAAAAGGAAACTATGCAGACTGGCATGCCAGGAGTGAGAAGGCATGTTCAATGGAGAATGCTAAGAGTGTAGCCATGCCGCTCCCATATTCAAGAGACAAATATCAATTCAATAGTCAGCTTTTCTTCTGCATCGGGAGAAGAGACCCTCAGAGCTCTCCAGACATCAAGGCTTCTCTTCCCGTACCACGTTGAGAATGGTGGAGCCATCAAAGCAGGAGTGCCCACTGCCTCGAAGCTGTCTCAAGACCCAGTTCATCAAATTCCAGTATGGAATCCCAGCTGCTCCAACCATGGCTCAGGCAGCCCAGGTGTAGGAGGGAGCAGATTTTGCCAATGTCCACATCCATGTCGTGCTAAAATTCTGCAGGGGGCAAATGCAAGAGCTCAGAAGGCATGGAGGCCTCCACCTAGATTTCAGAGGATGCACAGAATAGGCTGCACAGAGGATGGAGACTGCACACGAAACTCTTGATAGAAGGTTCTCTTAGGAGCTGTGGGAGCAGTGCTGGGAACAGATATTGTAGGTATCACCCAAAGATACACATGAATAAAAGGGAAGTAATTGGGCAAGGCAAAGGAAGTGTCAGGACCCAAAGCAAGCGAACAAGGACGCCAAGGTAGGAAGCTCATTTAGACTTCACTCTATCTCACGGGGTTTCCCACTGGCTGTAGTTCAGCTTCTGTCACTGGCTGGTTATTTTTGTTTCACTTTCTAATTGGAGCAAAGGAAATAAAGGAAAGGGGCTGGCCACTCAAGGCCATTAAGTTCCCAGAATACAACTACCTGGGCCTTACACAGGACTTTTACCAAGTGGAGAAAATGAAAATATTTTCATTAAACTTTTATTACAAGACAGGAGAGATTAAAAGGTTTGAATTCCTTCACATGGAAATTTTACAAGTTGGAGAGATTTAATGAATGTCAGTGCTTAGAGGGATAGCTCCCTGTGACTATATATATATATATATTGGGATCACTGCTGAGGTGCTGATGCCTCAGAATGCTGCTGCCACTAATGGGTTGCAATGCCCGCCTGGGCAACCTGCACACTCCAATGTACCCTTCCAACTCCAGAGAGCAGTCATGAGGGATGAGCCCGGCAAGGTGCTAGGAGTGGGGCTGCCTGACACCCCAGAGGCCCAGCCTTAGTCCCACTCCCCAACACTTATGCCCCACTTCTGGGTCTCATACTTGCTTTGAGCCACTTTACTCCTTTCTTCTGCCTTTTGGAATAGAAATGGCCACTGTCCTTGTCCTATCATTAATACTGGAAGCAGATCATTTGATTTGGAGTAACAAACTTGGATTCTAGATGTTGACAGTGCTGGTATGAGTTTAAGACTTTGCAACCATAGAGCTGGCAGGATCAGATTTTGCACTGTGATAAGGACATGCGTTTAGAGGACTAGGAGTGCACGTTATAGTTGGGATATTGTCCTTAACAAATGTACTTGCTGTTAGGAGTGGGAGTGCACACCTTTAATCCCAGCACTTGGGGGGCAGAGGCAGGTGGATCTCTGTGAGTTTGAGGCCAGCCTGGTCTACAGAGTGAGTTCCAGGACAGCCAGGGCTACACAGAGAAACCCTGTCTTGAAAAACAAACAAAAAACAACAAAAAAAAATTTAATTGCTTATGTGTGGCGCTTTAAATGTGACTGATTCCCTGTTAGGCTCACATGTTTGCATGCTTGGTCCCAGTTAATGAAACTGTATGAAAAGGATTAGGAGGCGTGGCCTTACTGGATGTGTGTCACTGGAAGAATGACATTCCTTCATATATGCTTCCTGCTCGTGGGTCAAATGGAAGCACTCTGCTATTGATTGCTCCAACACCACTCCTTCTGACCCCGCTCCCACATGCCCCATCATGGTAGTCATGGACTTGCGTTCTGAAACTACATTCAAGTTTCCAATGAAATGCTTTCTTTTACAAGTTTCCTTGCCCATGGTTTCTCTTACAGCAATAGAACGGTGACTATGACACCATGCAACCATACAGTGGGGTGCCTGGCTGTTTAAGAGGTGCAGATCATTACTTGGGGGTACGGCATGCAGAAGACAAGTGCATCCAGGGAGCTCACAGGCCACCTGACCTAGATCAGTCAGTGAACTTCAGGCTCAAGGAAAGACATCAGGTAGTTTGGTTTCTGTTGTTGTTATTGTCTGTCTGTCTATCTGTCTGTCTCTCTCATGCTGCATGAGAATATATATAATATGTTCATGTATGTGCAGGTGGGTGTGCCCAAACACATGGAAGTCAGAGGTCAAGTACTTCTCTAGTACACTTCACATTTTTTAAAAAAGGTGTTTTATTAAATTTTTAATTTGTGTGTCTGTGTGGGGTGTGTGCACAAGCACACATGTATACATTTACACACTTGAATGCACTTGTGTATACCCACAATCCCAGCACTTGACTGTGAGGCATGGAGGAGACAAGTACATTCAAGGAGTTCATAGGCAATCTGGCCTCGACCAGTCAGTGAGCTTCAGGCTCAGTGAAAGACTGTCTCAAAAAAAAAATAATAAGGGGCTGTGGTTAAGAGCAGTGACTGCTCTCCCAAAGGTCCAGCATCCACATGGTGGCTCACAACCATCTGTAATGAGATTTGATACCCTCTTCTGGTGTGTTCAAAGACAGCTACAATGTACTTATAATAAATAAATAATAATAATAATTAATAAATCTAAAAAAATAATAAGAGGGAAATTGAGGAAATATACCTAGAGGGTAAAACTCTTTCAGTGTGGCAAAGCTTGCCCTGGAAACCACGTGCAAAGCTCAGGAATAAGTGCCTTAACAGGTGGTTTCTGTCTGAAACGTCGGAGGCACAGGTCTAAGGCCAGACAGTTACCCCCTAGCCCACCCTGATATACCTGCCTTTCCTCCTTTCTAGCCTTACAAAACTTCAAGCCCGAGCACCACAGCACACATTCTCCGTTTCCTCGGAAAGACGTTGGCCCTTCAGTTCTGGCCAAAGGAGCCATGCAGCCTTTAGAGATACCTATCTTCTATCTTTTACTTCTACATGACCTCCACCATGCCTCGTCTAACAACACTCAAGGTCGTACATGCATGCACATATGTGCACCCAAGGTACACATGCATACACCCACACTGACAAGTACATACTCTCAGTAATGACGCAATGCACACGCTGCTTAAAAACCAGCTAAAAGTCAATTTAAAAATGGTTAATAGTAGCGCAAGGCCCTGGGTTTGGTCCCCAGCTCCGAAAAAAAAAAAAAGAACCAAAAAAAAAATGGTTAATAGTGATGACTCTGTACCTGAAACAGTGGTTGTGTGCTACGGGATTCCGTGAACCACTGCAGCATCTTCTCTTAGGGGTCCGGAGGTCTGTACTTCCCTTCTAGCTTCTATGACTCAGCAGTAAAATGAGAACTGTTCGTCCTTCCTTTTCCTCTGTGTATACATATTTTTATCTTTCCCTGTTCTGGTTAGGCTATCATGTGATGAAACACCATGACCAAAAATGAACAGGGGAGAAAGGGCTTGTTTGACTTATGCATTCAAATCACTGCTCAGTATTGGAGGAAATCAAGACAGGAACTCAAGCAAGGCAGGAACCTGGAGGCAGGTACTGCTGCAGAGGCCGTGGAAGGGTGCTGCTTACTGACTTGCTCCACGTGGCTTACTCGGCCTGCTTTCCTATAGCACCGAGGACCACCAGCCAAGGGATGGCGTCACCCACAGTGGGCCCCACTGATCATTAATTTTAGTATTTTTTAAGATTTATTTTTATTTTATGTGCTTGCATGTATGTTTGTGTGAGGGTGTCAGATCCCCTGAAATTGGAGTCACAGACAGTTGTAAGCTGCCATGTGAGTACTGGGAATTGAATCCCGGTTCTCTAGAGCAGCTGGCATTCTTAACAGTTGAGCCATCTCTCCAGCCCCGATTACTAATTTTAAAAATTCCTTACAGTCAGATCTTACGGAGGTTCCTTCTCAATTGAGGCTTCTTCCTCTCCAAGGACTCTAGGTTGTATCAAGCTGACATGAAACGATCCAGTCCACTCCTTATCCTTTCTCCTGATTCTTCCAAACCCCTTCCACAGTTCACTAGGTACTTTTCCCAAGTATCCTGGCCACCTAAGACTATGATCACCAGAGTTATTCTCATAGACAAAAGTGTCAGAGAAAGGTTGGTGGCCAATCTAGGCCCCAGAGACACTAATGGATAAGCCAGAAGAGCTCAGCACCCTAGAAGCCTCCTGGTAGATGCACTCATCTCAGGTTGCACATTCATTGCCTAATGTCCTGGAGTGTCCCTCCGTCTTGCCATCTCAAGATGCTCCTCCCAGCATTAAGGCTTCACTTCCAAGATCATCTTGGCCATCTTAAAACCACTAGCCCCCACCCACTCCAAGCACTCCAGCCTCGTTTGACTGCAGGACCTCAGCCCTCTCCTCAGCCCACCATGGGAAGCCACACAGGCAGAGATGAGGAAAGAGTTAATCACCTAATGGCCTAGGTTCGCTTCTGTGACTGTGATAAATTCCTTGGCAAAAAACAACTTAGACGATGCAAGGGATTATTTCAGTTCACAATTCCAGTTTATAATCCATCACTGTAAAGACGTGAGGGCAGGAACTTGGAGTATCTAGTCACATGACTTCCAGTCAGGAGCCTTTGGGTTTTTCTCTAGAACTGTCTGGCTCTGATAACCCAACCTTGAGTCCATCCAGCACCTTATCTTGTTTTCTGAATGTTGTCCCTAAAAAGGACCAACACTGGCAAGAAAGTACACAACCTTTGAACCTTTTATACTTGAGAGACAGGAAATGTTCGAAAGCCAGGGGCTTGGGGAAACGATATAAAACCACCCTAATGGTCCTGCTTTTGGTCAAGTCTGGAATGCATTTAACATTAAAACATCAGGGGTTGGAGATTTAGCTCAGGGTTGAGCACTTGCCTAGCAAGTGCAAGGCCCTGGGTTCGGTCCCCAGCTCTGAAAAAAAGAAAAAAATAAACAAACCAACAAAAAACAACAACAGCAGCTGGAGGGTGCAGCTCAACTGGTAGCTTGCTTCCTAGCGTACACAAAGTCCTGCATCCAATTCCCAGCACCACACAAAATAGCCGTGATAGCCAGCACCTATAATCTCCAATAATCCCAGCACCTAAGAGGTGAAGGCAGGAAAATGACGTACAAGGTCAGCCTCGGCTAAATATGGACATTGAGGCCAACCTGGGCTACATGAGACCTTGACCAAAAACCAAACCAAACCAAAACAAAAAAGTAGGGCTCAGACTTGCTCTTCCAGAGGTTTGGTCCACCTTCGGCCATCTTCACAAAGCTGACCCAAAACATCTAGTCCCCATAGACCTCCAGCTCAAGCTGGCACTAGTTACCTTCAGGAATGTCCTCACTTGCTGTGGTTACAACTTGTATTCAAGGACAGTTAGTCACACAAGCAACAAACTTGAATTCAACCCATGTGTAGTAACCCCCCCCCCAAAAAAGAGCCTTTCACTTAAAATAATGCCCCACTTTATAAGATCAGGGGTGAATGAACTCCTCGTGAAGAGGTCAGTCATGGCTTTGAACTCGTGGCCGCTGCTCAGCCTCTCTGAGGATGCACCATTGAGCTCTAAAACAGAGATGACAATAATACCCACTTAATGAGCCGGGACGTTCTCTCTTAGGCATTCCCACAGGAGAGATGAAGCTGTGTGCTCAGAGATATGTACTTGTGTGTTCCTCCTCCTCAGACAGCACCAACAGTTTGTTGTTGGATTAACAAAGAAAGGAACAGACCAACGAGAATCTGAACAGAGCTGAAACACAGTGTGACTGCCAGATGGCTTACTGGATAAAGGTGCTTGCCGCCAAGCCTGAGATCCTGAGTTCAATCCCAGTCCTCACATGATGGAGGCAGAAACCGACTTCTGACCTCTGGTGCACACACACACACACACACACACACACACACACACACACACAGGGAATGCATCATGCTAAGTGAAAGAAAACAGATAAAACATTACATTGTGTATGATTTCATTTATGTTAAAATCACCTAAGAGCATGACCTATGACTAGAGGTCACTGGTGGGCTGTCAAGAGAAGGCAAGGAGGGAAACTGTAAAAGTACCAGTGCTTGGTGTCTGGAAGGCTGTGAGGTCAAAATTGATCAACTTGTGCACCTAAAAGTCTCAAAGGTACGAGCCAAACCATGGGAAAGCTGAGCCACCCCCACCCCAAAATAATGTTACAGAATCATCGTAAAGGTTAATGAAGTGAGATATACACATACATGTGGGTGTGGGATGTGTGTGTGTGTGTGTGTGTGTGTGTGTGTGTGTGTGTGTGTAATCTCCCCAAGTGCAGTGCTGTCCCAGAGAAGCTTATACACTAATGGCTGTGACCACGTGCATACCTGACTGGGGCACCGGCTAGAGCCCACCCAGGGATCCACACTACCAGGTGTTCGGCTTTTAAATAAAATAGCTCACCAGTGACGAGGTGAATGGCCAAACGTGCAGATCCGGCTGAAGCTGATTCTGCTGACAGGTAGCCTAAGTCCCACCCATGCCTGGGAAATGGACAACATTTCCCTGCAGAAGCCTGGGGCACCTCCTGCTCTTTTTGACTCAGGATCAGGAGGCACACAAGTCCATCCAAACCGCCCTCGCCCAGTCACCGAGGCGGTAAAGTCCAGTGTACCTGCCAAGCCTATCCCTCTGCACCACCCTGAGGCAACTTTATCTAACTGGGTGCCGGGCAGAACCCAGCCCCCACCATTAGGAATCCACCACTGATTGTTGTAGTGAGGGCTTTGAGCATCGAATCAAGGAATCTGGGCTAGGACGGGGATGAAATGGACAGGAGAAGCGAGAAGACACCGGCCCTCCCTCCTGAAGCAAGAAGCTGTATTTTATTTATATATATTATGTCTCGTTGCTGGGCAACCAGGCTTTGGCCCAAGTGGCAGGGGGGAGGGGTCTCCTGCTGCAGTGAGCCCGGGTGACTCACCCCTGTGTTGTTAGTTCCTCGGGCCTGGTGCGCGCGCATTCAAGTCAGGCTTGGCGACCAGATCAACCTGGCTGTGGAATTCCCAGGTGGAACAGAGCCAGTTTCGAGCTTCTCACCTGCTTGCCGAGAACCAAAGGAAGCCCTCATAAGCAGGCGTCTGCCTCTGCTGTTGGTTGAACTCAGGCAGGCCATTTAGCACCTCTAACTTCCTGAAAGGAGACCGTGAGATGGCATTTCAAAGTCTTACAGAGTACTTTAAGTATCCTGATTGAGTCACACAGGTGCCATTTTCTCCCTTTGACAAACAATTGGGAAATTACAGTCGCAAGCAAGCAAGGTTAACTTCCTCAGTGATGCAAAGCTATCCACGAAGCAGGACTCCGCGCTCTAGCGCCATGACGCAGAGCCCCGTATGTATGTATGTATGTATGTATGTATGTATGTATGTATGTATGTATGTATGTATGTATGTATGTACTTTTACCATAGCAGATCACCCGCTACACTTGTACTGCCAAACCTGTCGAGCTCTGCACCTGATGTTCTCCAGGGCACTATCTCAGAGGGAGGATAGAAAGCTATAGAATTCTCTATAGAAGCTACAAGTGGGTGTAGCTGCCCCACCCACTGTGGGCCACTGGCTACAAATGCCAGCCCCCTCCTGGAAGCCTGAGTCACCCAACAGAACTTCACGGTGTCCGATTTTGACTGCTACTGGCTATACGAAGTGTGCTTAGCCTGGAAATATTTCCAGTGAGTGGTACCTAGTTTCCAGGGGCTAGAACCAATAGCCACTGAGTCACACTCACCCAATAGGCTGCATTTAAACTCTACTTGAAGTAGAAGACAATAACCAGCCTTCTTGTTCATTTTTTAAAAATCTTTTTTATTTTTAACCTTTATTTTTTATTTTATGTGTAATGGTGTTTGGCCTGAATGTATGCCTGTGCTCCACATGGGTCCTTTGGAGGCCAGAAGAGGGTACCAGATTCCCTTTGGAACTGGAGTGAGCTGACTGGGTGTGGAACCCAGGTCCTCTGACAAGTGTTCTTAACCACCAGGCCATCTCTCCAGCCCAGCTCCTTGTTGCTCTTACCATCTGGCTCCTACTTTCTGGATCCGAGTCCTTCAGAAACCAGGTACTCTCAGGTACCTGCTGTCCCAATGCGGGCTGTTAAAATTGCATCTCACGCCCTGAGCCTCTGGGACAAGCTTTCCAGAGGTCTGTGACTTTACCAAAAGGGGCTGAGCTCCTCATTGGAGGCTCGCTGAGACACAAACCACAACCCAAGGAGGCACGTCTCTGTCTCTGTTTCATGGGGGGAAACAGGCTCAGGAAGATGTCTTTACTAAGGCTACCAACTCAATCTGGTTTGCACTACTATAATAATGTGTGTGTGAGAGTGTGTGTGTGTGTGTGTGTGTGTGTGTGTGTGTGTAATATCACATACTGTGTGTAGGTGCATGTGGAGCTCAGAGGACATCCATGGCGGTCATTCCTCAGGTATAATCCAGTTTGGATTTTGTTTTTTTGAGACAGGGTCTCACTGTGTATCCTAGCCAGCCTGGTACTTACTATGTAGACCAGGCTGACTTTGAATTTACGTGACTCTGCCTCCCAGGAGATGGGATTAGAGATGTAAGCCTCCACACTTGACATCTTTGGGGATTTTTGTTTTTGAGAAAGGGTCTCGTTCTCTCTCTCTCTCTTCTCTCTACTCTCTCTCTCTCTCTCTCTCTCTCTCTCTCTCTCTCTCTCGCCTGGAGCTAAGTGAAGCAGTGAAGCTGGCTGAACACGCTCTCTGTCTTTCCGACATACCACCATACCTTTTCTCCCTTCCTTCCTTTATTTCTTCCTTTCTTTTTTTAATGTGGGTTCTGAGGATCAAACTTAGGTCTTCGTGCTCGTAAGGCAAGCCCCTTACCAGCTAAGCTGTCTCAGAGTGTCTTAGCTGTCAGAGTAACCTTATAAAAACATGATTACTTTGGCATATGATTCTGAGTCAAAG
Organism: Rattus norvegicus; assembly: GCF_021556685.1. Lineage (NCBI taxonomy): Eukaryota > Metazoa > Chordata > Mammalia > Rodentia > Muridae > Rattus > Rattus norvegicus. The sequence goes on along the minus strand of NC_141551.1, from coordinate 23,924,521 downwards.
TCTAAGAGCTACGTCTCAGATTGCCTTTGATGCCAACATAGGCTATCGCACGGTGAGGAATAAGGAAAGTGATGTACGCATGTAGCCCCTTCTTACAAAGCCTTTAAGATCCAATCAGGAACATGTCTCCTGATGACCCCACCCAACCCTAATTGCCTCCCAAAAGCCCACCTCTGAACACCCCCCCCAACACACGCACACATGCACACACACACTGTATTTCACAGTGATTAAATTCCAGCCTGTGAACCCTTAATGGACATTCCAATCATATCCCAGCCACCCAGCTTCACTGAGAACCCTACACATCCACATCATGCACAGCTCCATCACTGGGGTTGCTATGATTCAATACCGCCCCTCTGCACTGACTCTCCCTTGAAGGCATCGCCATCCTGCTTACCTGCCTCTGTCATACACTAAGGGTGTTTGCTGGATTCATGCACAAAGAAATGAGGGAGAGCAAACTAGTTGTATTTTAAACTGTATGGACCTTTAGTACGAGAAATTTGGGGCCACTGAATAAGGAAAGGCAGGAATACTGTGGTTTAAGATCGCTTACTCAGATTTCACTTGGCCCTTAGCTCTTAAAAATATAAATAAATAAATAGGGGTTGGGGATTTAGCTCAGTGGTAGAGCGCTTGCCTAGGAAGCGCAAGGCCCTGGGTTTGGTCCCCAGCTCCGAAAAAAAGAACCAATATATATATATATATATATATATATATATATATATATATATATATATATATATATATATAAAACCTGGGGACTGGGGACATGACTCAGTTGGTATAATGCTTGCCTAGCATGGATAAAGTCCAGGATGCTATACACGGCGGCACGGTAGCTGGGTGTGGTGCACATACCCGTAATGTCAATGTTATAGAAGTGGAAGCAGGAGGATCCAAAGTTCAAGACCATGCTCACCCACATAATAAGTTCAAGGCCAGCCTGGGATACATGAGATCCGGTCTCAAAAAACAAAATCAAAACAACAAAACCAAATGCAAAACAACAACAACAACAAAAATTGATCTAGCAAGACGATTGTTCAGTCAGTTAAGGCACTGGGCGTTAACCTAGATGACCTGAGTTCAGTCTGCAGAACCACAGGATGAAAGGAGAGAACCAACTCCCCCAAATTGTCCTCTGACTCCCATTTGCACACCATGGCACCCACGCGCACACGTACAGAGAGACACACAAATGTAATTATAACAAATGTTATAAAACTTTAGAAAAATTAACTCAGCTCAAGATGGATGGGGCACTCCTATAATCACAACTCCTGGGAGGCTAAGACAAGAGGATGGCAAGTTTGAGGCTAGCTCAGGTCAAATAACAAGACAACAGGTTGTGGACATAACTCAGTGGTGGACACTTACCTAATGTGCCCGGGTTCTAGCTCCAGTAACACATACATAGTTACACAAGCCTAATCCACCCCCCAATAGTGAAAATATAGCACTATGTTCAAGGTCTTTAGAAAATGTAACTTGAAAACTTCAGTTTTCCATTTCGACAGTAGGAACTCGCCACAGCTATTTTTTTTCAAACCGAAGAAACTGATTCTTCTACGGCAGGCTGTGAAATGAACGACGCTGTGTAGAACTGAAACTAGAACACCACGCCTGGTAACAAGACGGAACCGTGTGCTGTGAAATCTTGTCGCAGTTGAACATGTTTCTGTTCAAGAAAGCAGGCCATTCTTTGGGGAGAGGGTTGAGAAAAAAAAAGATATGGAAGTTGGGGTCAGGAGATCTTGCATGTGTTGACCATGTATGCTGGGCCCCGTGTATTAAGAAGCATAGCATCGAGCTGAGCAAGATGCCCAAAGGAAAGAAGGCCAAGGGGAAGAAGGTGGCCCCGGCCCCTGCCGTGGTCAAGAAACGAGAGGCCCAAAAGGTGGTCAATCCTTTGAGAAGAGGCCTAAGAACTTCGGCATTGGGCAGGACATCCAGCCCAAAAGAAATCTCACATGCTTCGTCAAATGGCCCCCCTACATCAGGCTGCAGCGGCAAAGAGCCATCCTCTATAAGCGGCTCAAAGTACCTCCTGCCATCAACCAGTTCACCCAGGCCCTGGACAGGCAGACAGCGACTCAGCTGCTTAAGCTCACCCACAAGTACAGGCCAGAGACAAAGCAGGAGAAGAAGCAGAGGCTGCTGGCCCGCGCTGAGAAGAAAGCTGCTGGCAAAGGGGACATCCCAACTAAGAGACCACCTGTCCTCTGAGCAGGGGTCAATACAGTCACCACCTCGGTGGAGAACAAGAAGGCTCAGCTGGTGGTGACTGCCCATGATGTAGACCCCATTGAGCTGGTGGTTTTCCTGCCTGCCCTTTGTCGAAAGATGGGGGTGCCCTACTGCATCATCAAGGGGAAGGCCAGATTGGGGCACCTGGTCCACAGGAAGACGTGCACCACTGTTGCCTTCACACAGGTTAACTCAGAAGACAAGGGTGCTCTGGCTAAGCTGGTGGAAGCTATTAGGACCAATTATAATGACAGATATGACGAGATCCACCACCACTGGGGAGGCAACGTCCTGGGTCCTAAGTCTGTGGCTCGCACTGCCAAGCTGGAAAAGGCAAAGGCTAAAGAACTCGCCACTAAGCTGGGTTAAATGTACACTTAAGTTTTCTGTACATAAATATAATTACAAAATTTAAAAAAAAAGCACAGCATCTTGTATACAGCTTGCAGTAGGAGAATGGGTCATGTCAGCACAAAGCTTTCATAAATGGGATGAAGTCAGCAGGAAGCTCTTCAAGTACTGTTACACAAAGGGAAACCTTACGTGTACTACAGACTAAGCACACAGTGGCCTTGGGACTGAAAGCGCCAGTGTCTTCAAGAGGGGAATGTCAGGTTAGTGCTGGCTGCCCTAGAGATCACTATGCAAACCAGGCTGACTTCAAATTTACAGAGGTCCTTCTGCCTCTGCCTCCTGAGTCCTGGGATTAGAGCCATGAGCCACCACCTCTGGCTTTGTAAGTGATTTTTATTTAGATCCGTTATTCTTTAATGGGATAACCCAGACGTATCTAAGGCCAGCGTGATATTTTAGAGCTTACTGATGTTGCACAGTTCATACCGCATCTCCTAAGTGCAATCCCACATTTCCTAAACATCTAAGCTTAGCTTCTAGTTTTTATTGATACACTCCTGTGTTGCCAAAAGAGTTGATGAGCAGACGGCACAATTTGCACTGGTTGGGTAGGGGCCATTGTGGAAGTGTAAGGCTAATGTTACATTTTAAGTTTAAATCAAACTTAATAATAAAAAAATGCCTTTTTAATAAAAAAAATGCCTCTAACCTGTAAGCCCCACTTGCCCAAAGACAGATGAATAACTTCCTGGAATGCTGGGAGCTGCTGCTCATGGAAGATGATGAGCAGAGTGTTTTCACTTCTGTAAACAAGCTCGGTTGCCCCAAATGCACAGGGTGAACTTGATCGAGAGTAGGTAGGAGGTACGTGGGCAGGAAGTATGTCATGTTGTGTGCTTGGCCCTAATTAGATAAGGGCAGAAAGTATGTAGCCTTGGGTATAGACCTGGCCGATGTCTACCATCCTGGCCAGTATTTAATAAAACTTGCTTCAAATTTGGCTCAGAAATTGTGGTAGTAGCCTCTTATTCTTGCAGGTGCGGAAGCTATTGCAAAAATGCTAGTTTAAATCAGACCTAAAAACAATAACAAAAAACAAACACAAAACAAACAACCAAACAAACTCCTCTGCTTTCTAGTAAGAGTCCGATGCAGTTCAAGGAGAACCTGTGGTCCAACACCCCCATACCATGTATCTTGACGCTGCCCAGCAACCACAACAAAGGAAATCTGCCAAGCAAGAGAGGGCCTCTATGAGCAGAGGAAGAGTTTACACAATTAGAGAAGGTACAGTTGGTTCAAATCATTTTAAATTTAACTCTAAAGTGTCCCCCCACTCTCTTGAATTGAGGGAATCCCATTCAGTATTGCATAAGGAGGGTTCACAGACAGAGTCCAAATACAGAAGGCTGTCCACATCATAGTTGTTCATCTTCTCCTAAGGTCTCATAGTTGATCCCATAGCCCAGGGTTGAAACTTTCTTGTAGCAGAAAATATAACAGGGCATAGCCAATGAGGGCATCAGGTGGTGCCTCCAGGACAAGTCGACCAGCACTTCCGATTGTCCGATTGTCAGAGGCACAGAATTCTTTAGAAGCATGGAGCATGACCCAAGGGGAATTCCATTCTGAAATCCGGGTGCTAGATCTTTAACACATAGTGGGAAGCATCCATCCAAGTAGGTTAACCCCTGCCTGAGCAGAGAGCGGAAACAAAAGTGAAGCATTAGTGGACAAAGTCTATAGGGTGCATTGTTTCTGCCTCCCTTTGTAGGTTTGAAATGCTTTTTAACTTAAATGGTTGGGCAATGCATGTGTGCATGCGTGCATGCGTAACTAACATTCAAACGGCAATGAAGTGAATAAGAAAATAGGCCCTTGCCAGGTGGTGGTGGAGCCCACCTTTAGGCCTTTAATTCCAACAATGGGGAGGCAAAAGCAAGTGGATCCAGGACAACCAGGGCCACACAAAGAAACTCTGTTTCAAAAAACAAAACAAACAAGCCAAAGGAGTCCTTGGCTGGAGAGAGGGCTGCTCTTCCAGAGGTCCGGAGTTCAATTCCCAGACACCACATGGTGGCTCACAACCATCTGTAATGGGGCCTGATGCCCTCTCCTGGTGTGTCTGAAGACAGCATACTCATACACATAAAATAAATTTTTAAAAAATTAAAACAAAAAAGTCCTCTTTCTAGCCCCCACTCAACAGCATCAAACCAACACAAACAAGTACTTATTGCTTCTGCAGGTCTGGGGTCCATCTCATGGTCAAATAAGTCAATATACATCCTAGCAATTGAATCCAGACAGCCTCAACAGGCTGGCTAGCAGTGAAATCTTTTCCACTGCTGCATGTGAGGTCAGGGGTAGGGATGTAGCTGAATTAACAGGATGTATAAAGCCCTGGGTTCCACCCCCGCGAGCAGCATAAAGTCGGGCGTGGTTGTGAATGCCTGCAGTGCTAAGACTTAGACAGTGTTCAAGGTCATCCCTTGGCAACCTAAGAAGTTCATCCAGCTTGGGCTGAGGGTAGGAGGAAGCTGGGAATGATTTTTTAGACCCTAGTCTACAGGTTACAACTTACTAATAGGTTATAAAGACATAATTTATAGTTCGTGGTAATTAAAAAGAAGAAACAGAACTTAAGAGGGGTTTTTGTGCGTGTGAAACTTTGTTGCAGTGTGAAACATTTCTTACTCCCAGCCGAGGTTTAAAAGGAAAATTTGAAGGACTGTCAACAACACAGCTGAAACCTGGGTCACCAAGGCTGTCTGGACATGGCTCATTCCTGCAATAAAAGTTCAGGCCTGACTTCCGAGAAAGTGGCTGGGGCGACTAGTTGGTTAATGGGTAACCCTGCTCCTCCGTCCACTTCTTTCCAGCCCTTTCTTTCCCCCTGGAGCAGGACGTGACGCGGTCTGGGGACACTGACTCATAGCTGACTCAGCGCACGGCGCGCAGCCAGGGGGCGCCTGGCGGAGCCCCGCTTCTCCCGCTGCTAGGAGGGGCCTAGCAGCACGCTAGGCAGAAGGTTGTGGTTCTAAGGCCCATGAAGGACTTTGGTCACACAGCCTAAGCACAACGCGGTGGGACTGTCACTAACCCTTGGAGACTAAAGCTCCCTTTCCGCTCTCCTCCACTAGCCTGATCCCTAGAGAGCAGCCACACCCACTTGCTCAGTCTGCAGTGCATCTCCAGGACCCCTTAGGCTCAGCCTGGTTTATCTCTGGTCTCTTCACCAAACAAAGCGCAGTAAGAAAAACAACAGTCTCGTGGTTTGCTCTGTAACAGAAGCTCTGTGTCAGGAGCCATGGGATATGTGTTTGGGTGGCCAGTGTAGGCCATTCACCCACGCCCGTGTGCGTGTGACTGTGTGTGTGTGTGTGTGTGTGTGTGTGTGTGTTCACATATTTTATATACAGTATTGTATGTGTACATATTTAAAGTTATATAAGCAGAACATGGTGGCCCATGCCTGTAGTTTTAGCACTGGTCAAGCTGAGGCAGGAGGATGGTGAGTTTGAGGGCAGCTGTGGACTGAGACCCCGGTTTTCTTTCTTCCTGTCCTCTAATAGAGCAATTTATTTAACTCATTATTGGCTCCTTAAAATTTACATTAAAATATACGTAACCAGGAGTGGTGATGTACACCTTTAATCCCAGCACTTAGCAGGTAGAGAGAGGCAGGTGGATCTCTAAGAGTTCAGGGTCAGCCTGGTTTACATAGTGGGTTCCAGGACAGCCAAAACTATAATAGTGAGACCTACTATAAAATTACACACGTACACACACACACACACACACACACACACACACACACACACACACTGTAGAGAGTGGGACAAGTTCTTCTTAGGGTGAAGTTCCATTGGCTGGAGGCCTAAGGTACTTGGGATACCGCATTTGCATGGAGAGGCATGCCAAGACGTTGAGCCTTGTAATTTCCCCGGGTGTTATGTGATATCCCTGAGGTAGAGTATGGGCTTGGCTCCCCAGATCAGACAGAGAAGGAGAAGCCCACTGAGAGAAGAGAATTCTCCATTTTGTGCCCAGCTCAGGAGAGCTGTCCAGACATGGTAGTCTATGACTTTAGTAGTCACAGGAAACAAAATACAGAAGCCATCATCGGAGTGTAGGGCCTGCAGACCTTCTTGGGGATGGAATCACCTGTTCCTGGTAAGCTCCTGCGCAGATGACCCTTGGCACCACTCCAGTGTGCTGGCACTTTGCCCCAAGGAGGGTGCACTGGAGAGGAGTGTCTGGCATGGCCACACTTAGATGTACTGAGTAGCAATGGTCTTAGGTCTGTGGCACTGGTCTCCAAGCCTTTTGAACCATGTGTTCATCCCAGGCAAGTAAACACCCTTGGCTGCCTTTCACAGTGTCACTCTGCCCTTTAAGGCTCTTCCAAGATCCTCTGGTGGTTTGGGAGACTAACTTAACATATTTGAACTTGACTGTACCTGAGCCCATTTTCGGTTGCTATAACAAAATATCCAAAGCTGGTTAATTCACAAACGATACAGGCTGACTGTGTATTTGTTACTTTTTTTTACTGTGTAACAAAATATCTGTAACAAAAGCAACTCGTGGTCTGAATAGGTTTGGCTCCCATAGACTCTTTGGCTCCCATAGACTCATGTGTTCGGATGCTTGATCCATAGGGACTGGCACTGTGAGGAGGTGTGGCCTTGTTGGAGGAAGTGTGTCACTGTGGGGGCGGGCTTTGAGTGCCCTATGCTCAAACTAGGCCCAGTATAGGCACGCATTCTCCCTCTGCTGGCTGGAAATCAAGATGTAGAGCTCTCTCTGCTCCTCCAGCATCACATCTGCCTGAACGCTGCCAGGCTTCCCCTGTTGTAGCTGTACCTTTGGGTTACTTTATTGGGTTCTATTATCTAGTAACCTTCTCCACCCTGATTCCCCCTTAAGCCCTTCCACCACCATCCCCAACACTACATAGGAGAGAAAGAACATTAGAGGAGGGAAGGGGCACAGATCTCTTTAGACTCCTTCCTGATGATTAGAGGCAACCCCAATCTTCGTCATCAGGATCTCCCCAACCAGCAACCAGCATCCCAGCAACCCAGCAACAGCAAAGGCAGCAAACTCAACAGAAGAAACCACCAGCAGCAGGGGCAACAGCTGCTGCCTCAGGCCCTCTTGGGGTTCACATTTACACCCTCTCAAGAGTCCTCAGAATTCCAAATGTAAACTATCTGCTGCTAGTAAAAATCACGCCCCTCCTAGAGCACACGAGACAAATCATAGTTAGCGGCTGTGTGCAACTGGGAGCATCCCCATATCCCATACCTGGGATTAAAACGAAAACACAGTCGTATGACATAACTGGTCCTTAAAGGAGATTTTTCTCTACACACCATGATGGACTAAAGCTCTGGAAGTGTAAGTCAGTCCAATCTAAATGTTTTTTCTTTATAAGAGTTGCTGTGGTCAGGGAGGGAGAGATGGCTCAGTGGTTAAGAGCACTGACTGTTCTTCCAGAGGTCCTGAGTTCAATTCCCAGCAACCACATGGTGGCTCACAACCATCTGTAATGGGATCTGATGCCCTCTTCTGGTGTGTCTGAAGACAGCTACAGTGTGCTCATATAAATAAAATAAATAAGTCTTTAAAAAAAAAAGAGTTGGTGTCTCTTGTCAGCAATAAAACTCTAAGACACACTTAAAGAAGAGAAGACTCATTTTAGCTCGACATTTTTTTACATTTTTGTTTTATTATTTTATATGTATGTGTGTTTTGCTTGCATGTATGACCGCACACCTCTTGTGTCCCCAGCGCCTGAATACATCATGAGATTCCTTGGAGCTGGGATTACAGATGGCTATGAGCCACCATGTGGGTGCTGGGAATCAAACCTAGGTCCTCCGGAGGAGCAGCCAGTGATCCCCACCACTGAGCTACATCTCTCCGGCACCCTTAGGCTCAGTGTTGAGGGTACAGTCCATCACGGTAGGGAAGGCATGGCGGCAAGAGCTGGAGGCAGAGGTTGCATTGCATCTACAGATAGGAAGCAAAGAGAGATGAATGCTGGTGCCCACCTTACTTCCCGTCCCTATTCAGTTCAGACCTACATGCCACAGAACAGTGGCTCACACTTAGGATGGGTCTTCCCACCCCAGTTAACCTAGTCTAGAAGCTCCTTCATAGACACGCCTAGAGTTTGTCTTATCGCTGATTCCAGAGCCTGTTGCACTGAAAACCAATATTAACCATCACAATCTGATTCGTGGTTCTGGCAGTTGGGAAGTCCCAGAGTACGGTACTGACATTTGGTGGGAGGTTCATGCTGCACCGTAACGTGACCAGACAGAGCAAGCAGGCTGGGAAAGGCTCACATTGATGACAGAGCTTGTCTCTCAGGAACCCCTTTGTTAGTTCTTGGAAGCAGAGCCCTGATGACCCAGTCACACCTCAGAGATCCTACTTCTAAAACAGTTCACTAAGTAAAGGGAGATTATGAGAGAGACAATGAGAGACTGGAAGGAAAGGAGAGAAGAAGTGAGGGAAACATGGAGAAGGAGACTTCTTGGTATGGCAATAATGAAGTCCACCTTGAAAGATATGTTTAAAGGGGGCTCTTCTCTTCCATTTTTGAAACTTGAAAACCATATTCAATACTTCTGCACGTCCTGAGGCAACTGAATGCCTTCCATTTCTGAACGCCTCTGTGTCTGCAGGAGTTAAAGCCCACCCTTGTCCTTACTGCTCGTCAGCAGAGCTGTGCCTGAGGTGGGACACACACACACACACACACACACACATACACACACATCAAACACACACACACACATGCATGCACACACACACCAAACACACACACACACACACACACACACACACACACACACACACACACAGGCTCACATCTTTCTGTTTTCTTTACTAAGAAGATCATGCACAGGATGGAATTCACCAACTTTATAATATCTGGACAAGTTAAAGCCATGATAGAAACTTAATGTATCCAATCAAAAGTGTTGAGACAGGAGTTATTTCCTTGTTGACACAACCTATGGGAGGATCTAACAGAATGAACTCTGCAGCATAAAGGGCTAGTGTAGCCACTGTGTGTCTCCCTCCCCTCATTCAGGCTACTTCAGTTTCAGCTTGTTGCCATTGTTGTTTGTTTGCTGGGGGTGTTAAATTAGTGTTTTATTGTAATATTAAGTGTATAGATGTTTAATTGCATGCATGTATATGCATCACATAGGTGCAGTACCTGTGAGGACCACAAGGGGGCATTGGATCTCATATAACTGGAGTTACAGATGTCTGTGAGCCACCTTGTGGGTCCTGTGCTCTTAACTGATGAGCCTTCTCTCCAACCCCGTTTGGGAGGATTTTTTGAGACAATATTTCATTGCATGTTGGTGCTGGGGAGATGGCTCCATTAGTAAAGGGCTTGCTTTGCAATCATAATGACCTGAATTCAATCCCTGGAACCCATGATATAAAACTGGGTGGGTGGGGTAGCATACGCATATTATCCCCGAACTGTCGACGTGGAGACAAGCACATTCACGGGGTTCACTAGCCAGTCAGCCTAGTCAAAGTTCCAAACCAGTGAGAGACCCTGTCTCCAAAAAAAAGAACTGTACCCATGTTGTCTTCTGTTGGCAAGGCTGTCCTCTGGCTTCTACAGACATGCACCCAATAAAAATAATAAAATAAAAATAAAAACAAATGACAACATCTAATGAAAATAAAAGCTATGTAGAGCAGCTGTGCATCTCGGTGGGCATGCATACTTTTGTGTAGCCATCTGGAAAGCATTTTGACCCTTAAAATACGGTGTGAATGTAAACATGAAATCACTGTATGATTCATCAAACCCTTTCCTAGATATTCACCTAAAAGAAATGAAAGTGGATGCCTACCCAAAACCCTCCGCACTAGTGTTCAGGCACCAGTACTTAAAGCATCCATCTTTAACAGGCGCCAAGGACTGGTAAGCGGGGAGTGGACTGGACTGTCTTCATGACATGCAGCAATAGGGAGAAGGAGCAGCAGAAGCAACGGAGGCAGGAGAAAATGGCGTTTCTTAAGAAGTCCACTTACGGGCTGGAGAGGTGGCTCAGTGGTTAGAGCACTGACTGCTCTTCCAGAGGTCCTGAGTTCAATTCCCAGCAACCACATAGTGGCCCACAACCATCTGTAATGGGGTCTGATGCCCTCTTCTGGTGTGTCTGACGACAGCTATAGTGTACTTACATATAATAAATAAATCTTTAAAAAAAAAAAAAAGAAGTCCACTTATGCTATATACCACAGGGGTAGAAATGGTGGTCAAAGGAAGGGCAGGGCAGGACACACACACACACACACACACACACACACACAAGAATGCCAGAAATACCCAATATTCTGATTGTAGACTTTGTTCAACTACTGTCTTTGTCAAAACAGATTGGATATTACATTGAAAAGACTGATGTTGGGGGCTCGAGAGACGCTCATCAGTTAAGAATGCTTCTGCAGAGGAGCTGAGCTCAGTCTGTAAGACTGCCTATGACTCCATCGCCAAGAGGTCTGACGCCATCCCCTCCTCCTTGGGTACCTGTACTTACTTGCACGATAGCTCACACGGACACACATGCATACACATAAATTAAAAACATGTATAAAACAAAAGGAAATGAGTAAAATAAATGCTTTAAAGGGGCAATTTTACTGCACATAAGCTCATAAGCGTCAATGAATTTTTTAAAAAGTTCTCATACCATTCCCTTCACCACTTTTTTTTTTTTAACAGCATGTTGTGGTCTCATATAGCTCATGCTATCCCCAAACTTACTAGCCAAGGGTCCTCTAATCCTCCTGCCTCTACAACCTGAGTGCTGGGGTTACAGATGTGCACCACCAGGCCCGATTTATGTGGGCCAGGGCATAGAATCCAGGGCAGAGTATTTTGCATGCCTGGACAAGCACGCTATCCATTAAACCACGTCCCTAGCCACCACCACCACTTAGTAACTGGACTCTGACTTGTTTCTCTCGGGGCCCTGCCTTCTCAGCAGAACAGGGATAACGCATTCAGGTGAGCAGACACTGGCTGACGAAGGACTTGGGGTAAGAGGGACTCCGTGGACCAGCTGGCCTTGCACAGACAGCCCACTCTGCCCACCCTGCTCGGCAGAGGCAAGATGCTAGGGCCTACCTGCCGGTGGGGAGTGGTCCAAGGTGTTTGGAACATACTGCGGCCCGTCCTGATGGTGCATGCCTGCCATCCCAGCACTTGGGAGGTTGTGACCCGAGAATCGTCAAGTGTTGAGACCAGCCTGGGCTACACAGTGAGATCCTATGAAAACAGATCGAACCATAACCCCCCATACACACACACCTGAGACATGGGTGAAGGAGGACTGACTGTTTGAAGGTGGGGGAGCTAAGGTGGGCACAGGATGGCTCTCCTTTACCCTGTCCTTGACCTCCACAGGTACTCAGTTAACAGCGGTCTTTCATAAAAAGCAATTCTCAGTATTTCTAGTTAACACACATCATAGAATTTTCATACGTGTATGTCACAGTTTGGTCATGTCTGCCTCACTCATAGTCCCCCTTTCTACTTCCGTAGTTTCCATCTGTCGCTCGATCGTGTGCATACATGAGAGAAAACAGGCAGAATTGTCTTCTCACCATTACCCTCTCTTGCTCCTTCTCCTTCCCTTTAGAGCCCTCCCTCCCTCTCCTCCTCCCTGCATCCCTCAGAGTCTCCCTTCTCGTTTCATGTGATGTACACGTACATGTACGTGTGAGACTCGCAAGCCTCACACACACATTCGATTCTTCATATACGAGAAAGTATGTCATCTTTGTCTTCTGAGATGACTTGGCATCAAGAGAAGTTAAGCAGTCCAGTCAGTAAAGAGCCGTACTGACCTTAACATTGTAGAGAGCTGATCCTGAGCTGAAAAGTTTCGGACCACAGCATCTCTCCCCGCCTTTCAAATTTTTCCTTTCCCTTTTACTCTTAATGTATTTCTCACCATAAGGTGAGTGCAAGGCTCTGTTCTGGAAATCACAGGTGGCTTGCCCTCCCCTGTCTCCGGCAAAGTCCTGCTGTGATATTTGCAGTAGATCTGACTGAATCTAGGGGGATCAGAGACTGACTCCACCCAAGACCTCAACCTGGTAGAGCATAGCCGCAGCAGGCTGGGGCACCGTTCCCTGCCAGAAACCGGCAAAAAGGCTATAGGCCTTGAAGCCTTAACGTGCTGCTGGCTGCTGGTGCCCAGCACCGTGCAGAGTCCCCAGGAGCTCTAAAGTCATGGGCTCTGCTGAGGAAGTGGAAGGATCTCCTCCAGGCAGCCTGCCAGGCCCACTCCCGGGCGATGAACACATCGGCACTGCAATTCCCAGGCTTCTGGGTTTGGACGTTGCGTCCTCGGGCAGAGTCCATCACGCAGGTTGGGGCGAGCATGTACATCCTGCCAGGCTTGCCAGAGAATTGACCTTTAGGACGAAGTCGGAAGTAGTAGAAGCAGAGGGAAGCCGCGCGTCCACTGGACATCCTCTGGTGTTTGGTGGGGTAGGAGAAAGGCGGCAGCCGACCTGTAGGGGGCCACACCTGGAGCAAGAACAGCCGCGACAAGCGTGTATTTCACAAGTTCCCGGAAAGTAGGGTAGAGCCCTTGCATAGAAACAAAAAAAAAAAAAAAAAAGTTCTCCAGGGGGGTTGGGGATTTAGCTCAGTGGTAGAGCGCTTGCCTAGGAAGCGCAAGGCCCTGGGTTCGGTCCCCAGCTCTGAAAAAAAGAACCAAAAAAAAAAAAAAAAAGTTCTCCAGGGTGCACAAGCAGACGCTTGTGTGGCATTTGGCCTTTAATGCCTGAGTGACCAGGAACTCAGTGGCCCTTCTCTAGGCAGCCACCACAGCCCTCACAAACAGCGACTGGCTCTCCGCTTCCCACAAGTTTATTTCTAAGTACCTCACGCTCCATCTCTGCCTCCCATCCCACTACTTTCCTACTTCCTGTCTTGGGATCCTCCCACCTCACCTCCAGTGTGTGTGTTGGGGGCGGGGCGGGGTGCTGTCTGGGTCACCTCTCCTCCCGCTTCAGTTTTCTGAATACAGCCGCACACCTGGTCAGTTTACTAAGATCTTATTCCTCAGTGCCGAGATGGAAAATCTGATTGGCTCCCTACGTCAAAGACTTCCCTTCTGTGCCCATGACAGACCACTTGGAGCCAAGCTCCCCACTCAGAGTGGAGCAGCAGGGTCACCAAGAGCGTTAGGGCAAGGAAAAGATAGTTTCCCTGATTCAGGTAGTCTCAAGGAGGGAAGGCACTTAGGGAAACCTGGCAGCTTGCAGAACAGGGCAAGGGCTAAGTCACTCCTTTCTCTCTCTAGCTCACAAAGTGGCTGGCTGTGCTAGGCCTCGTTCTAGTACAGGCCTGCCTCCCAGCAACTCTGCCCATTTGGACAAGTAAGGAAGACTTCTGAAAGTCCCCCTCCTGTAAACTAGAGGGACAGTAAGAGCATCTAATCACTAATGGTCTCCTAGACTGGCAATACATGTAGTTATTTTCAAGTGTGCTGCCCATGAACAAGCTATCATATCTGTTTCTGGCTGCTGTTGTTTGGTTTTTGTTTTCTTTTAAGGTTCCTATCCCTTAGTCACTGCGGGCTAAAATGAGGCCACATTTTCTATTAAGTTTGAACATGCTCAACCTTCTCTTTCTCGTTCCTTTTTGATAGACACCTTCTTCCAAGGCAGAGGTGAATTGGGCACATGGAGCCTTCCAGAGCTGGGATCAGAAAACCTCTTGTTTGTTTGTCTGGGGAAAGGGAGGCTCAGCACCAAGGGCTAAGCAAATATTTGTGGGTTATGGATTAACCTGACTCCCAGACTGACATGGCGGTACCTGGACGAAATTGCAGTTTCTCCTTGGCCCACCCCTGTAAGTCCCCCTCAAGGCAAGACCGTGAAGGGCTGTGGAGGAAGGGGGTGGGGAGGAGATTCCAGCTGGGAGGAAGGTGAAATCCTTGAGCTAAGGTTCTCCAGGCTGACTGAAGCTTGGGGCCAAGGACAATAAGGGCCTGAACTCTATCTAGACCAAGGCATGGTTCCCCATAATCCAGGCGGCCCTCTGGACACGTGAGATTATCTGGATCAAGTGGACATCAGCCAACCGGTTCCCCATGATCTAGACCCATGCTCAGAGCCATCTTGAAGGCTGGAACCCCACTACTCTCCTCTACCTGTTCTTTAAGGTGGAATATTAATTCTGGAAACCAGCAAAGACAGAGAGTAAGGCCAGGAGGGGCTGTGTCACTGGGCTAGGCAGGCCTGCCCACCTGGTCTGGGGGACACTAGAGGCCTTGCAGCTGGACCATTGGTTGGGGGCAGGAGTTAAGGTTCTAGAGTTAGGGCCACAGAGGCTTGGCCTTGAAGCCAGACTCTGCCCTCCTTTTAGGTGTAGGCTTGTGACAAGCAGATTTTGGGTCCCTTCCCATGGAATAGGGGTGAGAACATTAATGCATACCCCTTATAGCAGTGAACAGCGACTGATGAGGATTGGGGGTGTGTGTGTGTGTGTGTGTGCATGTGTGTGTGCATGTGTATGTACGTGTGTATATGTATGTGCTTGTGTGTGTGTACGTGTGTGTGTGTGTGTGTGTGTGTGTGTGTTCTGGTGTTTGGGATTGAACCCAGAGTCTTAAATGCTAAGTATGTTGTCTCCTACCAAACTGTAACCCTCTGTATTCTATACTTATTTAACAGCTTGGGAGAGGGGTTGGGCAGGCTCTGGGAATATGGTTCAGTTGAAGGTGCTTGCCTTCTAGGTATAAGGACCTGACTTTGACTCCTAGAACACGTGGTTTGCTTGTTTGTTGTTTATTTGGAAGCCATGTGTGGTGGTACACACTTACATCCTACGGCTGGAGAGCAGAAACAAGGAGAGTCCCTTGGGCTTGCTGGCAGCCAGTCTACCTGATGAGCTCCAGGCAGTGAGAGGCCTTGTCTCAAAACAGAAGGTAGAAGCCAGGCATGATGGCACACTCTTTAGACCTAGTACTCAAGAGGCAGAGGCAGGTGGGACCCTGTGAATTTAAGGCCAGCCTGGTCTACATTGAAGTTCCAGGATAGCCAAAATAGCCAAGGCCATCTTTTTAAAAAAAAATCCAGACAATGCATGGGGAAGGACGGATGAGGACAGTCAGTCAAATTCCCCCTGGTCTCCACGTGTGTACAGATCTGTGCACCCAGCAAAGAGCACCATGGTGACTATTTATTTTCCAAGAACTCTTTATGGAAGAAACAGTCTATCCATTTTATAATGACAGAACTGAAGCACGGAGCAGGTAAACATCTTGTTCAATACTGCTCCTCTCTCTCTCTCTCTCTCTCTCTCTCTCTCTCTCTCTCTCTCTCCTTCTCCCTCTCTCTCTCCCCCCTCCCCCATCCCCTGTAGAAACTGGAGTTTGCCCCAGGCAGTGACTTTTCTGCTTTTGGGCACCTAGAATAAGCCTAGCTCTAAAATCCACAAGACTGTGTGTCTGTCTGTCTGTGCACAGTGTACCCCACTCCCAGACAGCTTCTACACAGACGATGAGCTCACAAACAAGTCCTTTCCCCTTTCCCTTCTTGCTTGCTCTTTCTTTCGTGTGTGTGTGTGTGTGTGTGTGTGTGTGTGTGTGTGTGAAGAGATCAACCTCAGACATTTTCTTCAGGAGCTTGTGTTTTTGAAGCAGGGGCTCCTGGTGGCCTGGAGCTAGTCACCTGGAGCTGGTCAAGCAGGCTGGGGTGGCTTGCCAACCGTCCACAAGGAACCGCTTATCTTTGCCTCTCCAGCACTGGGGTTACAAGAACATGCTTCCACGGACACCTAGATTTTTGTTTTAATTTTATACGGGTTCTGGGGATCAGACTTAAGTCTTCAAACAGGCATGGAAAGTGCTTTATTGACTAAGATGTCTCCCTGCTTAGGGATGGCCTTCATTCCACTTTTGGGGGAGCCGGGGGGGTGGGAGGTGGGAGGGTGGGGTGGGGAGCAGCTCAGCTGTGCGTATCCTTGGAGCTTAGAAGCTCTCCTCAGACAGGTGTCAGCAGCTCCAGGATGTGGCAGTTCAGAATCTTCCTGCTGTTCGCGTCCACCTGGGGGATTTCTGGCGTATCAGCCCATCCCGGTAAGACTGTCTCCACCTCATTGCCAGACCCTCAGAGCTTCCACTGCGCCTTCCGAGGCACAAGCCCAAATGACCTCCCTAAAGCTGCCCCAGCTACCTCTTGAACTGTGTCCTGCTTCATTGCCCTATCTACCTAGCAAGCTCTTTGCTAGTCTGCCCGCCTTCTGCCTCTGCGCTCACTGCTAAAGCCCCTCACGTGTGCTTCTGATTCACTCCCTCCCTCTTAGCTGTTCTCCTACCTAAGAAGACCGAGTGATAGCTTTCTGTTCTCCCCCTGCTCAAGGGGAAGAGATGGGGACTGTATGATGTAGGCTGTGGGAAAATAAAAAGGTGAGGCAGGAAGGGCTCGCTCAGCTATGCTGGGGGACTGTCCATTTGCCAGTCTTATTCTCTTACTGCTACTTCTTTATTATTAGACAGCATTACACAAGGCTGTTTTCACGCACATACAACTTTGCAGTTTTAACGGCAGCGGCAGGATCTGGCATTTGCACTTCGTCCTGCACAAGGCACCTTGTTGAGTATTCCAGGCATGCCCTGAAAGGAAGTCTGTCTCTCTGTTTCAGAGCTCATTTTCTACACGATCCAAACTGCTGTTTTCCCAAGGGAACCTGGAAACAGAACATAAAAGCAGGGCATGGCATCCCTCCTGGGAACTAGAATAAGACCAGAGGGATGCGGGTGAGGTCTTCGCAGGCTCTCTCTAGCTGGGGTCCTTCTGATCCCTCTTTCGTCCTTCCACCATATTGACTCCCATCCCAAACCAGACCCAGTGTTCTCCAGCAGCGAGGGTGCCCACCAGGTGCTTCGGGTCAGACGAGCCAACAGCTTCCTGGAGGAGGTGCGGGCAGGCAGCCTGGAGCGGGAGTGTATGGAGGAGATCTGTGACTTCGAGGAGGCCCAGGAGATTTTCCAGAATGTGGAAGACACAGTAAGGTCACAGGGTTAGGTGCAGACGATGGGCTGTGGCTGGATGGGACCTAAAGGAGCAGAAGGCCAGACTACTGCCATTGAGGCCCTTTTTGGAGTCAGAAGAGTTGGTTCATCGCGTGGATACTGATCTTGTTTAAGGGCTCGGTCAGGGCACAGGGGACTATAGGAACTAAACCCGGGAAGAGAGTCTGGGCAGCCTTCCAGTGGCCACTACTGCCCATCTCTGTCTCTCCCTCCCTGTGCTCTTCCTTCACACTGACCTACACCTTATGTTGAGGGACAGAGTGATCAAAATTTTTTTTAAAAAAATAATTTTTTAAAAGATTATTTTATGTATGAGTTTTCTATCTGCGTGTACACCTGCACACCAGAAGAGGGCATCAGATCATATTTATAGATGGTTGTGAGCCACCATGTGGGTGCGGGACTGAACTCAGGACCTCTAGAACGGCAGCCAGTGCTCTTAACTGCAGAGCCATCTCTCCAGCCCCGATCAAAACTCTTTAATTTTTGCCCTTCAAGGCACTCTAGCCTCAGTTTGTTGAGGTCTGGTTAGAAACACAGACTCTGAGCTAGCAAGCCATGTCTCAAGCCTAGATGATCCAAAGCCAGGAGGGGAATGACAGGGCTGAAGAAGGCAGACCAGTCTATAAGGAATTTAGGTACTTTCCGCTGAGGATGCTACTGGGCAAGTAGACGACCTGTGAGCAGAGATCTAGCTGCGTGGAAAGGGATGTTGCAGGGTGGGCAGCAAGGAGCACCATGGCAGATGCTTGGCTGGAAGCCCTTTCCACTCCTAGACAACTCATATTCAGGAGGAGGCGATGCCTTGCGGGCTTCCCCTACTTAGAGGGACTGGGCCCTGACACTATCCTCTCTCTCCCCTGACAGCTGGCCTTTTGGATCAAGTACTTCGGTGAGTGAGTTCTAAACACCGGGATGGATCGTTGATGCTCACTCCAGGGTCAGTGAAGGATGGAGAGGAAAACGGAGCCATCCACATCTTCTCCTGCCCCATCCCGCTGTCTTTCGCAGATGGTGACCAGTGCTCAACTCCGCCCTTGGACCACCAATGCGACAGCCCATGCTGCGGCCATGGCACATGCATCGACGGCCTGGGCGGCTTCAGCTGCAGCTGCGATAAGGGCTGGGAGGGCAGGTTCTGTCAGCAGGGTGAGGGGACCTCGGCGAGGCGGCAAGGTGGGCTGAGGTGGGATCTGGAACAGTAGGGCCACCACGAGCTGTCTGTACTCTCCTGTCTCGCAGAGATGGGCTTCCAGGACTGTCGGGTGAAAAATGGCGGCTGCTACCACTACTGCCTGGAGGAGACCAGAGGGCGGCGCTGCGCTTGCGCCCCGGGCTATGAGCTGGCAGATGACCACATGCACTGCAGGCCCACCGGTGAGTCAAGGCGGGCCTTCAAAGAGCACCCCGGGAGAGCAAGCCCATCTTGGGAACCCAAGACAGGTGGACATACCACCTCTTTCCCGGACCCTGTAGGTACTGTCAGTCTTCAGGCACTCATGGACCTACCCCAGAGCACAACTGTTTATCTGTCTCTGTGTCTGTCTGTCTCTCTGCCTCTACCACACACACATACACTCTGAGCTGACGTAGGAACTAAGTCATCAGTGTCTCCCTCCATCTACCCTCCTGGATGAGTGCTTCCTTGCAAACCTCGATTTTGTCGTCCTTTTAGATTTTCCTTGAGTTTTTCTTTTGAGTGAGTTTACTAATGCACGTAGCTCTTTGGGTGGAGCTCACGGTGTTTTCCTGGGCGTGGCTCTTCTCATTTTCTGTACCCATCTGGAGGAGATTCCTCTCCCGTTTCTAGGGGCATCTGCTTTGGTTGGTTGGTTGGTTGGTTGGTTGGTTGGTTGGTTGGTTGCAATGCTAGATGTTGAGCCTAGGGCCTGACCGCATACTCAACAGGGCTCTTTCCAGCTGTCGCCATCTTTCGATTCTCCTGTGTCCTCCTTCACTTTTGTTTTGAGACAAGATTTCAGTAAGTCACCCAGACTGCTCTTAACCAACGTTGTCGTGCTGCTGGCTTTGAAATTGTCATCCTCCTGCCTCATCTGCATAAAAAGCTGAACATGGCCTGTATGTGCCTGTGTGTGCTGAATCCCTAGGATTCACTGGCTAAACAAGCTTTGCGTCCAGTGCCAGGCTGTCTCAAAAGTAAGGTGTAGAAGGAACAAGAAAGACACCCCACACTGACTTTTGGCTTCTATATGAATGTGCCACTGCACAGGTGCACATGCACACAAGCACACACACAAGCACACACACACACACATGAGCACGCCCATGCATATGAGCACATACAGATGAACACATGCACACTAGCACACACACATGAGCACATGCACATACACACATGAGCATACACACGCATATGAGCACACATACATATGAGCACACATAGATGAGCACACACACACATGAGCACATACACGCATATGAGCACACACACACACACACACACACACACACACACTTTTGGGACTGGTAAGTAATATGGCTCAGAATTTAGAGTATTGCTGTTCCCAGCACCTATGTGTCAGCTCACAAATGTCCTATATTCCAGTTCCAAAGGGTCTGATGAAATCTTCTTGCCACTGAGGGCACAAGAAGCACACAATATGCTTGAGTACACACAGGCAAAACACACGGACATTTTTAAAAAAGCAAACAAACCAACCTCATCTCCTTCTCTGTAATGTGTCCCCTGCTTTGAGGTGGGGTCTCATTGGGCCCAGGGTGTCCTAAGGCTCAGTATGTGGCCTAGGACAATCTTGAACTTCAGATCCTTCTGCCCTGTTTCCCAGTGCTCTGATTCCAGCTGTGTGTTCCTATGCCTGGTTTATGCAGCACTGGGGTTCTAACTCAGGGCCTTACGTGTGCTACACAAGCATTCTACCTACTGAGCTCCACCCTCCCGAACAGCTCATCTCTAGGAGCTTGGTGGCGTCCAAACAAGGAGCCTTTTCTTACATCTCTTGAGGATGATGGCCCTGGGGTTTAATAAATCCAGGATTTCTTTAGTTAGGGACACTCAGGTAGTAACGTTGCTTGGCCAATTCTTGCCAGTAGGTGGCACTATTTGATTTTGAGTCCCAGGCTGCGCTTCTTGAAGCGTTCGGGGTGGCAGCCTAGCCTACAGACAGGGTGCTGTGGAAGTCATGTCTGGGGGGCCTTTACCACCTCTCTTTGACTTTCAGTGAATTTTCCGTGTGGGAAACTGTGGAAGCGGACTGACAAGAAACGCAAGAACTTCAAACGGGACATAGACCCAGAAGACGAAGAACTAGAACTAGGTCCAAGGATAGTCAATGGAACACTAACAAAGCAGGGTGACAGTCCCTGGCAGGTGAGAGGAACCCTGCTGGCGGGGTACAGGCGAAGGCTGGTCAGGCTAGGAATGGGCAAGTTCAGGGAAAGGCATGCCTCTTAGGATCACTGCAAATGAAACACCATGACCAAAGAAACTTGGCGAGGAAAGGGTTCCTTGGCTTCCACTTCCCATCACAGTTGATCATCAAATGAAGTCAGAACAGGGACTGAGGCAAGGCAGGACCATGGAGGCAGGAACTGATGGAGAGGTGCAGCTCACTGTCTGGCTCTTCGTGCTTGCCCAGCCTGCTTACTTATAGAACCCAGGACCATCATGGTCCACATGGGGCACCACCCACAATGGGCTGTACCCGCCCCCCATTTTCTCAACTGAGGCTTCCTCCTCTCCAATGACTCTAGCTTGTGTCAAGTTGACCTAAAACTAGCCAGCATGCTAGGTAGTGTGGCACAGGCTTTTAATCTGGAGGAGGCAGAGGCAGGCAGATCTCTCAGTTCAAGGCTACCCTGGTCTATAAAGCAAGTTCCAGGATAGCCAGGGCTACACAGAGAAACCATCATGAAAATCAAAACTAAACCAACCAAATGAAAACTAGTCAGCATGGCAGATGGGAGCAGGAAGAAGAGTTCCAGAGACAAGGAAGAGATGGAGAGAGACAGAGCTTGTGTGGGTGGGAACTAAGGTGGGGTCTGTGCTTATGGAGAAGGGTGGAGCCACAAGGGAGTGCTGACACCAAGCATCCTCAGCTCCAACACAGGAGCAAACATTCACCTGTTTCTCAGTAAAAGTAAATCCCTGGCTCTGGGACAAAGGGCAGTTCACAAATTTGAGGAGCCCAGAGACTCTGGAAATAGCTCAGGAGAACGAGAACTAGGATGGCCCTCAGGACAGGTCCTGAGAGAGATACCTGAGGAAGCCTGAACCACAAAGGCTTCCCAGAGGATGCGAGGCCTGGCCCAGTCCTTGCTTTGACATCAGTGTGCTGAGAGTGACTATCGGAACTGCACAGGCGGGCTGGAGAGATGGCTCAGTGGTTAAGAGCACTGACTGCTCTTCCAGAGGTCCTGAGTTCAAATCCCAGCAACCACATGGTGGCTCACAGTCATCTGTAATGGGATGTAATTCCCTTTTCTGGTGTGTCTGAAGTCAGCTACAGTATATTTATATCTAATAAATAAATAAATCTAAAAAAAAGAGAAGGGAACTGCATAGGCTATGTCAGGGAAACTCCCTGGCACAGGCCAGTACCAGACAGTGTCACAAATAGAAGACACTGGGAAAAGACCTATGTCTATGTGTCTATGTGTGCCAGGATCAAGAATGCAGGGGAGCGTTTAAGAAACACTGGAAGCCCCTGACAACTCGGGGGTCCTACGTTATTTTCAGGCGATCCTTCTGGACTCCAAGAAGAAGCTAGCCTGTGGAGGGGTGCTCATCCACACCTCCTGGGTGCTGACGGCAGCCCACTGTCTGGAGAGCAGCAAGAAGCTTACCGTGAGGCTTGGTGAGGGCTGCAGCCAGGCAGGAGCAGCCAGAGGCCTGGGGTGGCTGGGGTGGCAGGGGTGGCTGGGGTGGCTGGGGTGGGGGGAAGGCTGGGGTGGCTGGGGTGGCTGGCGGGGGGTGGGGGGGAGGCAAGCTTGCCGTCCAAGGGTGGGTGATCTTGGCAATTACATACTTAGGCTGCACAGAGGACTCCAGTCAGCTGGAATTTTCTGGTGTTTGTCTCAGATCTAGGCCCACACATTTGTGACTGAGCAGGGATCTCCTCACTCCTGTTCCTATGGAGTCAGCTCTGTGTGGGCCTCAGCACCTGGCCATGGTCAGACCCATGACACTGTGTGAGCTTCACATAGACTGACTTGGTGGAACTGTGTAACATTGGCCAGCCTTGTTAGCTGATCCCCTAGGAGTCTGAGGATTCTCAAGTCCAGGCCCCACTCTGTGACAATGTCTGGAGGGGCTTTTAACAGACATTATACCAAACAGAAGAAAGGTGGGTCAAGGAATAGCCTAGTTGTTAAAGTGAATTCTCAGTTTAATTCCAAGCACCCACATAGAATCCAGACGTGGTCTTTATAGCTAACCTCAGTGCTGGAGAGGCAGACACAAGAGTGTCCCTGGGGCCTGATTCAGCCAGTCTAGCTGAATCTGTGAGCTTTCGCTTCAGTGAGAAGGTCCGCCTCAAACACAAGATAGAAAGCCATTGAGGAAGAAAATAAATGACGACCTCTGGCCTCTGCATGCACTTTCACACATGCACATGCACCCTCATACGCATGCACCCCCATGAACACAAGCACATACATACATACATACATACATACATACATACATACATACATACATACATAACAAAAGAAAGGATGCTCAGAGGATGACATTGTACAACTACCTTCAGTGTGGACAAGGCCTGGGCCATGCTTCCTGGAGCCATCAGCTGCTGAAGAAGACATGCCTCTTTTCTAGGGTCCAGATCATTCTTCCTAGCAGTGCCTGGGTCTTGCTGATGCTCCTCCCTAGACCTTGCTTGTGCTCCTCCCTGGGCCTTGCTGGTGCTCCTCCCTGGGCCTTGCTGGTGCTCCTCCCTGGACCTTGCTGGTGCTCCTCCCTGGACCTTGCTGGTGCTCCTCCTTGGACCTTGCTGGTGCTCCTCCCTGGACCTTGCTGGTGCTCCTCCCTGAACATTGCTGGTGCTCCTCCTTGGACCTTGCTGGTGCTCCTCCATGGACCTTGCTGGTGCTCCTCCCTGGACCTTGCTGGTGCTCCTCCCTGAACCTTGCTGGTGCTCCTCCCTGGACCTTGCTGGTGCTCCTCCCTGGACCTTGCTGGTGCTCCTCCCTGGACCTTGCTGGTGCTCCTCCCTGGACCTTGCTGGTGCTCCTCCCTGGACCTTGCTGGTGCTCCTCCCTGGGCCTTGCTGGTGCTCCTCCCTGGACCTTGCTGGTGCTCCTCCCTGGGCCTTGCTGGTGCTCCTCCCTGGACCTTGCTGGTGCTCCTCCCTGGACCTTGCTGGTGCTCCTCCCTGGGCCTTGCTGGTGCTCCTCCCTGGGCCTTGCTGGTGCTCCTCCCTGGACCTTGCTGGTGCTCCTCCCTGAACCTTGCTGGTGCTCCTCCCTGGGCCTTGCTGGTGCTCCTCCCTGGACCTTGCTGGTGCTCCTCCCTGGACCTTGCTGGTGCTCCTCCCTGGGCCTTGCTGGTGCTCCTCCCTGGACCTTGCTTGTGCTCCTCCTTGGACCTTGCTGGTGCTCCTCCCTGGACCTTGCTGGTGCTCCTCCCTGGACCTTGCTGGTGCTCCTCCCTGAACCTTGCTGGTGCTCCTCCTTGGACCGTGCTGGTGCTCCTCCCTGGACCTTGCTGGTGCTCCTCCCTGGACCTTGCTGGTGCTCCTCCCTGGGCCTTGCTGGTGCTCCTCCCTGGACCTTGCTGGTGCTCCTCCCTGGACCTTTCTGGTGCTCCTCCCTGGGCCTTGCTGGTGCTCCTCCCTGGACCTTGCTTGTGCTCCTCCTTGGACCTTGCTGGTGCTCCTCCCTGGACCTTGCTGGTGCTCCTCCCTGAACCTTGCTCGTGCTCCTCCTTGGGCCTTGCTGGTGCTCCTCCCTGGACCTTGCTGGTGCTCCTCCCTGAACCTTGCTGGTGCTCCTCCCTGGACCTTGCTGGTGCTCTTCCTTGGGCCTTGCTGGTGCTCCTCCCTGGACCTTGCTGGTGCTCCACTTGGTCTCAGGTCTAGAGGAGTCTCTGGGTTCTCTGCTGTTTCAAACTTCCTTTTGCTGTTCTATCTATGAACTCTCTAGGTGTGCGGCAGTCCCCTGCCTCTTAGGAACTGATGCCCTAGGGCCTACCTATTCATGCTTCTGGCAGGAAATCTCCCATTTGGTAGGGTTCTGAGGCACAGGGACCCAGTTCGGGACAGCAGAAGCCCCACGGTCGTGTGGGCTTCCCCAGGCTTCTCTGATCGCATCCTTACCTTGCAGGTGAGTATGATCTGAGACGCAGGGACCCCTGGGAGTTGGACCTGGACATCAAGGAGGTCCTCGTCCACCCTAACTACACCCGGAGCAACAGCGACAACGACATCGCCCTGCTCCGCCTGTCCCAGCCAGCCACACTCTCTAAAACCATAGTGCCCATCTGTCTGCCGAACAGCGGCCTGGCGCAGGAGCTCAGTCAGGCTGGCCAGGAGACGGTGGTGACAGGCTGGGGCTATCAAAGCGACAAAGTCAAGGATGGCAGAAGGAACCGCACCTTTATTCTCACCTTCATCCGCATCCCTTTGGCCGCTCGAAATGACTGCATGCAGGTCATGAACAACGTGGTCTCGGAGAACATGCTCTGCGCCGGCATCATTGGAGACACGAGAGACGCCTGCGACGGCGACAGTGGGGGACCTATGGTGGTCTTCTTTCGGGGTACCTGGTTTCTGGTGGGCCTGGTGAGCTGGGGTGAGGGCTGTGGGCACCTCAACAACTATGGCGTCTACACCAAAGTGGGTAGCTACCTCAAATGGATCCACAGCTACATAGGGGAAAGGGATGTTTCCCTGAAGAGCCCGAAGCTGTAGCATCCCTCCCTGCTCATCTCTGGGGCCCAGAGGTCACTCTTAGAATAAGGCTGGGCTAGTGAGTACCAAGACAGGGGACATTAAAGGGGCAAGCAACACCTGAGTACCTGTCTGTCTTTCCATCATTTTTATGGGCTATTCCAGAGGAAAGTAACATTAATTGAGCATTTACTATACACCAAGTGTATGAAAAGAACCTGTTTAACTCCCAAAGCAATTGTGTGGGGTGGGGGTGGTAGAAGATCTAGTGGGATCTGGGCTGTTATCACTTGGCGAGAGGTGCATTGATTTATAGAAAGGAAGTTTGTTTGTTTTTAAGAGACTAATGGAGCCTTTCTCGTGGCCTCAGAAAGAGCCTGTGCTAGTTATATGAGAAACGCTTCCAGTGATGAGTGACCAGTGAGGCTCAGAATGGCCATATGGTGAAGCCAGGATCACACTCCCAAACTCAGCGCTTCTCTTTTCAATTATCACTGGGTGTGTGCTGGTGTGTGTGTGTGTGTGTGTGTGTGCATGTGCGTGTGGTACATAAGTATGTTTGGAGACCAGAGGACAACTTTCTGTGTTGTTTCTCAAGCACTGTCCACTTGTTTTTTTGATTTTTGTTTTTTGGGTTTTTTTGACACACAGTCTCTCACTGTCCTGAAATCTACCCAGTAGGCTAGGCTGGCCACCAAATCCCACCCGACCCCAGCTTTGACAAATGGAGATGGAAGATCAGTAGCCCACTGGGGAAGTAACCAGATGCCCAGAAGGTGCTCCTCACAATGGCCTCACAGTTGTGTTGAGGAATCTGCTGACTAATGACGTTAGAGTCTGACTGTAGTGGCAGCACCCGCAGTCTCCGATACTCGTGGGCCTGAGGCAGGATTACAGCAGTCCGAGAGGTGTGGACAGCCTGGGCAATACAGCAAAATCCCCTCCCTTAAAAAGAACAAAAGAGAAGGAAGAAGGAAGAGGTAGAATGTGGAGGAAGAACAAGGGAGGGAGGGGGAAACAAGGGGAGGGAGTCTGTCTGTCTTAGGGTTTTACTGCTGTGAACAGACACCATGACCAAGGCAACTCTTACATGGACAACATTTAATGGGGGCTGGTTTACAGGTTCAGAGGTTCAATACTTTATCATCAAGGTGGGAACATGGCAGCATCTGGCCAGGCATGGTGCAGGCAGAGCTAAGAGTTCTGCATCTTCATCTGAAGGCTGCTAGCAGAAGACTGATCTCCAGGCAGCTAGGGTGAGGGTCTTAAAGCCCACACCCACAGTGACACACCTACTCCAACAGGGCCACACCTCCTAACAGTGCCATTCCCTGGGCCGAGCATGTACAGACCCCGGGACGAGCATATACAGACCCTGGGCCAAGCTTGTACAGACCCCGGGACGAGCATATACAAAGCCATCACAGGTTCCAATTAGTGCGGCCCATCTTGCATCCATGGAAGACCGCCACTGGGGCATGGCAACCTCCAGAGTCCACAACCCTGAGGGAACTGTCTCTCTCTTCTCCAGCAGTCAGCAGTTTCAAATAGCTCCTCAAGGACAGAGGGGCCTTGTGGGCCACTCTCTGCTCCAGGCTGGAATGCTGGTTAGCTTGATCTCTTGTAGATCTGACCCAGCTCTGGTTTTGTTTTTTGGTTTTTTTTTTTCAGAGCTGAGGACCGAACCCAGGGCCTTGCGCTTGCTAGGCAAGCTCTCTACCACTGAGCTAAACCCCCAACCCCGGTTTGTTTGTTTGTTTGTTTGTTTGTTTAATCTATTATTTTTGGATGCAGGACATGAATGCCATGTCACATGGGTGGAGGTCAGAGGATGGCTTTTGGGAGTCACTTCTCTCCTTACAGCATGAAGGTTTGGGGGATCGAACTCAGGTTTTCAGCTTGGCAGCAAATGCTCTTACCTGCTGAGCCATCTCACTGGCCCCAAAAAGGCATACTTAGGCGAAACAGGATTTACATGGAAAAAAAGCTGAGATCATTGATCAGAAGTCTTAAAATTAGTGCAGCTCTCTGTGGTTCTGAATCGGGTAAATGTTTTTTCTTCTCTGGTTGTAACGGTTGATTTTAGTTGTCAATTTGACTGGATTAGGCAACAATCAATCAGTTTGCAGGTGTGTCAATCTGGTTTTGGCTACTATAATAATGAGACAGGTTAACTTTATAAAGAAAAAAGATTTATTTAGCTCCCCATTTTGGAGGTAGTCCCATTGGTTTGGCCTCCCTGATCATGGTGCCCCTGCAGAAGTGTTTGTCCTGGACGCTGTCACCGTGTTGAGAAGGCGCAGAGCAGTTTGGGGCTTGACTCACTTATGACAACTTGCTTTGGTGAGAGCTCAGGATTATCAGGTGGTTGAGGCAGGAAAGTCACTGCCTTCCATGGGTGACAACGGCAGTGACCTAAGGATCTCCCCTAGCATCACCTCTTAAAGATGCCACATTATCTTCCTGCTCTGCGAGCTTCCAGCACATGGACCCTGGGTCCATGTCCATATCCAGGCCGTAGAGGCCGGGTATGCCTGCCTGAGGATACTGGCAGGATACGAGCTGGGCTGAGTGGGAAGATCTGCAGGCTTCCATCCAATTAGCCCAGGTAAGACCAAGGAAAGGGGAGATAAATTCTGTCTGTCTGTCTGTATCTCTGTCTCTCTCTTCCCCTCTCCTGTTGCTGGGACATGCTACTGCGGATTCTCTAGGGTAACGAGCTTAGGAAATGAATCTACGTTACAGAAGGGGATTTGTGAGATTGGTTTACATGATAGGGGACTGTGTGAGCCAACAGTGGCCGTCTGCGCACAGAGAGGCTGAGAACGTGAAAGTGGCTCGCTGCACCGTTAGAGGCCTCAGCAAGCCTTGCACATTGGAGTCTTCCTCTTCCCATGTGACTTCCTTTCTACTTCTGTGTGTCTGTGTATGTGACACAGTTACTTTTATTAGAACTGCTACAGGGATATGGGTGCCTTACCAGTCGCTGTATCGGTGAAGGAATGTCTCTCCGTCGGCAACCGTTAGTTAACTTCCTGTGGTTCCTCAGGGAGGTGTGGGGCTCATACGCTTGCCCTAGTTTCATTATTTTACCTGTGGAAGTCCAGTTCTCCCAGCCCCATATAGTGACCTTATTCTTTTGTCAGTATGTGTTTTGGACACCTTTGTTCGCAATTATGTGGCTATAGCTTTCTGGATCCCTGTGATCAGTCCGATGGTTGGCTTCGAGCATCTACATCTGTATTTGTCAAGCTCTAGCTGAGCCTCTCAGGAGACAGCTATATCAGGCTCCTGTCAGCTTGCACTTCTTGGCATCAGCCATATTGTCTGGGTTTGGTGTCTGCATATGGGATGGATCCCCGGGTGGGGCAGTCTCTGGATGGCCTTTCCTTCAGTCTCTGCCCCACTCTTTGTCCCTAAATTTCCTTTAGAGAGGAGCAATTCTGGGTTAAAATTTTGGAGATGGGGCTGGAGAGATGGCTCAGTGGTTAAGAGCACCCGACTGCTCTTCCAGAGGTCCTGAGTTCAATTCCCAGCAACCACATAGTGGCTCACAACTATCTGTAAAGAGATCCGATGCCCTCTTCTGGTGTGTCTGAAGACAGCTACAGTGTACTTATATATAATAAATGAATAAATCTTTAAAAAAAATTTGGAGATAGGTGGGTGACTCCATCCTCCAATGGGGGAGGTGGGGCATGCCTAACCTCTGGATTATGGTCTTTTTTTTTTTTTTTTAGTTCTTTTTTTCGGAGCTGGGGACCAAACCCAGGGCCTTGCGCTTCCTAGGCAAGCGCTCTACCACTGAGCTAAATCCCCAACCCCTGGATTATGGTCTTGACAGGTTCTCCCTCCCCTTTTTGGGGTATTTCAGCTAATGTCATCCCCATGGGGTCCTGAGAGACTCTTGCATTCCTGGCATCTGGGACTTTCTGGTTGTTACCCCCAGTTCCTCATACCCCATTCTGAAGGGAAGTTTGGCATAGTTCTTATCCTCGGTCCTCTACACTGTAGCCTTACCCCACTGGCTTTTTCCAGGATCATCTTCTTTGTATTTGACTTTTACAGCTTGTTTATGATTTTTTTGGTAGATTTTGTTGTACTTTCTAAGTTAAAACAAAATCTAGGTGCCAATGAGATGGTTCATGGAGTGAGGGTCCTTGCTGCTAAGCCCCATGACCTCAGTACAATTTCAGGGACACACAGGGCTAAAGGAGAGAGCCAACCCCTGCAAACTGTCCTCTGAAACTAACCAAAGCATCCAGTCCTGCTGGGCATGTAATGCACACCTTTAATTTCAGCAGAGGCAGAGGCAGAGGCAGAGAGGCAGAGGCAGAGGCAGAGGCAGAGGCAGAGGCAGAGGCAGAGGCAGAGGCAGAGAGGCAGAGGCAGAGGCAGAGAGGCAGAGGCAGAGAGGCAGAGGCAGAGGCAGAGGCAGAGAGGCAGAGGCAGAGAGGCAGAGGCAGAGGCAGAGAGGCAGAGGCAGAGAGGCAGAGGCAGAGGCAGAGGCAGAGAGGCAGAGGCAGAGGCAGAGGCAGAGAGGCAGAGGCAGAGGCAGAGAGGCAGAGGCAGAGAGGCAGAGGCAGAGGCAGAGAGGCAGAGGCAGAGGCAGAGAGGCAGAGGCAGAGAGGCAGAGGCAGAGGCAGAGAGGCAGAGGCAGAGGCAGAGAGGCAGAGGCAGAGGCAGAGAGGCAGAGGCAGAGAGGCAGAGGCAGAGGCAGAGGCAGAGGCAGAGGCAGAGGCAGAGGCAGAGAGGCAGAGGCAGAGGCAGAGAGGCAGAGGCAGAGGCAGAGGCAGAGGCAGAGGCAGAGAGGCAGAGGCAGAGGCAGAGGCAGAGGCAGAGGCAGAGGCAGAGGCAGAGGCAGAGAGGCAGAGGCAGAGGCAGAGAGGCAGAGGCAGAGAGGCAGAGGCAGAGGCAGAGGCAGAGAGGCAGAGGCAGAGGCAGAGGCAGAGGCAGAGGCAGAGAGGCAGAGGCAGAGGCAGAGAGGCAGAGGCAGAGGCAGAGGCAGAGGCAGAGGCAGAGGCAGAGGCAGAGGCAGAGGGGCAGAGGCAGAGGGGCAGAGGCAGAGGCAGAGGCAGAGGCAGAGGCAGAGGCAGAGGCAGAGGCAGAGGCAGAGGCAGAGAGGCAGAGGCAGAGGCAGAGGCAGAGGCAGAGGCAGAGGCAGAGAGGCAGAGGCAGAGGCAGAGGCAGAGGCAGAGGCAGAGGCAGAGGCAGAGAGGCAGAGGCAGAGGCAGAGGCAGAGGCAGAGGCAGAGGCAGAGGCAGAGGCAGAGGCAGAGGCAGAGGCAGAGGCAGAGGCAGAGGCAGAGGCAGAGGCAGAGGCAGAGGCAGAGGCAGAGGCAGAGGCAGAGGCAGAGGCAGAGGCAGAGGCAGAGGCAGAGGCAGAGGCAGAGGCAGAGGCAGAGGCAGGCAGATTTCTGTGAGTTGAAGTCAGCCTGGTCTACATAGCTAGCTAAAGACCAACCAGGGTTGCATAGTGGGACCCTATCTCAAACACACAAACACCCTCCCCTGTCACACACACAGACAGACACATCAGGTAGCCCGAGAAATGACTGGAAGAACAAGACTGGAGGGAATCTATGAGGCCGTAAATACTGCCAAGCGGTTCTTCCTAACCCAGTGGCAGATACTGGAAGAGACCCCTAAACCCAAGAGCACTGAGAGAAAGTTCCTTGCTGGAGCAGAAGCCGGGTCTTGCAGACAAAAGTGTTGATGGACAGATGTCCTGATGCTACAAAAAGAATGTAGGGTTCAACATAGATGAAACCCAAGCACAGCAAAGCAGTTTGAAAGTTAACAATACTGGAAACAGTTTCTGCACATCTAAGTAGAAGAGTTCCACCGGGAAGCTGGCATCCTGACTTCTGCCTGGTCCTTCTGCCTGGCCACGTACCATCTGCTGGGAGGAGCCTTCTGCTGCCTCCTTCTTCCACTGCATTCAGAAGACATTCCGGTTGTACCTCGTGAATGGCCTGCTTGCCCTGCTAAGTAGCTAATGCACTAGATTTTATGTTTTTTAAAAAAGAAAATCTCATACACACACACACACACACACACACACACACACACACACACACACACACCCTTGGGAAAACTTAACTTTGGCATAGATTTACATAGCTGGAATTGTCGATTCTGAAAAGGTTAGACTTATACTATGCTACAGGGATATGTTAGTTTCTAGAACTCAGACTTTCTTACGTATTAATATTCTATGTACTGATCCCCGGAGCTACGATTCCAAAGGAGAATAAAGATCAAAGTTTACACGAAACTGAAGCAGCAGGGAACAGACAGAAAAGGTGAGAAAACCCATGTGATCATTAAAACACACTTCTGGCTGGAATATAAAAAATAAATTCCCTTTTTCTGATGTTGACCCACCTGCGGAAAGAATGCAATGGTAAAAGAACAAATTCCTCTGGTTCTCAAACATTTGGCTCATTGTGAAGACAGTGTTTTTCCACTCTCTAGAAATGGGAGCGCCTTTTCATTGACTAAACAGAAGCCACGTCGGGTTAAGAGTATCTTTGCGGTTAGGCGTGGTGATGAGCATCTTTAATCACAGCACTCAGGAGGTAGAGGCAGGCAGATCTCCGTGAGTTTGAGGCCAGCCTAGCCTACATAGTATGTTGTAGGCCAGCCAGGGCTACATGGTGAGCCCTTCACAAACCAAGAACAACTGGATAGGAAACAAACAACAAGCCACCACTGAAACCTTTGCTGTCGTGTTAGATTTGAGGCAGCGTAAAGAGGCAGGAGGCAGGAGAGAGACCAGAGGCTGACCTTAACAAATTGTTTCTCTCAAACAGGAGGGGCCGACACGGTGGTAAAGGAGCCAAAGGGAAAGGGGGCACTTGGGGTTTACACAGGAGGTTTGGAAGACAGCTGCCAGAGGCTCCCTGAAAGCCTGCACTTCTCCCTCCTGGAATTGTTTGTCCAGACAAGGACATTTTATCCTCAGAGACACCTTACCCCAGATATCAGGATGTGGCCCACAGTAGGCGGTGGGCAGTGAGTTTGGCAAAGGCATTGATGGGGAAGCGGCTGGAGTTTCAACACAGGGCTTCGGTCAGAGTCTGGCAGAGTTTGCTCAAGATTTAGTCTAAAAGTTACATGTCAAAGTAACTTTTATTCACCTGATGTAATTGTCTCCTAGGTTTACTGCCTCTGTCTGCTAACCCAGGCTTAGTCCTGAAAGCCGGTTAGCCTCCGTACAATCTAACTAGGCCTAGAATGCTTTCAGCCTCTGAGACTTGCTACTGAACAAGCTCACCCTTTCTTGTTCTCTCTGAACTCTAACTGGCTGGCTCAGCTCAGCAGTTCTGGCTCAGACTTCTTGCCGACTGGTTCAGTCTGGCTTCTCCTGATCATTCTCCAGCTCATTCTGTCTTCACCTGTGTCAAACTTGCTCTGTGTCTGCAGCCTGTCTCTGTACAACTGTCCCAGCAAAACCGCCTCCTCTCTTCTCTTCTCTTCCCTCCCCCCTCCCCTCCCTTCCCCCTCCCCCTTCCCTCCTCCCCCCTTCCCTCTCCTCTCCTCTCCCCTCCCTTCCCCCTCCCCCTTCCCTCCTCCTCCCCACTTCCCTCTCCTCTCCTCTCCTCTCTCTGCACTGCCCCTTAAGTAGCTTCCCATGCCTCTCCTCATGAGAGTTGGGCATGCCCTAGTCTGTCAAATCTTTCTCTGATCCATCACTTTGTCTGCCACTCAATTAGAAGTCACTTTCTTTTTTTTTTAATGTTCTTCCCAGCACTGTTTTTTAAGATTTATTTATTTACATATATATATATATATATATATATATATATATATATATATATATATATATATATATGTACACTGTAGCTGTCTTCAGAACACCAGAAGAAGGCATCAGATCTCATTACAGATGGTTGTGAGCCACCATGTAGTTGCTGGGAATTGAACTCAGGACCTCTGGAAGAACAGTCAGTGCTCTTAACCGCTGAGCCATCTCTCCAGTCCCTAGAAGTCACTTTCAAACATGGCTGCTTCCTTCTACAAACTGGCATTACCGCCAATGTTTGGTCTGTATTCTGGCCAGAGGGATTAAAGATGTGTGGTATGACTGAGACACACCACAACTAAAAACAGGTGTTTTTAGTAAACAACCCAATCTCGGAGTTCACAATGTGATCAAATATCCTGTGATAGCTAGATGGAGACAAACTGCCACAGTTTTGTTTATACGTGGCGGTATATCTATTTATTTGTTTTTGTTTTGTTTTTAATTTTTAAAGATGTTTCATTTTGTGTGTATGTTCATTGTGTATACCATGTGTGTGCCTGGTACCTGTAAAGGTCAGAGAATAGCATCGGATCACTTGGAACTGAGTTATGGAAGGTGGGTTCTGGGAACTGAATCCTGGTCCTCTGAAAGAGCAACGAGTGCTCTTAATGACTGAGCTGTTTCTCCAGCCCCAAGTGGTATATTTGTCTAACAGGATTTTCCATTTATAACTATTTACAGGGCAGTAAGATGGGCTCGGCAGGGAGAACACTAGTTGCACAAGCCTGCCAGGCCAGATGCCACCTCTGTATCCCACTGACGACGAAGCTGGGTGTAGGGCTATACACCTATAATTCCGACACTCCTACTGTGAGAACCAACTGTCTGCAGGCTGGTGGACTGGCTAGCCTGTGGTATACAGCATGGCAGGAACAAGAGCAACCCTGCCTCAAACCGAAGTGAAACAAAATAAGAGAAAGCTAACCCCTGATCTTTACACACACGCCATGGCATGCAAATGCCCACTAACATGTATACATCATACATAGACATACGTAATAGTAAAACAAATTTTTTAAAGGTTTTCTCATATTGAAGTAGAATAAAGTATAAAAGACCAACTATTAGATATCGACTTACTGATTTATTTAGTGATTTGCTTAAAGCCCTGCTTGCACTGTCTGTTTGCCAAGCATGACGTCACTTGCTACCTGGAACAGAATGACCTGGAGAAAGAGCTGAAAGGTCGTTGCCCTTAACAACCTGCTGACTGCTACATGCAACTCTGTTAGATCTTGCCTGCTTGCCTGCCTCGTCTTACAGTTTTAAAGCAAAACTGAGAACACAGGCATTACCCAGGATTGAAGCCCTTTCAGGAGATAGGTCCACCAGTGACATCTCTCTTCCCTCTCTTTGGTGATGGAGTGTTTATTCAAGAACACTCCTGGCAACAGTATCACTTTACACAATGGTACTGGGGATGTTTGTGGAACAGCGTGTGTTGATGTGTAGTTAAGAGTACCTCTGTCACTCCATGAGCAAAGCTGGTAAACACACAGGTTTGTACTTTCAGTTTCAAGCAGGTCAGTGGAGTGCTTCAAAAGCAGTTTGGGCAAACACAGCCTGTGGTTTCTGAGACACACAACCACACTCTCCTGCCAGTATACAAGCTTGTTCTTCCTGGCAATGCCAACGATAAGTGAGGAAAAGGAGATACAATTCTTAAATTCAGAGTTAGACTGGTCAAAGTAATGAGAATAAGTGATTGTTGTCTGTCAGCCATAAATGAGATCTTCATCACCTCCTGCAAGGCTACGAGATCATCATCAGAAGGGGCAGAAAGACTGAGGAAGGAGTGCTGTTGTAGGATGCTGTCTTCC
The DNA here is from genome assembly GCF_021556685.1 of Rattus norvegicus. NCBI lineage: Eukaryota > Metazoa > Chordata > Mammalia > Rodentia > Muridae > Rattus > Rattus norvegicus. Next base: position 23,889,304 of record NC_141551.1, on the reverse strand, counting down.
AGGCAGGACATAGATGTTGTATTGTTTTTAGTTTTTTGAGATAGTGTTTCTCTTTGTAGCCCAGGCTGTCCTGGAACTTGCTCTGTAGACCAGGCTGGCCTCAAACTCACAGCAACTCACTTGCCTCTGTCTCCCGAGTGCTGGAACTGAAGGTGTGTGCACCACCACCATCACCTGTGGACATCACATTCTTGAACAGATTTGGGCCTGCCAAAATCTAATCCTGCAGGAGAGAGGAGCTCACAAGGCCCACCCCTAGGGAAGGATCATCGGCATTTAACTGTTGCTGGGGGAGAAACTACATTTTCTTCAGTGGTGTAGCCATTTGTAAGGCGCCAGATAAATGAAAAAAAGAAATAAAAAGGAAAGGAAAAGACATGACTTGTCCTAGGTAGGTGGAGGAGAAAGTTTATTACACATATGTGGGAGAGCATAGCTAGAGGCAGACACATCTGGGAGTTCAGAGTGGGCATGACCAGACTAAGCTGGGCTATGTGGGGAGAGGGGGAAGGGAAGGGAGAGGTGGGGACTGAGCCAGAGAATGACTCTTAGCCAACGGAAGGGGTGGTCAGTGTGAAGCAAAAGCCTTGTGACTAGTTACTAGTGTGAGAGTAGTTTGCACTTATCCAAGCCTACAGTATACAAAGAAGCAAACTCTAGCAAGGGCAGCTAGGTGGAGGTGGGGGTGGCGAATGGCTAGCCAAATTTCAGAAAGAAAAAGACATTGGCTGCACAGCTGCCTGCTAGTGACAGAGTTACTGTTGACTTATCCTTGCTACTTGTAACACCTCACCAATAGAACTGTTAGGAAACCAAGAAAATACATGTATTGTTCTAACCAAATTGGATATTGTTAGAGTTGATCTTTTTGTCTGTTGTGGGTTCCCTTTCTAGGGCGAGTTGGTGTGTGTGTGTGTGCGTGTGCCTGTGCGTGTGTGTGTGTGTGTGTGTGTGTGTGTGTGTAGATGTGTCTTTCCAGGGAAAGTATGTCACTCAACAGAGGTAACTGGTGTAATGACTGGGTCCTGTACAGTCACTGCTCTGGCCCTTTCTCTAAAGGGCCTCCCCCTCCCCTTCTACCTCCTCCCCTCCCCCTTCCCTCCTGTTCCTCTTCCTCCTCCTCCCCTCCCCCTCCCTCCCGCCTCCCTCCCCTCGTTGTCGTCCTCGTCGTCCTCCTCCTCCTCCTCCTCTTCCTCTGGAGGCTTGTGGACCAGCTTGTGAGTTCCAGAACAGTGAGGGCTACACAGAGAAGCCCCATCTCAAAACAACAACAATAATAAACAAAAAAACCCCAAAACAAACAAAACAAAACCATAAACAAACCAGTGAGTGAACAAATGAGTAAGTAACTAAGAAAATAGACAAATAGATGACTAGATAAATAGATGAATGAATGAGTGAATGAATAACGACAAGGCCTGAATGCCATGGCACTGCTGATTGTCAGTCCCTTCACCTAACACCAAGCTTGGGTGCTACCTGCTCACCACCACAAACACACCTACCACACTGGTCTGCACTATCATACAACACACATCCCTGCATACATGAAAAATGTACACAAACAAATCAGAAGGCAACAATGTTTGGGCAGTGACCTATCATTGCCATGGACAGATGGGCATTCTGAATCTCAAAGTTCACCAAGTTGGAAGATAGTAACCTGGAAAGATGGGGCCACAGTGGGCGTGCAAACAGGCGATTCATGAGCCTCTGTTATCCATTTTAGTGTTTCCGAGTGGAGTCTCCTAGTTATGTGAAACAAAACCAACAAGGATAGAAAAAATCAGGACAGCAGTGGAAGAGTTAAAACTCCCATTTGTATTAGTCAGGAAAAAGAGATTTTTTTTTTTTATTTTCGTAGAGTGTCTCTTTTAGCCCAGGATAAAAGAGTTGTTTTTATTTTTGTAGAGGGTCTCTTTTAGCCCAGGATGGCTCCTACTTGCTATGTTCCTGAAGAGCATCTTCAGATGCTATTTCCAGCCCCTGCATGCTGGGATTGCAGGCATGGGCCAGCACCCCCCGCTTTATGCAGTTCTCCAGTAATGAGAGTGTGGGACCTAGGCCAGGGCTCCCACCTCCCTCATGAGTCAGATCCCCAGCACTGCTGTCTGTTTTATTCCTAGTTCATCACATTTGTGCTTATAGTTATTATGTATTTATTTTTTACTTTTATTCTGTCTGTCTGTCTATCTATCTATCTATCTATCTATCTATCTATCTATCTATCTATCTATCATGCCTACCATCTGTCTGTCTGTCTGCCTGTCTATCCATCCATCCACCCACCCACCCACCCACCCACCCATCTATCTATCTATCTATCTATCTATCTATCTATCTATCTATCTATCTATCTATCTATCTATCTATCTATCATGCCATCTATCTATCTATCTATAATGCCTACCCACATCAGGGAACCCAATGCCTCTGTCCTCCCTGAGCACCCGCACTCTCTTGAGAATATCCACACACATACATGTACACATTTAAAAGCCATATAAATTAAACTTAAAATAATTACCCTGGCATTAAAAAGAATGAGAACAAAGAGACCTTGGGCTGCGGATGGGAAGGACTGCCGGGCACTGGGTTGGGAAGCTAAGCTGGTCCAGGTGCCCAGGGTTCTCTCCTCAGCAGTTCATAACCTGGGGTGTTGCTGCAGTCCACACGGCAGTTCTGCTGGCTTTTGGGACTGAGGGTAAGGATGAGTAGAAGCCAGGCTACTGATTTCCAACTCTTCCTTCCTCCCTCCCTCCCTCCCTCCCTTCCTTCCTTCCTTCCTTCCTTCCTTCCTTCCTTCCTTCCTTCCTTCCTTCCTTTGTTTCTTTTTTCTTTCTCTTTCTTCCTTTCTCTTTCTTTCTTCCTCTTTCTTTCCTTCTTTTCTTCTTTCCTTCTTTTCTTCTTTCCTTCCTCCATCCCTCCCTTCCTCCCTTCTCCTCCCCATCCCTTTTTCTGAGATAGGGTTTATTTGTATAACCCTGGCTGTCCTGGAACTAACTCTGTAGCCTTGAACTCTTAGCCCCAGTCCCCGGAATGCTGATCACACAGGTCTGAGTGATCACTGATGGCTAAAGTTGGGATTTCATTGTTGTTGCTTGTTTATCTTTTTGTACGTGGGACCCAAATACAAATAGGAGCCTCAACAATAAACACTGTGCCTTAGGGTCTTACTGCTGTGAACAAATACCATGACCAAGGCAACTTTTTTTTTCCCGGAGCTGGGAACTGAACCCAGGGCCTTGCGTTTGCTAGGCAAGCGCTCTACCACTGAGCTAAATCCCCAACCCCCACAAGGCAACTCTTATAAGGACAAGATTTAATTGGCACTGGCTTACAGGTTCAGAGGTTCAGTTCATTATCATCAAGATGGGAACATGGTGACATCCAGGCAGGCATGGTGCAGGAGATGCTGAGAGTTCTACATCTTCATCTGAAGGCTGCTAGCAGAAGACTGATCTCCAGCTAGCATGAAAGCCCAAACCCACAGTGACACACCTACTCCAACAAGGCCACACCTCCAAACAGGACCACTCCCTGGGCCAAGCATGTACAGACCATCACACATGGGAATAGTCGATGCTCTGCCTAAGGTCTCTCTGACCTCTGTGGTTTGGTTCCTGTTTTGTTTTATTTTCTGTTGTTGTTATCATATCTGTAAACCTACATTCCTTCCTCCCTCCCTCTCTTTGTCCCTTCCTTCCTACTCTCCCTTTCTCTTTTTCCTCCCCACCCCACATAGGAAGCAAGCATGACAAAGCTTGTGCTGCTTTTCTTTTTAGCCATTCTGGTGTACGTTACCTGGTGTGTGCTACTCCAACCTAGATGGTGGTGAATTCACACGGTTGCTTTCATCTTGGCGAGATTACCAGCCAAGATGTCTGCCATCTACATGACTGCCTCCATTCTGGTGAGGTCAACGTTTAATAAAGTAATAAAACAAGACATTAAAAACAAACATAGGAACACAAAACCTTCCTGGGGTTAGAGAGAAACAGGGAAAGGTGGTGCTGGGAGCCTGGCTCATGGGGAAATCCTGGGCTAGGGTGCCCGAAGCTCTGGGCTTCATCCTCTGTACTGCATAAACTTGGTATGCTGGCCCACGTCTGTAACCCCAGCACTCAGGAGCTGGAAATAAGCAGACCAGGTGTACTCCGGGGGGGGGGGGGGGGAGGCTGCTTCCATGGTTCTTTCCACACTTAGCTCTTTTCAGCTTTTTGAGGGAGCTCCGAGCTCACATCTCTTTTAGCTTATTCAATATACTTCACTTCTTCTTCTTCTTCTTTTTTTTTTTAAAGATTTATTTTTTAAATGTGAGTACACCATTGCTCTCAGACACACCAGAAGAGGGCATCAGATCCAATTACAGATGGTTGTGGGCCACCACATGGTTGCTGAGAATCGAACTCAGGACCTCTGGAGGAGCAGCCAGCGCTCTTAACCACTGAGCCATCTCTCCAGCCCTATACTTCACTTCTTTATTTGACTTAATTTTTTCTGGAAGCCAGCAAGTCCATGCATTGCTCTCCCTCTCAGGGCACCAGACACATGGTCTCATGGCCTCTCTCAGGACTTCTGAGTGCTGCTGGGAGTGAGTCTAAATTATTTTTACATTATCATTGTTGCTGTTGTTATAATAGTATTGTTATCTCTTTAACCTTTACCTTTTTATCATGAGGCAGAGCAGAGAGGGAGAAAAGAGAGAGAGAGACGCTTCACTGTCTGTAGCAGTCTTCCCAATCTTCCCAATTTCTCCTTGTTCTATTTTCAACAGTCTCTGAAGCCCTTTCCTACTACCACTTTCCCCTGCCTACAATGTTACTGATTTCTTGAGGAATTATTTCCTGTCCATCCCAAGAGACCCTGTCAAATCTTTGTCTATAGGGATTGTAGACAAACTCCTTTTTCCCATATGAACTGCATATTGCCTGAGTTTACACACTGAGTAAGAATCTGCCAAGACAAAGGATCATGTTGGAAGACAACCCCTATTTCAGTGATTTAGCAAAATTTTGGTGATAGTTTATAGATACAAGCCAGCCAGAAAGGTCAGGCTTGCTCTATCATTCCCTAGGTAGAAAATCAAACTTTCACAGCTGGTACTGAGCCCCAACTAGTCCTGTCTTTGGCCTTGATTCAGGGACCAGGCTCAATGACAGTTACATGAAGTCTAGAGCTGCTTGTATCCAAGCGACCAGGTTCACACTTAGCCTGAAGCTTGGCCTTTAGCGCCCCGCAGCCCCTTTCCTTCCCAGTGCCACTCAACATGGGCCAAATGAGGAGAACCAGGTAGGAAAGCACATCACTTGGTAGAAACACCAAAGAGAAACGAGCTGCAGGGTGAAAAACCCACTGGGTTAACTCTCCAACACTCCAACTGAAGTAAGTATTCTGCCTTCTCTGTAAGTTCCTGGTAGGGTGAACAGTTTCCTCAGTACTATATGACCCTACATGGGCAGCCACCTCCACTAAGCTAGAGGCCACTTCACTGTCCAGACCACATCACTTTGATTTAGCATATGAGCACTTATTAGATTCCTTGGTAGCTTGCCCCTCCCTCTGCAGTGGAAGTGAGAGACGAATAAGACACTATCCACAGTAGGACCTCATGTAGGCATTTCCGATGCCTGCACCTATGAGTGCCCTGAGCGTCAGGCAGGTACTGATGCCAGGCAGAATTAAAGAAGCAAGAACTAAAGTACTCAGAGGAGATGAGAAGTCCACACGATAGTTTCCAGAATAAAGGAGTTTCCCTCAGAAACTGAAGGGAATTTGAGATGGAAAGAAAGAAGGAGATGTGGTTCTCCAGGCTGTTCCTGAGCTGCCTATAGAAAGGTAAGCTGCCTCGTGGGGAGGGAGGGGAGGAATCACTCTGAAGTTGGAAAGGGCTCTGTGACAGTCCTTCATCTTGGACTGTTTGGTCTAATACATTGGGTGTGTTTCATGATCAGCATCATGTGAACGTCTTAGTAGAGGACCTACGACAGGAGGTAGAGGAGGAGAACCCTTGGACTATCTAGGAACTCAATGTCCACTCTGGGAAGTCTGGACTAACCCTAAGAGAAGTTGGTCCTAAATAGGAGTGTTCATTTAAAGTGCAGTGTCATGGGGACACCCGGTGACAGCACAGGTAACATCCAGGAGGGTAAGTGTCTAAGATGTTCCGAATTGTGCAGATGGGATCAGAGAGCTGTGTAGGGTGGTGCTGTTATGCAGGTGAAGGAAGGCACAAGATAAAACAAGGCCTGACACTGACAGGGGGGAGGTGGGAACAGAGGTTTTAGGAGAGGGCGAAGCAGAAAGGGAGAGGCAACATGGAGGCAGACGTATACGATCCATTGCTATGCATCCCTATATAGATACAAGTTGCTATGGATATTTCTTAAGGGATGGATTTCTACAAGTCAATTTATCTTATCTAGGTAGGTGGTTTATGTCTTTATCAATTGGTTGTGAGTTTATGTGGATGTATCATGGATTGTGAATTTAACATATAAATCTGATTGTTAAGTTACAGTTTATTGAGTTATGATTTTACCCAGTAGCTGGAACCAGAGAGTTCGAAGCTAGTAGAGAGCTGCCAGGAGAGATACTAACCAGAGATAAATTATGGTTAGTTTCATATAGCTCTCCAGTGCCAGAACTAACTCTAAGGACCAGCATGGCTAGGTGCCACGCTGGAACGGCTGGAGAATTGCCTGGGTCTGAGAGTACTTTGGGGCAGCGTGGAGCCACTGAGATAAAAGCACCCCTAAGTGTCATGTGGCCAGCACCAACGCGGGATAAAAGGTACAGGTTTTTCCAATATTTACCGCAACAGAGCTGACTCCTGACTCAAACACTGTCTAGTCCAACCCAGTGTGGGAGCTGGATGAAATTTAAAAAGTACAGGCTGTAGCCAACTCTAGCCAGGTTCCATAGCCTGGGGCTATCCATAGACTGGTTCTCTACAATGTCCACACAAATCTCCTGTCTCTCCATCTGCAGCAAACTCAGCAGACACACCTCAGTATCTCTCCCCAGCCAAGCCAATGAGGTTAACCCCCACTCCTCACCCTGAAGGCAGCCCCACTCACACAGGTTGTGCTTGCAGGCAATGTAGGGCAGGATGAAATCATTCTGAGTGATCTTGTTTGACCAGCAGATAAGTAGGGCTAGCATGGATGGATATTCAGATGGGGTATGAGGTTCCAGCCTCAATTCCCTGGGCTAGGGCCAACAGGTGGCTTGCCATTTTGCATTGGTAGCCTGGGAAGCCCTCTATCAACACACTGGACGATGAATGGAAGGGCTGGAATACACCCCATCACAGAAATACTGTACAGCCACCAGGAATGGGAGCATAAGAGCAAAAGAATTGATTCCAAATCCCAGGGCAAGATGATGAAGTGTGGACACTATGACTTTCCCAAGCCTCTCCTTTCTCTCTACCTACATTTGGGACAGTTCAGACCTACCTTGAATTTCTCACTCAGCCACTGGTTTCTCATAATCAGGAGTAAGGGGGCTGGGGATTTAGCTCAGTGGTAGAGCGCTTACCTAGGAAGCGCAAGGCCCTGGGTTCGGTCCCCAGCTCCGGAAAAAAAAAAAAAAAAGATCATAATCAGGAGTAAGAAGAAATCATCCCATTGTCCAACACTCCTACTCCAAGGACCCCCCGGCCCCCCTAAGGCACGGGATTGGCAACCTCAAATACTGAGTCTAACAATCCAAGGCTTGAGGGGTCAAGAGTGCTTGGGACTGTGGGTCCTACATCTGTAACACTTACAAACGTGTTAGGCAAGTCTTCGTGGGGAATGTGGCCTAATTTCAACAGGGGCGTCCCTGAGCGGCACACCACAAAAGCCACTGGCTCACAAAAGCCATCAAAGCGTTTGCAAGCCCCTCCTTCTCAACCCAGTCTATCCCCCCAACCCCCGCTCTCAGCAGTAAAATGTCCCACAGGAGCTGTTCAAAATGGCAGATCTTGTCAAAATGGCTGGCACCACAACATGTAGGCCTGCAAGCAGACATAGGAGTTGCAGCACTGCCTTTCCCATCTCAGCTAACCCTCAGGTGCTGTCCACAGTGGCAGTACCTCCTCTCCAGCTTCCCATCCCTCCCCACCCCCCAGAAGCCCCACAGGGATAGCACCTCAGTAAAAGCCAGTTGTGGCCAGGAAAGACTTCCTAAGCCACCAATCCCGGAACAGGAAAACACACCAATCTCTGAGTTCCCCCAAGCTCATGACTTAAAATCTCACCAATCTTCACTCTGAAAATCTGCCCTGAGAAGCTCTGTCCCCTTAGAAATCCTATATAAGCACTGTCCCTTTGTCCAGTTCCCTGCTGTCCGCTCCTGGGGGCAGAGGGCAGCTATCTCTGGATTCATCTCTCCACACCCTGAACCAGCCAATAAATCTTTTATGAGATTTCCTGCCTCGAGTGACTCTCGAAGCCAAGAAGAAGCAAAGAGAAGAAGAGAAGAACCAAAGAAAAGAAGCCGAGAGGCCCCTGACCTCCTCAGCTCAGTTGAGGCTACCCTCCCCTGGGAGCTGCAATGCCTCTGCTTAGGAGGAAACCTCAGGGCTATGTGATTCCTGGGTTCTGGCATCTCAGGATGCCCTTCCACTAGGATACCTTCTGCCCTCAAGGCTGTATGGTTCCTGGGTTTCAGAGTCCCAAGAAACCCTTCCATCTGAGCGGAAACACTTACAGAAGCGGAACCCTCTAACTCCAGGGTTCTGTTTTGAAACACCAAGACCAACAATCCTCAGGAGGTTTCTGGAAAAGGCAGATTCTAGGTCCACCTGGTGGAGACCTGTAGTGCAGGACCATCAGTCATAGGTTGCTAGGTATCAATAGACATTGGTAGGGAAGAAATATTACCAGAAGATTTCTATTCTATTCTATTCTATTCTATTCTATTCTTTTTTTTTAAAGATTTATTTATTTATTTATTAAGTACACTGTAGCTGTCTTCAGACACACCAGAAGAGGGCATCAGATCTCTTTACAGATGGTTGTGAGCCACCATGTGGTTGCTGGGATTTGAACTCAGGACCTCTGGAAGAGCAGTCGGGGCTCTTAACCGCTGAGCCATCTCTCCAGCCCTATTCTATTCTATTCTATTCTATTCTATTCTATTCTATTCTATTCTATTCTATTCTATTCTATTCTATTCTATTCTATTCTATTCTATTCTATTCTATTCTGTTCTATTCTATTCTAATTCTATTCTCCTTATAAGAGCCAAAGTTAACCTCTAAGGCCCACTTACCCAAGAACAAGGTAACTTCTCAGAATGCAGGAGCTGTAGTTTTTAGGAAACAAGCCATGCTTTCACCCTAAACAAATTCGTTTGAACCAACTACACTGGATGAACTTGGTCATATGTCTGGGAGAGAAGATTGATGCTGGCTCAGGGTTTCAGGCTACTTCACTCCACCATGACAGGAAAGGCATAGCATTATTTATGGCAGTAAGAGCACGTGGCAGAGACTCCTCACAACAGACCAAAATGCAGAGGACAGTGGAACCAGAGGACAGTCTATAACTTTCCAAGTCCCACTTCTAGTGAGTCACTTCCACCAATGAGTTCCCATCTGTCAAATAGTGCAACAGCTCAGTGTTTGATATGAGTTGTGGAGCAGGTACTCAACTCTGTGACTGTATCATATCCTTCATAGTTGTCCTCTGTGTTGAGCTGTGTGTGGGATTTTTCAGGTCATCCAGGTGCCTAGGCTTTACTTTGGCAGACATAGTTGAGACTCCTGAGAATTCTGCCTGACATCCTTGCCAGCCCAAGCTTTGGTTTAGTTGTATGCAGTATTACTCTTATCTGCATAGCCCTGATGGCCCATCAAGATGTATATCTCACTGGGCTTGATGCTTAGTGGTGTACGCCTTTAAAGTCAGGATTAGGAAGGCAGCAGCAAACAGATCTCTGTGATTTCAAGGCCACCCTGCTCTACATACCGAGTTTCTGAACAGCAAGGGCTATGTAAATAGCCTGTCTCAAAAACGGAAAAAAAAAAAAAAGGTTGTTATGGGTCTGGGCTCACTCAGAGATTTGTCATGAACAGAAATAAAATTAATAAAAGAAGCCTTTTTGTTTTTAATTAGACACTGGCACTCTGAATGATCAGGGCCAGGTCTGTTCCTGAAAGTGCTCCCAAGCCTTAGTCCCTAGCTATACTTGTTACCCAGTGTCACCTACTGTCATAGCAACAGACCTGAACTGCATCCACTGCTGTCATGGTAACAGACCTGAACATTCTATTTCCCAGAGTAGCAACAGAGCAGAAGACTCCATTGCTGTCATGGCAACAGATCTGATGTAGCCCCTAGTGTGTCATCAGCCTAATGCTTATAGAGTAAAAATCACGAGATTACATTTTTTTCTGCCTACATATTTTTAACATATATGTCTTGCAGCTATCCCAGTCATTTAGCAGAGTAAGCAAATTTGATTACAGAAGCAGAAATAGCAGTCTTATGACCTATTATCTTGCAAAAACAGCAAATTTTACAAGATCAGTCAATTTAAGAATAGTCTTCATGGGGCTGGAGAGATGTCTCAGCGGTTTAGAGCACTGTCTGTTCCCCAGTTCAATTCCCCAAAACCACATGATAGCTCACAATCTTGGGATCTGATGCTCTCTTCTGGCATGCAGGTATACATATAGATAGCGCATTCATACATAAAATAAATACATTTTTAAAAAAGAAGTCTTCCTTTGAGAAAAAAAGGGAAGAAAGCTGCTGGAATACAGCCTGTGCAAGCTGGGAGCTTACATGTTGGAGACTTTATTTTTTTCTTCTTTTTTACCTGCCAAACATAGTAAGTGTACATTTTAAATATAATGTTAACCATAAAAGATGAACATCCCTCCCATCTTTATTGATCTCTTAGATATCCTCTTCTGTGAAATGTTTAACGAAGGTCTCAGTTAGTCAGAGTTCTCTAAAGAAGCAGAACTGAATCTGTAATGAATATATAGACATATGCATATTAAAAGATATATGCATAGTTATTAGAGGGGCTTACAAGCTGTGATTAGAATAGTCCAATAGTGCTTATTTCCTAATGGAAATAGCCAGCAGTCCAGCAGTAGAGTCTCAGCAGCTCAGCAGTCCCTATATGGTACAACAGTCCTAGGAGATTCATAGAAGGCTACTAGTCATCAATGTATGTCACAATCCCATAGAAGTAGTTTCTAATTGCCGCAAAGGAATGTCTCAGCAGCAGAAGCAATAAACACAACAGTGACCAGGAAAGAAGGTACCAAAACTTACTTCTTTGATGTCCTTTTGTGTGTGATGCCACCAGAAGTTGTAGCCCAGATTTAGGGAGGGTCTTCCCACCTCTAATGATCCAATCAAGACAATTCCTCACTGGTGTGTCCAGCTGTTCTAGTTCCAGACGTAGCCAAGTAGACTACTGGGATTAGCCATCACAGAATAGCCTGTATTTTCTATACTTAGAGACTATAAAATTGTGTAGTTTCATCTATTTTTAAAAAACATTGACAGGGCCTTTGAAACTCTATGCTGGATATAGTTTTTTGTTTGTTTGTTTGGTTTTTAAATCTAATCCCATTCTGTGGATTTTCATGAGCAGAACTCTTTTTTTTTTTTTTTTCAGAGTTAGGGACCGAACCCAGGGGCTCTACCACTGAGCTAAATCCCCAACCCCATGAGCAGAACTCTTAATAACAGATTTGTGTTTTATTTTCTTCATGGAACTTTTTGTGTCCCATTTAAGAAATCTTTGTGTCCTGGGTCATCAACGTGTTTTATTTTCAAGGGGGCTAGAAAAATGGCTCAGGGGTTGAGTGTGTGCTGCTCTTCCAGAGGCCCTGTGTTCAGTTTCAATTATCTACCTTGGGCAGGTCTTTAGTGTCTGTAACACCAGCTCCAGAGGACTTTACACCCTCATGGGCACTTGCACTCACTGCACAGATATACACATAGTTTCTTTCCTTTTCTTTTAGATTTACTATATATAAGTACACTGTAGCTGTCCTCAGACACACCAGAAGAGCATCAGATCTCATTATAGATGGTTGTGAACCACCATGTGGTTGCTGGGATTTGAATTCAGGACCTCTGGAAGAGCAGTCATTGCTCTTAACCTCTGAGCCACCTCTCTAACCCCATTTCTTAAAATAAAACCTTTTAAAACAGAATTAGCCAGGCATGTTGGCACATGCTTTTAATTCCAGCACTCAGGTAGGAGGAGGGGGAGGACCAGGAGTTCAAGCCCAGTCTCAGCTACATATAAAAGGTCAGTTTTGGCTACACGAAAACCTGCTACAAAACAAACAATTGCAAAATCATCCCAACAGTACCTTCCGTACCCAGGAAGGTCATTGCATTTTATATGCTTTTGTCACAGGAACCTCCTGCTGGGTTTCCCCAAAAGCTTTATTTTCTATCAGACAGGCCTATCTTCCTAAAGCAGGGATTGAAAAAATAGCATCAAATATTGAGGTAGGATTTATATACGCTACCAAACTGCAAGGCTATGGAGTTTTCAAGGGTTTTTGGTTATATAGGAACTTGGCAGAACATTTCAAAATAATTTTCAGAACACATCTTATCCAGATGGATGGAGGTTAGGGTATAGGATGTGGAAGACGTCAAATTCCAGAAAATTAGTCAAGATGTGGTCAAACTCAAGTATTATAGGAAACAGGAATGAACTTATTTTGACCCTGTAACCAGGTGGCTTTTAATCTCAAGATGGAGTCAGGCTTGTCCATCAGTTTCAGTTCAGCTCTGTTCTACAAGGTGGTCAGGTATGTTTTTCAGAACTGGACAAAATCTCTTCCTAGACTGTAGGCAAGTTTTTCCTCTGGCCAGTACCTAGGGTTTTAGCTTTTCCCATTCTTCATTCACCATGGGACTCCTGAGGAAATCTTAATTCTTTGGAGTCCACTGTTTCAATAGTTCAGCAGCAGAGGGAACAGTACTTCTGAGTGTGCATGTGTACTAGACGTGTGTGGGTGCACACATGCCACTGTGTGCGTGTACATGCACAGCCCAGAGGTCAACGTCAGGTATCCCAGCTACTAATTCAGCTGAACTCTGAACTTTTCTTCACCCTTTCACAGGAAGCATTTTATCCACTGGGCTACTTCTCCAGCCCTTTCTTGATAAAATAGCCCCTTTCATTAGCTGGCTCGGTCATACACATCTTTAATTACGGCACTGAGATGGCAAAGAAAGATTTCTAAGCCCATCCTGATCTACATGATGAATTTCAGGCAAGCCAGTGAAGCCCTGTCTCATACAACAAAGCTTTCAGGTCTGAGATATGTCACGGTTACTGAAAAGTGCTTGCTGTTAAGCCTAACAGTTTGCTTCCCGTTCTGAGAGCAAGTAAAGGGTGGAATCAGCTCTGATTGTACATACACATGATGTATTCATACCATAGTAAGGCTTTTTTTTTTAAAGGTTTCAGCAGAGGATGATGGTGCATGCCTTTAATTTCAACACTCAAGAAGCAAAGGTGATAGAGCACTTTGAGGTGAAGGCCAGCTCAGCAAATTGCAGGCTACCAGGGTGACATAATGAGATTCTGCCTTAAAAAAGGGGCAAGATTTGTGTGTATAGACACACAGGAGTGAGCATAGGCCAATGGCATTATATCTCTTAGAATTGGAGTTTTAGGGAGTCTTGTATTGCCAGACACGGGTACAGAAATCCAAATTTAAGTTTTTGGCAGGAACAATAGACCATTTTGACTTTCCAACCCCCCCCCTTTTTTTTTTTGCAGAGGCCAGCTGAGGGCAGAGGGTGCCCTAGAACTGGAATTACAGGCAATCGTTGAGCTACCACGTGGATACAAGGATCCCAACCCGGGTTCTTTGCAACAAGAAGTACTCTTAACTGCAGAGACATGTCGTTAGCCCTTTGTTCCTGTTCTTTAAAGCATTTAAATTGACCACCATGCCTGTCTTATTTCATCCAGGCATTTCTATCCCCTCCTCTCCCTGTAGCCTAAATGAGAGGAGCATAGACCATCCATCACTCAAGAATTCAGACCAGCTTGAGGACATGGAGAGGCAACATGAACTGTATGTGAGTGACAGAGCACAGTTCTAAGGATACTGGGGAGATGCAAAGGCCCTGGGGAGTTGCTATAACCTTGAGCCTCTTCATAGCAGTGTCGGAGAGAGAAAAGGCCTCTCGGGGGCACAGCCACAAGCAGGCACACAGAGGCTGAATAACGTACAGAAGGAACAAAGGTATGGGAGGGAGGGAAACCCTGCACAGTATATCCTTACCTGTGCCCACTGGCTTAGCAGCTGCTGCTTTTCTCCCAGTCAGGGATACCAGGATGGAGTAGCTCTCCTACTTCAGTAGAGTGAATGGTTTCCTATTTGTCAGCCCCTAATCCAACCAGGGGCACTCCCCAACTAGAAAAAGTGGGGGAAATACACTTTATTGATTAAGGCAGAGCGTGTGTTTATTTCTCAGACTCTCTTCACTTGAATATAATTCTTCTCTCCCCATTGGTGAAGGTGAGTTGTCAGCAAGAATAGCTAGTGGATGTGCACTGTGTCTCCTCCTTTCAGGCTTGGGCTTCAGTTCCTGAGACAAGACTAAAGGCACGAAGAATATAGGAATCATAGGGAAATATGAGAACTGCTATGGTAGCTCCCTCTGGAAAATGGTGCAGAAAACTGAAATCAGACAACCCACCAAGGCCAAGTACTCTTGGCAAGATCAAGATGAAGAAAGGAGCCGCTGGCATCTAGCACTGTAGTTCCGACATGAAAAGAGTGGCTGGCAGGCCTGGACCTACACCATTCTGCCATCACAGGAAGTCTGCCATCAGAAGTCTCAAGGAACTGAAAGACCAGTTAGAAGTGCCACCATCTGAGACTCGCCTGGCCTGCAATGAATGGGCTAATTTACATAAAAATATCACCAACCTTTGTGACCTGGAAGTGATTTTGTCTGGTATTAGTGTACTGGCTGGCATTTGTCCTGTAGTCAGTGAGTGAAAACAATAAATAAAAAGGACACGATGCTGCTGGTATGGTGGAAGAGGAAGTTTATTACAGATATGTGAACGAGCATAGCCAGAGGCAGACACAGCTGGGAGAGTCCAGAGTGGTCATGACCATCAGCCATGTGGAAAAGAGGGAGAGAGAAAGGGAAGAGGGGAACCAAGAACAGGAGCCAGGAAGCCAAAGGTACAGAAGAGGAGAGATGAGTGGGCAACCAAAATGTCTGAATTATATAGGGAACAGCCTCTGGGAGAGAGAATTCAGGGCAGATGGTGAGGCATGTCAGCCATATCCCGTTACAGCTATGGACTGAGGGATGATGGGAGAACCTGCAGTCCAGGCCTGCTTTGAAAGGTTAAATAGGCACCTCAGCCGCTTGTCCTGGGTCTGAAACTTACTATTACAGCCTTTTCTTGATAATACACAAATCAGGGGCAACATAAAAACTTATGACTACTTTTTCCCCATACTGGGACACTGTTGTTGGGGACCCAAAAAGCTGGAATGTTGGCCAAGTCCAAGAAGAGCAGGCTGTTTCCCTTGCTGGCTAGGTTGCAGGAATATCTAGCTAGGGACATGAAGACAGCAGTTGGAGCAGTTTGCAGTCTTCCATTGAGTGGAAATCTGCTGGAACAGATATATATTAGGAACAGAAGGTAAGGTTAAGGAACTTGGGGGAAATTTTTCTTAGGTTTATATTTAAAACTTTTAGGCCCATGGTCCTGGTAACTAGGGGAGGGGAGTCCCAAAACCAGAGAAGGGGAAGAGATCCCACCCTCAGAAATGGGCAGGGAGGGAAACAGGCTGTTGGTGGACAGTACTTATCTGAAGTCCATTTGGCCTGTGAGAAGTGGATCCATGTCCATACCCTGAAGCTTTCAAGAGTTCTTTACATTTACAAAAGAGGATTAAGTTTTAGCATTACCACTGTTTGTAAACTGAACTGAAATCCACACAGTAGAAAGAGCAGCAGATTCATACCTTTGAGACAGTGAAAAAGCCTGGGACCCCAAAATGACTTTGGGAAAGCATTAACACTCTTTTTTTATCCAGAACATTGGGGGATATAGAGCGAGTAGATTTTTAAGAACAATGAGAAGCACTTTTAAGTCTCTAATTAGAAGACAACCAAAGAAAATTTAAAATCCTGAGCTCGTGACTATAATACGAGTACGTGTTTATCAGAGCTAGATTAATAGTTTATCAGATCTCCATTGGTTAATATTAAAACTCTAAATTTTTGCTGAAGTTTTAATATAAAAATAGCATAGAGAGGGAAAGAAATTTGAAACATTTTTTCATTTATTTACCATGAGAAACAGGTAGTTGATTACTGACAGCAGTCATTGTAAAGCAGGTTCCTTTAAATAAAGGGATAGTAAAAAGTTACTTTAAAACCTGTTTTCTCAGTTTATTTCTATTTTAGAGTCTGGTAGCAAGGTTCTCAGAGGGAAGTCTTAGGAAGCCAGGCCTTAGGCCTGATTTTTACATATGAAGAGAACTGAGAAGACAACTGAAGGTTTGGCTGCTGTCATAAAACTAACAAATCTGTCACTAGCCCAGTCATCACTCCATCAGAGATCTGAGAAGGATAAATTTCACAAGAGTAAGCAAGCAGGAAGTACAGACCAAATGGCTCTAGATTAAAAATGACAAGTTTAACAGCTACCTAGACGATCACCCTACAGCTGCTCTGTGATAATCATGGCTTCACTGGGGGCAGAGGTCCCCAGGTAGCATCAGTCTTTGGCTACCAGACCCAGAAGACAGACTTCCCTGTGGGAATAGGGACTGGCCTATCTTGTCAAGAATAAGTGGGTCGTCAACTCTCCAGTGTCCTGCTTGTCCACAGTTTGGACAGGGTGAGGTGAAGAACAGTTTTTCACCCAGTGTCCCACTTGCCACATTTAAAGCAAGATCCAGATGGAGTTCTGTGCACCATCATCTTCTCTGGAAACCTTGGGGCAACGGCTAGGAGCTGGGGTCTCTGTCACAGTAGGTTTTTTCCATTAAACATTTTAAGTGCTGTATTCAGCAGATTCCTGAAAGTTCGGAGGAACATTCGCTATCAAGCATAAACTAACAAACTTTGCTAGTTTCTAGTTAGTTGTTTTAGGCTTAACTTTGAAAATGTACTGGAGACTAAATAAAGCTTATCTCAGAAATTATTTACATTAGTACTTAGCATGACTACTGTATTGTGTACCTGAATAGACCTTAGGAATCTAATAATCTTATCAAATATACATTATTTATCAAACATATTATTATTTATCTAAATTTTCCAGAACAGTTAGCAAAGACATTAGTCAAACATTCATCTTAAATCAGTTTTTGTTAATCTAAGTAGACTTTTATAATCTTAAATTTTTAGCATCATAACAAAAATTCTAAAATATTTGGAGACTTCTACTTCCTTAGTCTAAAAGGATACACAATGATAAACTAAGGGATCAGAAGGACTGAGAAATTTTATAATTGTTGCTTTATGCCAAGTGGTCATCTTAAAGACAGTGAAGTCACATGGCATATACCCTTTAACCTTAGTAAAAATGACTACCAGTCATGTGGCTGCTTACATCTTGATGAGGTCATCAGCCAAGATGGAGGCAAGTCATACAGCTGCTGTTAAATCATGTTTTCCTAGCAGACCTATTTTTTTTAAAGCAAGAGTTGAATCCAAGTTACAAGTACAGTATATTCTACACCAGATTAAATCACATATATAGTATGTTATAACAAATTAAAATCCTTATGTATAGGTTAGTTATAAGCTTCTCGTTGTAAGTTTTAAGCCAAATTTTGTTACAGAATTTATAAATATGGTGTTTATGGAATGGGACTAGAAGAGTGGGGAAGTAAAAAGGATAAAGGTGAGTGTGATCAAACACACTATCTATATATGTAAAATGTCATAATGAAAACCAATTATGTGTAATATATGCTTATAAAATACCAAATACTTTAAATTAATTCTCCAGTGGAATTTATTAGTACTTCCAAGACACTGACAGTTTAAATGTTTTTATTACTTATATGAACTTGCACACATTCTTTTGCTAACTTTAATTTGTTATAAAAACTGCTAGGCTAAATGGGAACTGCCCAAATGACTTCATTTTGTCCTAGTTTTTTTTAGCTAACTCTATCTCAGGCTTCACCCTACTGTTCCCCATCCAAGGCTAAGCATACCTTGATGAACAGAGCATTCTCACACAGCCGTATCTGCAGCTTTAGGAAGTCCATAACATAAAATAAACTTTTTTGGTTTTTCATGGCAGGGTTTCTCTGTTTAGCCCTGGCTGTCTTGGAACTGGCCTAGAATTCAGGCATCTGCCTGCCTCTGCCTCGCTAGTACTGGGATTAAAAGCATGTACCACTACTGCCAGTCTAAACAGACTAAAACAGTGCTAAAACAGACTGCCCCCAAACCCACACCCTTGCCCTGTGACAGGGTTTCTCTGTATAGCCCTGGTTGTTCTGGACTCACTTTGCAGACCAGGCTGGCCTTGAAATCACAGAGGTCCACTTGTCTCTGCTTCCGGAGTGCTGGAATTGGTATATGCCACCATGACTAGCTTAAAACAAACTTAACTACACCTGTTTTATACAGTGCTAGGGAATCAAACTTAGGGATTTGTAGAGCTGGGGGTGCATGCTATAGGTCTTATAAGAAATGTTTTCAAATAAGAACTGTCAGCCAGTCACACTGGGTGCTGTGGTACATGCCTTTAATTCTAGCACTCAGGAGGCAGAAGGAGGATCTGCGTTTGAGGCCAGCCTAGTCCATACAGTATGTTCTAAGACATCCAGGAACTCACTCTTCTGACCTTGCTTCTTCTCTGACTTGGCTTTCAAAAAAGTCTTAGCATAGTTGCATATGCTGTTTTATGTTCTTAGCATAGTTGTGTACACTGGATAACATCCAAAGGACCAGTGCTTACTGACCCACTAGCCTCTGATGGTCTTAATATAAAACTTTTCTGAAAAAACTCTAATTCCACATTATTTCTAGTCAAAACCCTTCTTACTACTTATGAAATGTGCCCCAAAGAGAATTAGAAATCATGCTTCCTGCAAACTCAAATGACAGGTGTCCCTGTTCTATATCACAAGAAATCCTTATTGTTAACTGATTAAGTATTACTTTTTTATCAGTGTGATAAAGGCCAAGAGTTTATTTTGGGCTTACGGCTCCAGAGGGTTGGAGTCCACAGTGGCAGAGTAAAGGTAGCAGGTGGCAAACAGGAGCAGCAGCTGAGGGCTCACATCTTGATCTGCAAGCAGAAAACAGAGAGAGCTAATTCATAGTGGCATGAATTTTTTGAAACCTCAAAGCCCCACCCCTACCCCCAAGTACTATACTTCTTCCAGTAAGGGAACAGAACAGACTTCCTAACCGTCCAGAGATAAGCAATATCTGAGGACCAAATAGTCAAATGCCTTAAACTTAAGGGGCGGGGGGAGATCTCATTCAAATCACCACATTCCCTGGCTCACATAGGCTTATGGCCATATCATAATGCAATATGCATTTAGTACTATTTCAAAAGTCCCTACTGTCTTCCAGTCTCAAAACAGCTTAATAGAGTCCAAACTTTCTGACACTCAAGGCAATCTTTTAATTGAAGACCCTGTAAAGTCAAAAGCAAGTTCCATCCTTCCAGCATACAATGGCACAGAATATATAGTACCATCCCAAAACTGAGGGCTCCAAGTATACTGAGTCAATACTGCACCAATACAAGGCTTTTCAAAACACAGCAGGGCAAACCTCCAAATCCTGTAGCTCCGTGTCTGATGTAAAGGGCTTAGATGGCCTTCCCCTTTTGCTTTGCTGCCTGTCAGATAGATCAATCAACGAATCTCTCTCCTGTCTCTTTCTCTCGGGTTGGCTCCACTCCTTGAGTGCAGTCTCCTTGGTAGATCTCCCACGGCTCTAACATCTTAGAAGCTTCAGTGGAACCCGGATTTACTTCAACTGCCTGGCCTCCATGGCTTTCCTTAACTATAGAGGAAGATTCCACAGTTCCTTTACACATGCATTGAGTATGCCTCTAAAGTCAGAACTGGTTTGATATTGTCAAGGTTCAGCTACCAAATGGCATGAATCCTGCTTCTCTCGAGTCATTTTTTCTAATGGTTTTTGTTAATTCCTTAGGCCTTTTCCTTTCCCTTCTCACAAAATGGAAGTTCAGCTGGGTGGACTCTTGCCCTGAGGGCATTCATCTGTTCATTTCAAAGCAGATCTGGCCTCCCTTAACAGTCTCTCTTCCAGCACAAACCTTGGCTTTAACATTAACCTTGCCAGTGTCCTTTTCCTGTCCAAACTCTACATTTTGTATTTCTTTCTGCCTTATTTGCTTTTCTTCATTGAAGATCTGCAAAAATAAAATGAGTAATTCTTAATAACTACACAACAGAGTTAGTATTAGGCTGGCTTGAAATCTCCTCTGCCAAAGAAGTTGGTAACCTCAGGCAAGTTCTTAAGAAGAGGGCAGAAAGCCACCATATTCTCTGCCAAACATTTTAACAACGGTCTCCAGGGTGTTTGCTTATGTTGTTTCCCTCTGAAAACTCTGAACTGGGCCTCCATAGCTCATGCTGCTCTTAGCAGTCTTGCAAGCTCCTATTAGACTGGCCCATTAAACTCTGCTTTCAGCATTCAACAGCTTTTTTATTTCATGGTTCCGAAGCCTTACACATTGTTCCCCCAAACATATGGTCAGGTCTGTCACAGCTAATGACCCAGTCGTAGTAGCAATTTCTCTATTACTTACTTTTCTATTGTGATGAGACACCATAACCAAAGCAACTTACAGGTTGGTTTATCTGGGGCTTACGGTTTCAGAGGGTTGGAGTCCATGATGGCATAGTGAAGATAAAAGGTGGCAAACAGGAGCAGCAGCTGAGAGCTCACATCTTGAACCACAAGCAGGAAACAAACGGTGGTAACTCTAAATGGCTGAGTCTTTTGAAATCTCAAAGTCCACCTCCAGTAATATAGTCCCAGCAAGGTCACAATCCTTAATCTTCTACTAACAGCCACCAACTGCAGACCAAGTATTTAAGTGCCCCAGACTTAATGGGTATAGTGTCTTAGTTTCCTCTGAGATTGACACATTCCATCTCCCAGGGAAGCTCCTTAAAACAGAAAATAAGTAACTCAAAATAGCTTCAGGAAATCCCTGACATGGACCAGACTCACTAGGCCCCTCCATGTCAGACAGAGAGTAAGTAGGCTAATTGTAGCTCTCAGATGAGCAAAGGTGACTCAGACAAGTCAGGATGCAAACAAGACTCTGAGATCCAATCAGCTGCTTCAAGGAAGTAGTAGTGATTGACTGAACTGCCTAGAAGAGCCTTACACCAACTGAGGTATCTGGTAATGACACTCTCTAACCTGTTAAGTTTCCAGCTTTTGTGAGCTGTCATCCATGTTGGGATGGGCCTTGATGATGCAGCTGTCTTTGAAACATTTCTCCTGCTGTAAGTAACACCAATAAAACTCACTGGTTTACTAAGCTGGACTTGAATGGTTTCCATATCTTGGTCTGTCATTGGGTCCCTGTGTAATGGGTAGACATGTATTTGTTCCATCTCCCCAGACAATTCTGTTACACAATTAAGTGGTCTGCTGAAATAGAGCAGTGAAATGCTACTGGGCTGAGCAGGTAATGTGTTTACTGTGCAAGCCTGACAAAATGAGTTCAATTCCTAGAATCCATGTAAAGTAGGAGAGAATGATTCTCCAAAGTTGTCCTCTGATCTTTACATATATAATGCAGCACCCTTGTGTACACATACATACACGACATACATAGGCAATAGTATATTTCTTTAATGAGGGAGAAATGAAGAAAGCAGAGGAAGCTAGTTCATTAATACCTTGTAAGAAATGCAGAAGGGAATCCTTCAAGTTGTAAAGAAAGGATACTAGACATATCAAAGCCATATAAGTACATAAAATTCTCCTATAACAATAATCACACAAACAAAAAACCCAGCATTAGTGTAATTTTGGTTCACAACTGTTTTTTATTCAACAGTATTTAAAATAGAAAAGCATAAAAAGTTATAAACTTGTTATTGGACACACATATGGTATTTGTGACATTGATAATGTAAGAAAGGAGGATACAGCTAAAAAGAGAAGTTTTGTATGTGATTGAAATTATTAGATAAGATTATTGAAACTTTAGGATGTTCCATGTAAGCTGCATTAAAAGCCACATGAACAATATGCACAAAAAGAAATTAAAGTAAATCACACAAACCACTATAAATATCAACCAGATGCAAATAAACCCTAAAAGAAGAAATGAAGGACCAAAAACTGTAAGACATAGAAAACAAAATGGCAACAGTGAGCCCTTTCCTTTAATAGTTACAGTAGTCACTTTCTCAATGGATTTAATGCCCTAATAGAAGATACAGCTTAGAAGAATACATTTAAAACCTAAGGATCAACTATATATTGTATACAGACTCACTTTAGAACTATATACACTAAAGTAGAATGAAAAACATGTCCCATAACACGAGTCACTCAAAGAGGGAAGTGGCACACAGGTGAGATAGGCATACGAAGGGAATACTGACAGAACTAGGGAATAAGACTGTTCTAGGGTTACAGATAGAAGTAAGGCAGACCAACAAGGGAAAGAACACTTGAACACTACCACATACTTACTATTTGGACATCATAACATATACAGAACACATACCCAACAAGCAGAATATACATTTTTCTCAAATATACATAGAACACTTTTGGGGATACATTAGAGCCACAAAGAGCCCTAACACATTAAGGGAAATTACAAACCCACAAATATGTGTAAAATAAATAGGACATTTTAAAATAACTAATGGTTGAAAGAAAAAGTCACCAGAAAAATTGGAACACTTGCTGAAACAAATGAAAACACAAAATAGCAGAAGTATTGTGATGTGACAAAAGCAGTGCTCAGACTCACAGCAATGCAGCATGGTCCTCAAATGACACGGTCCTCAACAGTCTAACCTTATTCTTCAAGGAACAAGGACAAGGACAAGTAGACAGATTAGAGCAGAGGGAAAGAGAAAAACACACATAATAAAAGAACCAAAACCACAAACAAACCCCAAACCCAAAGACTTTGTCTTTCAAATCTCAAAACTGATAAACCTTAGGTAGACTGGCTAGGTAAGAAAGGGAGAAAAAGAAAATCAAAATGTGACAATGGGCTAGGGAGATGGCTCAGTAGATAAAGTGCTTCCTATGCAAGCAGGACACTAGAGCTCAGATCCCCAGAAACCCACCCAAAAAGAGAAAAGGCTACATACAGTGGTGGGTCTCTATATCCCAGGACTTTTAAGAGGCAGAGATGGGGGATCCCTAGGGCAATATAACTAGCCAGTTAGGAGTTTGGTATTCAACTGGGAGACTGATTCAATAAATAGAGATAAAAGATGAGGCCTTAACTTCACCCCCCCACACATATATGTGCACACACCTGCACACAAGTGACTATACACATAGTGATGTATCTTTAAAAGGGTTGGGGACATCATGGCCAATTTTCCAAGAATGAAAAGCACAAAGCACTATAAACTATACCAAATCAATATAACCATTAGGTAATAGACAAAATAGAAAACCCACCAAATTTGATT
Organism: Rattus norvegicus; assembly: GCF_021556685.1. Classification (NCBI taxonomy): domain Eukaryota; kingdom Metazoa; phylum Chordata; class Mammalia; order Rodentia; family Muridae; genus Rattus; species Rattus norvegicus. Next base: position 23,865,642 of record NC_141551.1, on the reverse strand, counting down.
CATGAAGAATTAGGAATCTAAATAGACAGATCTCTAACTAGTGAGATTACATCTACTCTCCAAGCCTTCCCAGCAAAGGAAAGCCCAGTCCAGGTACATTCTACCATCTAAACAACTAACACTATTCCCTCCTCCCCCACCCCTTCTTTTGGAGACAGATTCTCACCATATAGCCTTGGGTGACTTGGAACTGCCACACAGAACAGGCTGGCAAACTCAAAAGTCTAAAGGCAACAAACGCTATGCCTAACCAAATTAAAATTAATTCTGACAAATTATTCCAAAACCTTATAAAGGAGGGAGTATTTCCAAAGTACCAGCATTACACTCACAGCAAAACCAAACAAGCACTACCATAAAAGATCACCCTGCTACAACACTCCTTAGAGACAAAACCATAGCAAAATTATAACTAAAAAGCCTAACATAGGCCAATAGCTCAGCTGCTAAGACGGACAACCTGAGTCTGACCTCAAAACCCACATGGTAGAAATGACTGACATACCAAACACACTAAATGTAAAATTAAAAATTACTATCAAACAGAACTCAACAACACTTGAAAAGGATTATGTAGGAGAGATGGCTCAGTGGGTAAGAGCACTGGTTGTTCTCACAGAGGATCCTAGATTCAGTTCCTAGCACCTGCATGGCAGATGACAACCATCCTGTTAACTCCAGGTCCAGGGGACCAATGCCCTCTGATGGTCTCTATGGGTACCAGGCACACATGTGGTACACATACATACATACATACGTACATACACACATACACACACACACATACATATATGCAGGTAAACATTCACAAATATAAAATAAAGCTTTTCAAAAAGTATCTGATTCAAAAAATATTAGATACTATGTCATGATCAAGAAAGATTTACTGACAGAATGTTAGGATGACTTAACAGTAACAATGACAAAAATCTGATAGGTTGGAGAGAGCTTAGTTGGTAAAAGTAGATTGCCTTGCAAGCAGGAAGACTCGTGTTTGGGCCCCAGGATCTATGGGAAGTCATGTGTGGTGTACATTTATAATCCCAATACTAGGGAGGCAGAGACTGTGGGTTCCCAAGCCTCATTGGCCAGGTAGTTAAGCCTGTATGGAGGGTTCCAGGACAGAGACCCTGACTCTGAAAACAAGGTGGATGATGCCTGAGGAATGAGCCTCAGGGTTGTCCTTTGACCCCCACACCAATGTGCATGTATGCACCGACATTCAAGCATATGTACATCTGTATAATTAAAAACAAAAACACATACATACATCAGTGAAATACACACTATCAAGATGAAGAAAAACCAGTGATTCCAAATGATACAGAAAAATCATCTCATAAAATTCAAGATCCTGTCATAATAAAAACAAAAAATTAAAAGTAGGTCAAGAATGCAAAAGCCATACATGAAGGTCTCACATTATATTAAGTGAAGACAAAGCTTTTTCCTTAATCCCAAAAGTAAAACAAGGATGCCTACTTCATCACTAGTATTCAACCCACTACTAGGTTCTAATCAGGCAAGAGGAGGAAGTGAGAGGCATCCAAAGGGAAGGGAGAGTCAAATTACCAGCTGCACTTGTTCATGAACGAACAATGATCCTAAATGGGAATTAAGAAAATAATATATAACAGTATTACAAGGAATTAATATACTTAGGAATAAATTCAACCAAGGACTCTAAATGGAAAGACACTTGTTTAAGAACCAGAAGACTTAACATTGTTAAGACTAAGTACTGCCTCAAATGGCAGATCTAACACAGTGTCTGTTAAAATCCACTGATGGACACAGATAAGTCATACAAAACCTCCAGGAAGCCCAGAGAGCCAAAACAACATCGAATGGAAAAGTGGAGGGGACCAGCAAGATGGTTCTCAGGTAAAAATGTGCAGTGCAAGCCTCATGACCCAAGTTCAAGCCAGAACTCAGGGGGAAGAACCTATTCCTGAAAGTTGTCCTTTGACTTCCTCATGCAGCTGAGGGACATGCATGCACACATTCATACACACTTTCCTCCTTAATGTCAAGGAATCCCAACAACCAAAACAATATTAAAGAGTAAATAAATCATATTATTTGACTTCAAAATTCAATATAAAGCTCCACTAGCAAAAACAGGATCATGAGGATAGAAAAAACAAAAGGCCTAGAGCAAGATACAGAAATAAACCCTCATACTGTCAAATAAATTTTGATAAGGGATCCGAGAGCAATGAAAAAGGGTCAGTCTTTTAATAAATGACTTAAGGACATCAATGATTTTATCCACAAGAATAAAAGTAGGCCTTTTACAACATACAATTATCTCAAAATGGGTCAAAGACTTAACACAGAGGGCCAAAGCTACGAAATTCCTTTTAAAAAAGCTCTAGGCAGAAGTTTTATAATATTGGATTTGGTGATACCAACAGCACAGGAAATAAACTACGTCAAAATTAAAATGAGTTTTGTACTAAAGGACATGTTGTGCAGAGTGAAAAGAATGAAACTATTTGTAAACCATGCATCTGACAAAGCATCACCCCCCATACACAGAAACAGGCTGGTGAGATAGCTCAAGTGGTCAAAATTCCTGCCACTAAAGTCTGGCAACCTATCTTATCCCTAGAACCCAAGTAAATAAAGGTGGAAGGCAAGAACTCCGGGAAAATTGTGATTTTCCATATGCATACCACGTACAGGTGCCCCCGCCCACAACAGATTAAAAAGTAGGTTCCTAGGACAGTCTAAATTAGAGGCAGAGAGCAGAATGGAATGTCAGAGCTGGTAGAAGGAGTAAGGTGGCAGTTGTTTATTTTGAGGGCAGGATCTATGCAGTCTTAGCTGGCCTGGAGCTCGCTATAGACTAGGATGATTTTGAACTCAGAAGTTGTCCTGCTTCTGTCTGCTTAGTGCTGGGATTAAAGACATGCACTACTATGCCCAGTACAGCTAAATTTTGTATGATGATTTCTAGAGATTGCTTATACGATGTGAACCCAGCCAATGAACCTAAATTGTACAGTTAATAATGGTTAAGATACAAATCTTTTGCCAAAAGGAAAACATTTTACAAAAAAACAAAAACGAACAAAAAACCCAGAGCATTCTATACAAGAGGCCAAAGTTAATATGGCCAATCCTGAGACAAAGTGTCTCAAGTGGCCTAGGCTGGCTTTGTATTTGCCATGTGGTCAGGCCAGGTTGGCAAGGTGACAGGCCAGTTACCTGTGGTACAGGCTTAGTGCATGCTAGGCAAGCACTCTACCAACAGATCTGCATTATCCAGTCCCTAAACACCAAGAGGTGTGTTTAATTCTCAAACAGGGTTTCTCTGTGCAGCCCTGGCTGACCTTAAACTCAATCAGTAAAGCAGGATGGCCTCAAACTCAGCGATACACCTGCCCCTGCTTTCTGAGTGGGGACTGAAAGTGCAAGGCCTGGAAACAAAACATGTTTCTAAGAGAAATATGCTTAGAAATGGAGCTTAAGAAGAAAGGTTGTTGATAAACTATGCTCACATGCTTGGCAAAAAAAAAAAAAAAAAAAAAAAAAAAGAGGATCATGTATAAAGAACATAATAAAAAACGTGGCACACTGAAAAATGTTGAAGGGTACATGGGAGCTAATTCTAGTTATCTGGAAATAAAATAAATGGAAATTATGAAGGCAATGAATGGGTCAAGCTTGGGATGCCCACCCAAATCCACACAGCAAAGGTAATTTATAAAGGAATTAGCATTTTCCCCTTTAAGTAGCACAGAGCCACTCCTATCTCCTTGAACTCCAGGGTGCGGGTTTATCACCTGCTGGTTATTTTTACTTGCATAAACAATACGGTGCTAAGTGGAACTCATACCAAGACACCAAAATGCAAATAACTCTTTTAAACACTTGCTTTTCACTTTCAGAACTGTTTTGATCTCATTAGAGGCTTTTGTTTTGGTTAATGAAATTAAACAAAACCAGAGGAAGTTTGCCACCACCCAGTGCTTAACTGTTCCTTTGTAAGGTCTTTCTGTTTCACATTCCATCTGCTCTTGCTCTTGGGTGCTGAGTGTACTGATGGGCTTTAAGAGGCTCTTTTCTTTCTCTCTTTTTTAAACACAGGGTTTCTCTGAGTAGCCCTGGCTGTTCTCGAACTCATTCTGTAGACCAGGCTGAACCACAAACTCAGAGATCAGCCTTCTTCTGCCTCCCAAGTGCTGGGATTAAAGGTGTGTGCCACCACACCAGGCTTAAGAGGTTCCTTAAGAGTGTTTTAGTTCATGAGGTCCACTTTCCTTCAATTGTCCAAAGGCCATTGTAGGCAATAATACTCTATTTTTAAAATCAAGGCTCTGGTTTGTACCCAAAGAGGATTATGGTAATTAGTGGGTTACTGATAAAACTTTCTTGATCTACAGAAATCTCTCATGATTTGTAAGAATTCTCAAAACCGAATAAGTACAGTTTCTCCCTTTTCTATATGTCCAACTGCTGTAATTGAGTAGTTTCTTAACCTTTTCTTCCCATATCTTAACTCCCCAGATTTAAACAAACAAGTAAAACATCCCTAAATAGAGAAATAAAAAGTATGCTTGTTGTACTTCAGCCTCAACTGCGATATCATCTTTATTTGAACAGGGTCTTTCTGAGCAACTCAGGCTGTTGGGGGAGCTCACAATACTCCTGCCTCTGGCTCCCGAGCGCTGAGATTACAGGCATATACAGTGGTATACAACTCAATTCTGATACCAATGCTTAGCATCAGTGCAAGAATCGACAGCTCTAGGGATCAGATTTCCTCCACAAGAAAACATGGGCTGCAAGTGATATCTTTAGACTATGAAAATTCCAGGGATGCTATAAAGAGGCAAGTTCCCAAGAATTTCTTGGTTTAAAACTTTGCTGAACTTGGAAAAGCACTGTCTTTCAATAAAAGACTACAGTTATGACTGATCTTATTAGAAAAAATACAAATTAAGCCAACCAGGTCAACGAAGACTCAGGAGTAGAATGGAGGGCAATGCAGAACTTCTGTGCTTTTGTTCTCCTGGCGCATCAGCATAGCTGCAGTATCCAGAGCATCCAGAGTCTTGCCATGTAATCCAGGCTAGTCTTAAACTCATGATTCTCTTATTTCGACATCAGTCTCCCAAATGTTGGGATTATAGGTGTGCAAGGCACCTGGCTTATCCAAAGTTCTTTTTTTTAACTGGAGCTTCAATACTGAGGCATGACTGATTAATCAAACAGGCAATGTGACTAGGCCAGCATATTTCTGTCAATCAGTCATTAAGTGAACTCAGGGCCTTACAATGAGCCAAATCAAGAGTATAACAAAGATACTTCAAAGAACTAGCTTTTGATCTCACAGAGAATATTCTCTAAGACAATGATGAGACAACCCCCCAAAACCATAATGAAATTTTATTACGTACAGTTGATAGAAGCAGGAGTAGTAAGTACTCTTCTGTACAAAGCAGACAACTGGTCTTAAATACAACAGAGAGAAATGTTAGTCCTACAACAACAGATGATACAAATGGAACCATTGAGAGACACACTAAAACATTTAAAAGCATCTTCTTTCTCGATAGTCCACTGTGCATTTTTTTAGAGATGGGGACACGTCCCAGGCAAGGTCACAATGGCATTTTATTGCCCTCGATGCTGATTTTCACTGCATGTGCAGATCTGCTTTTTTTCCTGATATCTGTGAACTTTCTCATCTGTTTATCCAGCCGACTGATACCTTTCTTGGAGGTTGCCTGAAACTAAGATTGGGGAAAATTGAAGAACAAATTATTGAAATATGTAAATCTAGCAGTCAGAAGAGCCTGAAATGTAACAATAACCAGAACATGCTTTAGTGACAAGAACAAAGTGTTAGGAGAAAAACTATTGAATTCTCAGCGACGATTAGCTGGTTATTGTCTGTGCTTTATTTTTAATTTTGCCACAATCCACAGAAACTTCCCAAATGACAGAAACTACAATCTTCCCAATCTCATCACTGACATCTGACTCTATGGGGCTAATTACCTGACATACAATTTCAAACAATTCTAGTATTAAAAAACAAAAACCAAAGACAAATTATTAGAGAAAGCCTTTAAACATAACCAGCACAGACACACTCTTGGGTGCTGAAGTTCAAGACTCAGCCTTGGGGTGAGAGTCTCTGCTGTGCCTCAGCAGTGCCAAGAACTCTGTCAAACTGTACTGGCCGCTGCCACTACCAGGACATTCCACCTGCTTCTACAGTTAAAGGCTTAGTTGGGGTTTTTTGTCGTTGTGCTTTGTTAAAAACAAATATTTAAAAATATTTCAAATAATACATGTCTTACAAAGATGTGGTTTCAGAGGAACTGACAGCTTTTATAAAATAAATCTGAAAAAGCCTGCTGCTGATGTCGAAGACCAGCGTGAGTTCTTGCTGACTACATTAAGAATGGTGACAGTGATGGCTTGAATGAGAATAGCAGCCACAACCTCATGTATCCGAATGTTTAGTCGCCAGGTAGTAGAACTGTTTGAAAGGATTAGGATTAATTAGGAACATGACCTTGTTGGAGTGTGTCACTGCGGGTGGCTTTTGAGGTTTCAAAAGCCCATGCCAGGTCCAGTCTCTCCCTCCCTCTCTCTGCCTGTGAATCAGGATGCAACTCTTAGCTCCAGTGCCATGAGTGTCCCATGCTCCCACCATACCATGCCCCCGACGATAATGGACTCACTAACCCTCTGAAACTATAAGCAAGCCCTTAATTGCTTGCTTTTGTAAGAGTTGCCTAGGTCATGATGTCTCTCCCCTGTACTAGAGCATTGACTATACCATAGTAAGTAACCTTCCCTGCTGGCTACACTGCTATATGGGCTGCAGTGGGGTAGTGGGGAATGGGGAAAAGCAAAAAATATCATCGATGGTTTTACCCAACGTGAACACCGCATGCTACAATACTGACTTGCCAAGCAAGATGTGCCCACTTGGACAATAGCGGCATGACTATTATGAAGGTAACCAAGATGTGCCCACTTGGACAACAGCGGCCTGACTATTATGACGGTAACCAACCACTTTCTTGTTAACTTTTGAGCTTGCTCTACAGGAGAATTCATGCTTGGTACTGTGAGCCTGACCAAAAGTCATAGCTTGGGGGCTGGGGATTTAGCTCAGTGGTAGAGCGCTTGCCTAGGAAGCGCAAGGCCCTGGGTTTGGTCCCCAGCTCCGAAAAAAAAGAACCAAAAAAAAAAAAAAAAAAAAAAAGTCATAGCTTGGGAGGTCATAAGCCCTAGGACCCTACCATTATTGTGTTGCTATACATGTTGTCAAAGTGTCTTCAAATATTCATGGTTATACCTGTACATCAGCCTTGTTCAGAGAAGCTTCTTTCTATAGTGGGTAGCAGTTAGTGTAGTTGAGTCATAATTAGTCAAAATACTAAGAATAAGTGATTGTTCAGTTGTCAGCCATACATGGGAAACCTGTATCAACACCTCACAAGGCTCAGGGAACACAGAAAAGGAGGGGCTGGAAAATGTAAGAGCCAAAGGATGGGGAGGAATACCGGGGACTGCTGGAGTTGTGGTCATGAGCTCACCGCAGCTATGGTTACCAACCCAAAATTAAGCCAACAGTCCAGCACACGGCATAAACTGGATTCAATGAATTACAAAAACTATATATAAATAAATAGGAGATAGTGAGATGGTTCAGTGGGTCAAGGTACTTTCTGCCAAGCCTGACAACCTGAGTTTGATTCCCAGAACCTAAGTGGTAGAGCAGAGAACCAACTATGAGTAGTACTCTGACACCCATAGGTGCACTATGGCACACAAACCCAGAGATATATAAGCACAAACACAAACACATGTATACTGAAAACCAACAAACTAAATAGGAGAAAATATGAAGGTAGGAAAAGTACATGGGTATTGAAGGATAAGGGAGGAGATATTGGGGAGGGCAGACAGGGCCAAGTTATGCTGTATACACACATGTAATTGTCAAAAAATAAATAAAAGACTAAAAAAAAAATAAATAAAAATGATGACAGATTAGAGAAGACAGGTGCTTTTCTTTTACTTCTCTCCAAATATTTACTACTAAATTACCTCCAAAGCTATAATCTCAGAAACACTAAAGGTAAGCAAGACCCTCTAAGCCTTCTTCATCCATTCACAGACTTAGCCTCACCATAATATGAACAAACTTGCTAATAGGAAAATATTAGCAAGGAACACACTTTCTATGGCGTTCTTCAAGTTTTCTAGGAATATCCCAATTCCAAATGTGGCACTAGTACTCTCAGCAAAAAAATTCAGTTAGATGAGAAAGTTTTATCCCCAGCTTATCATTCCTAAGCTGTCCTTTTATTTTGTACAAGGAGTTGGAGGCTTTACTGCTCAAATCTCTGACAATTACTCACCTCCCTGAAGCCCCACACACCAAGCTAGATGTCTCTTTGTTCACTCCCAGGATCTTCCCTTAATAGTCTGAACCCTCTGGATCTGTTTGGCATTAGCACCAGGGATACCACCAGGCTGGTGCCAGACTGCTCCTGCTCACGACTTATACCTAGTTCACAAATTTCTCAATGATTGGAGTTTCACTACAGCCACCCAGAACCTAACATGCCAAATCCAATGATCTTCATTTCCTCATTCATCAACTCTGTACATTCCTATGGATATTAGGAAAGCCATAATGTTTTATAAAGAGGGGGAAAAAAAAGACCCTTTAGAAAATTAGCAAAGAACATTTGCTAAAAAATAAATAAATAAGGGGGGGCATGCACAGCTACATGACAACACATAGTAAATCATTAAGAATGGAGTCAGACGGAATTTTGCCATATTAAAACCAAACCCTCAAACTCAAGTTAGAAAAGAATATAATCACATTACATACCAAATTTTTTTAAAAGGCTAATGTTCATGCATGCATTAAAAAGGAGCCAAAAGCTACAATCCAAAATGTTAACTTATAGCAAGAGTACAAGTTATATTAATTCTATCTGTAATGCCTATATTTTAAAACTTTATACAAAAATATGCATTGCCACCACCATTTTACTATTATTTTTTAAAAAAGCTCCATCATTCACAGGCAGATGGATCTCTGTGAGTCTGAAGTCAGTATACTCCACAGAGCAAGTTTTGGGCCAGCCAAAATATTGTCTCTCAAAATAAAGTTTTGTTTTTGTTTTTTTTGTTTAAGACTTATTTACTTATTTTATGTATGTGAGTACACTGTTGGCTCTCTTCAGACACACCAGAAGAGGGCTCTGGATCCCATTACAGAAGGTTGTGAGTCACCATGTGGTTGCTGGGAATTGAACTCAGGATCTATGAAAGAACATAGTGCTCTTAACCACTAAGCTATCTTTTTTTTTTTTCTCTTTTCTTTTTTTCGGAGCTGGGGACCGAACCTAGGGCCTTGCGCTTGCTAGGCAAGTGCTCTACCACTGAGCTAAATCTCCAACCCCACCACTGAGCTATCTTTCCAGCCCCCAAATAAAGACGTTTTGGGACTGGAGAGATGGCTCAGTGGTTAACAAAGAGAACATTGACTGCTCTTCCAGAGGTTTTGAGTTCAATTCCCAGCAACCACATGGTGGCTCACAATCATCTATAATGGAATCTGATGCCCTCTTCTGATGTGTCTGAAGACAGCTACAGTGTATTCATATAAATAAAATAAACTTTTTAAAAAAAGTTTAAAAAAAAATCAGAAATAAAAATATAAGTATTTATTTATATAAATCACAAAGACTACTACATATCCCTTAAAAATAAATCTCCCATGCAGATTAATGAGGAGAAATGAACAAAAGGACATGCCAGTCTGGCTGACAGAGCTTAATTTTGGCAGACTAGATAAATATCAGCACATTATGATTGGAAATGTAGGAAGTGAGCTTTCCTTCACTGGAGGAAAAGAATATACAGCTCTCCTACCCATTCTGCCTACAAGGATATGGGCTCATAAAAGCAACAGACGACAGGCCCTGGGAACATGGACTGTGCTTCCACAGCAAACCCGCCAACAAACTTTTATTACATTTTCGTGGCTTGTTACTGCCAACTTCCAAACCAAAAATATTAGGAAAGGAAATATAAATAAGGTGGCTAAAATAAGGGAGGATATAGTGAGAAAAGATAAGCAGGTTCCAAAAAGAAATGAGTATGAGAAGGAATATCAAGGAGAAGTGGCCATCCACTTAGATATGGAACCTGAAAAAAGGAAGTCTGTGTGGAGGAAATATCATCTACCTAAAGCCCATCTGCTTTAGTAGTTAAAAGCACACCATGGCAGGAACATAAAGGAACTGAAAGAAGCCTAGGGAGAAGCACAAAAGGCAGCAGCATACTGTGCCAAGCAGTGGGGGTAACTCTCATCTCAGTGTCACTGGCTTATGACCAGGTGAGGAATACCTGTGGAATATATCTACATGTCCACTAGAAGGTGTTAAGTAATGGGTCCTTGATGAATGCTACCATGTCACTGGCTAAAGGAAGAAGTCACTTCTCGTGCATCAACAAACCACTAAGGCAGTTTGTACACCTGTAATGCAGACTGTGATTCTGGGGTAAAAAGGCTTTCTCAGTTGGGCAGTGGTGATGCACGCCTTTAATCCCGGCACTCAGGAGGAAGAGGTAGTTGGCTCTCAAGTTTGAGGCCTGCCTGATCTACACAATGAGTTCCAGGACAGTCAGGGCTACACAGAGACACCCCGGATTTGGGTGTAGTGTGCTCTTTTTATAAAAATTGGTAATAATCAGAACAAACAAAATGTTTACTAGGAAAGTCTCTATTATTACTGGTATAGAAGGGGACCCGAATGCCAGCGCCTAAGGATTCAGGGGCCTTTATGATTCAGGATGCTGGCCAGGATTATTTTTTTCAGAAGCTGATTTCAGGCCAGGTGTTTTTTGTTTTGTTTTTGTTTTTTTCTTTGCCTAAGAAAGCACATACTTGTTTCCACTCTGCTGGCAATTCAAGCCCATGCACAGCTCATGCTTCCTTGGGAATACCTCTGAGATACACACTGTGGAAGGGCCAGGACTACAGGGGCATTCTGTTGCCTTCGATGCTGAACTTGACAGCACGGTGCATTTGGCTGAGCCTCTTCTGCTCTGCAAACCGCCTCTTATGCTTTTCCAATCGACTTAGACCCTTTTTAAGAATACCAGGCTAGAAAGAGTGGTTTGATGGGAGAAAAAGATTACCATGAAACAACATTTGTGTAATATCTTCATTGATGACAGGGAAAGTGTCTAATGTATCAATTTCACAACAGAAATGTTTAAGCAGATGGAAAGAGAGGTGAGGATCCAAGAAAGCAGGTAAATTCTATTTCTCATGATTCTTTAAGTGAATAAATAAATAAATACCTAAGAGATGCCAAAACAGATCTCTGTGAATCAAGCTTAACTGCTATAAACATTATTAAACACAAGGAAAGGGAAAACATTCAAATGCCCCTGTTCTTCCTCTGCTCACTCACCCTGGATGACTCCATTTCTACATTCCACTTGGGCCTGACAACATAGTCCTTGTTTGATGGCATTGGGACTCTCGCACGGGCACAGAAGCCAGGATCTCCAGGTCTAAGAGCCCTGAGGAAGGGAAGAAAAACCATATACTGCTTACTTATCTGGCCATAGCAGAGGCTAAGTGAGATTTCACCCTTTTATTCCCCTCATTCAGTTACAATGTTTCAAATCTTAACCACAGACCACCTACCTACCCCTCATTATATGGCTTCTCGATGGCAATTTCCTCTTTATTTGTATGAATTCTTGCTTCTCCTTGGCCTTAGATGTTCCCATGCTCTGTCCTTTCCAAGGCTAGTCTCAAGAAAATGTTTTCTTAAATTTATGTGTCTGAGCATTTGCCTTCATTTATGCATATGCACCACAAGAAAAAGGAGTCAGATCTACTGGAGCTGGAGTTACAAACAATGTGAGCCACAATGAGTGCTGGGAATGGAATGTAGGTCCTCTGAATAATATAGCAAGTGCTCTTGAGCCATCTCTCCAGCTCCAGAGTATTCCAAATCCTAAGTTTTCTAACTAAGTCTTAAGAGTTACAAGGTGATAAGGAAAAAAATTGGGTTGTCAAAATAATCCCTCAAAGCTCCATGTATCCCCACAGTTTCCCACAGTTCCATGAATGCCCATAGTTCACTAGGGTTTTACATAAGCAACTCATACATTTCCATTTATTTCTTCTTATAGAAAACTTGTGAGGTCACTACAAACCCCGTAGCAGCTATATGAAGTAACGGAGACAGATCCCAGTGTCTCTCTCAATACTGACTTTCCAAACTGTAGCATATTGCAGTCAGGACACTGATACGACCTCTTTATCTTATCTTCTTAGCTTCACTCAGTGTAAGTTTTACTTGTGCTTATCTTTAGTTCTAGGCGACTTTGAAAATAACCATGCTACACTAAGAGCACAATTCTTAGTGAGTCAAGCCTCTCTGTCAGTGTCTGAGCAGTTAAGCCATTTGGTCCTATGGAACTCCCTGTAAAGGCATGGTGAGAGTAGACACACATCTCCTGAGAGCAGGGAACAAACATCAGCTCTCATCTCCAGGACCTGTTTCAGGATGCACTGACACATCAGTACCAGCTCCTCAGCTACACTTCTTTGCCAACTTGGTTAGTTCATTTTTTATTCTAGACTCTAAGCTTTGGATATAAACATCAAGTCTATGGTATTTCTAAGAGTATCTTAGAAACTTATATGGAAGGGCTAGAGAAATAACTTACTAATTTCTTCAAATCTACTTCCTCTTCCTAAGTTTTGGTAGATGGTTATATCACTGTCTCTATATTTTGGTTTGAGTCTTCAATTGTAAGCTAACTTCTCCCTAAATATGTCACCAACTCTAAGCAACTATCTCTACAATGTCTTCTCAGCCTCTGTTACCCCATTACTAACCCCATTTAATTTTAACACTGCCTTCAGCCCACTGCTCTAGTCTGTCCACACAATACTCTCAGAGCAGAATTTCTAAAATATGACAGTTTCACACATAAACTCAAAACCTTCTGCTACATCATAAAAGGAAGCAAAAATTCCACGTTTTGATCTTGGGCTTCTGCTGGTTCACACTGCATCTCTAGGATCTCCCACTGCCATCAGTTCATCACATCTGCCATTTTGAAACCAGGACTGTATATGAACCACACATCTTACTCTACATCCCTCCATGAAACTACTTGATACCTTGGGACAATTTTAAGTTTCTTTTGTATTCTTTAAGCTTTAGACTTAAAAGGATTCTAACACTTACCAATCAACAAATCAACAACAGAATACTTGTTAAATGAACTATTAATTCTTTAGAGAACAAAATACACTGTTTTATAACTATTCAATAAGCATCAAATTGAAAAAATTATCCTTTGGCAATGGGAACAAATAATTTAATATTGTGCTTATAATGAAGTAAAAAACAAAATCTCTATATGCTAGGAAAGATCAAGACAAAACTTACTTTTCCTCTCCTGTTAGTACCTTTTCCAGGTCTCTTCGTGGTGTCTGACCACCAGTGCTGGAAAAAAGCAAACAGTCAGATACCAGAAATCTCGAATTCTTAGAACTAGGGAGAATATATCAAATTATCACATTTATATTATAACCAATACCTTTACAGTGAATCAGAAAAGCAATCAAAAGTATGTGTGTGAGGGTATACTTGTGGCAGTCGGAGGATAACTGGAGTTAGTTTTCCTTACACCTTCACTTGGGTTCTGGGGATCACTCAGTTTGCTAGCCTTGCATAGCAAGTGCCTTTATGCTCTAAACCATCTTGCTGGACTGAGAACTTGTCACTGTTTTAAAGTACTGTTCACTTTAACAGTCATTTGTGCAGGAGGTTTCATTCTGGGTGAGCTACCCAAACTATACTTATGACTGATTACCCTGCCCTCCCAGGATGTATCCAGAATACTGATAAATTCAACCAATAACATTCTTTTCCCCCTAGGCTTTTGGACTTGGAGCTGAGAAGTTGTTTTCTGCGAATGGCTAACACTACAGTCTCTTAACATTCCAGCACTGGGACAGCACACTGCATTCAGCTGTCCCAGAAAGGTCTTCTGTAACTGCCATTAGATTAAACTACACTTGTGCATTCATACCTGTTCCCTCATACCTGCTCATTCTTCGTCGCTGTGGCATTTGTTCTAGATCTCTCTGCTCCCTTTCTTCTCTTGTCATTCCTTTATAGTTTGAGGTAAGACCAAATATGGGCCGAGACCACTCATCTGCAAAAAGGAAAAGTAAGTATTTAGTTCACAAACAAGCGTTTTCTCCCAGGCTTTTAAATAACCATACCCTAATACTGGGCAGTATTATAGGCATTTATAGAGTATTTCTTTTTTAAATGTGGAGCATAGGAAAATGAAGACAAACCTAGAGCTCACAATCAGTATGTCCTTCAGTGAGGATCTAGATTTCTCTGTCATAAACAAGGTAACAAAGGAAAAAGTCTTGGAGGATGACAACAGCAACTGTGGCTAACTATCTTGATAGTAGTGCTCTTTACATATCCTCTCATTTAATCTTTATAACAGCCCAAAGAAAACAAAGAATTAATATCTCTTTATTACACAGGTGGAGACCAAGCCTGAAGCTTCGGTTACTAGTTGAAGATTTGCAGGAAGGTGGTAGAGTCAATACTATAAATTAGGCATGGCTAAATCCAGGGCCTGCATTCTACCCACTCTCCATGTTCTTGGTCCAGAGCTAGAATACATGCTTTTAATTGTTGTAGTTAATACTGGAAAACACATTTAAATAATCTTAAAAGCATTTTAAGCATAAGAGAAAAAGAGCTAATACCTGTGTGAAGGCACTAAAATTCTTCTATTCCACTTTATTCAATCATTTTAACAAATACTGGTAAAAATATAGTTCTTATATATGCAGCTCCCTCCCTCCCTCCCTAGACATTAAACAAACTAAAAGCAAACTTCACATACTGATTAGTTTCCCTGCCATGTCCTTGTTGGACCTTGATTCCTTAGGATGTTTATACAGATACATCACTGCTCGGCCAATCCCACTGTGCTTCAGGGTCTCTTGGCTCACACTAGGTAGCTAGGGAACAAAAAAACATACACGCATATTAATTCACTCATAAGCTAGGAGGTATGTTAATCTAGAGATCTTCAAACTCTCCTTCATTCACATTAGAACTAATACAAAATTCTATTTTCAGGATCTACAAAGACATGGACCATCCTCTGTGCCGACATCCAAAGTGGAGATTTTAGTGTTAGTGAAGTAAAACCTGACAATGTGAAGAAATGTAAACTACACACACTTAAGGGGGGCAGCAGTCCAGCCCAGGCTGTAGAAAGCAACAAATTGAAGCCTGAATCTAAGCACAGCACCTGCTAGTCGCATGTCTTTGGATAAGTCATTTAACTTGTCTTAGTCTCCTCATCTATAAACTAGAGGCAGCATGCCTAACTTTACAAGCTTTTTTTGCAAAAGACCAATAAGCTAACACACAAAGCACCTAGCAGTGTTTCACACACAGAGGCTCCTTCCAAGTTTCTTCAGATGTTAAGCAACTTTCCTAGGGTGTCCTAATCATACCAAAGAGAACCCAACTAGAGACCCAATTGAAGTTTATCATCTCTAAATGTAGTACGCTTTCTACTTCAAGTGCCTCTCTACAATATGACCACTTCTGGACTGCTCCTCTAAGAAACCACTGCCTGTACTAAGAACTCTTTCCTTGAAAACTATCATTAATCAAGTTTTACAAGGTTTTGTGATTCTTTTTGTTTTTTAATGCTCATTTTATTAGGTTTCCCAAGCCCCTTTTCTGACATGCTGTAGCAGAACAAAATTTATAAGTAAATGGTACAAAATACAAGTCTTGACTACAGAAACCGCATTTGATACTTAATAAATTACAAATTATCTGTGGCTAACCTCTTGCAGAATCTTTAACAATTCCTCCCGAATCTTCAGTGCAGGCAAACTCCTATCTGGTAGAGGTGAGAGCCACTCTTTAATGGCAGACATCACACCACTGTCAATAAATGTTTCTTTAAGGTCCTGCCTAGAACAGTAATGATAATAACGATGAACACAGTGACCATGCCAAGTCTATCGCCCTGACTTTATTCACATAGTGACATTTCAAACTGCTTCTAAGGAAAGGTTATATATACTTACTGTCTATCCAACCTCTATTCTAGTTTCAAAAACAGTATATAAAAGTTAGTTTCCGGGGGTTGGGGATTTAGCTCAGTGGTAGAGCGCTTGCCTAGCAAGCGCAAAGCCCTGGGTTCGGTCCCCACCTCCGAAAAAAAGAAAAGGAAAAAAAAAAAAGTTAAGTTTCCAGAACTGTACAGACTTGACAAAGGTAACTTGCTAAGATATGCAAGTTTTACAAAACAGATTAATATCAATATTAATGATATAGACAATAAAAAAAAGAGAAGCCCAATTATTACTAAAAAAGAAAAAATAATCTATTAGAATAGTTTCGTAGTAGAGAAAATATCTCAATTAAACACCAATATTTAAATTCTGCTTTATATTGTGGAATAAACTAGAAAATGGAACATATCTATATGAAACCTGCCAGACAGCTTTGCCTGCTGCGGTGGAGAAAGCAGTCCCAGTTGGCTGGCTGGTGTGTACGGCACTTCTCCAACTAACAGAAATAGGTCATCACTGTAGTCAGTTTTACAAAGTTGCTCATGACTCCAGCAAACTAATGAAAGAATCCCCCAGCATGGACTTAGGAAGCGCGAAGGCTGTGATGTACAAGATTAAATGAATCTGCACAGCATGAGCTTTAAGCAGCATCTCCCAAGATTAGCTGTTTCCAACTACCATGGGAATAATAGATGAAAATTTCCAAGGTCTCAATTGTCTATAAAAAATAAAATCAGTAAATTTCTAGGTTTTCTTTAATATTACTAGTTTTCTGTTTGTTGTTTGCAAAATGCATTAAGGTTTAAAAAAAAAAAGTATGAGCCAGGCACAGTGGCAAAGTCTTTATTTCTGGCACTTGGTAGGCAGAGAGGCAAGCAGATCTCTGTGAGTTCAAAGCCAGCCTTTAAGTTACAGGACAGCCAGAGCTACACAGAGAAACCTTGTCTCAAAAAACAAACAACAACAAAAGCACCAAAAAATCTAAGAAGAACAATAACTATGGAAAATGTACTCATCCCTGATTTCTATGGCCCAATAGAAGGACTTAATTATTTAATAGTTCTAGAACGGTATATGGTTTAAATATTATTTTATTAAAAGAAATAACATTTCCAAGAAAACAAAAATACTTACTTTTTAAGGTGCATAACCACAGTAGGCAATAAGGTTAATTTTTTCAGAGCAGGCTTTTTTTGATTATTCAATTGCCTGTCTTCCTATTCAGAAAACAGAAACCCCCCCCACCAAAAAAAAAGGTTTAAAATAAAGTAGCATTAACTCTTAATAGGCAACTATAACCACTATAATTCTGAACTTTAAAACAGAAAGAAACTATGTTCTAAAGAGAAAGGACAAGCTGTCTATACAAAGCCAATTTAGTCAGTCAAACCCATAAAGCTGTTACATTGCTTTTCCACCATCAGAAATGAGAGGCACAATGTCATTTTCACTACGGACAGTTTTCAAGTCTTTGAAGTTTATTGTAGAAACAAAATATAGCTGGGAAATTTTGGTTTCTCTTCAAGAATTATCTTTCAGTGAGGAAGGACAGTGTAACCTACTACTAAAAATATTTATTTGAATAATTCCTACTTTTTTAGACACTTTATATTTGAATAAACATCAACTATGTTTGTGAACCAGATAGCTATGAAAACAAACTTCCCACTCGCTTAAAAACGATTCACGTTTACTTGAGATTTTCCTAGCCATGTGGCTGAATCTTTACAGTTAAGATTATTTATAGCCTTAAAATTTAGCAAGCACACTATTACAGAAAGCAAGGAACCTTTTATGGTAGTCTAAGTTTAAACATTTAAAGAAGAAAAAGATGCTACAGCAGTCTGGGGGAGGGTGCAGGAGGAAGGAAAGGTAACCCAGAAGAGAGATCTCACCTCAGCAGCTTCGTTCATCTTGACAATCATGGCACTCACGACATCATCTGCGTCACTAATAAAAGTGCCCCCATCTCGATTTCGTCTGCGTTTGCCACACATGCTCTTTTTTCGTTGTAACATCATCTCAAAATCTGACAGAAAGTCCATACTAGGCAGCAACACACACACACAAAAAAATAAATAAATAAAAAAAATAAATAAAAATCAAGCTCTTCACTCACACACCTTCTTTAATCAATTTAAGAACACCGAATTGGCCAGGCAGTGGTGGCACATACCTTTAATCTCAGCACTTGGGAGGAAGGGGTAGGTGGACCTCTATGAATTCGAGGTCAGCCTGGTCTATAGATCAAGTTCCAGGACAGGGCTACACAAAGAAAACCCCACCTCAAAAAACAAAAAGAATACCAAATTGTCTAATCTTGAGTCAGAGAAGTATTACTGTTGTTTTAAGACAGTTTCTTTGTGTAGTTGTGGTTCTCCTAGAGCTCACTACATAGACCAGGTTGGCCTCAACCTCAGAGATGCACCTGCTTCTTCCTGGGATTAAAAGCACGAGTCACTACCACCCAGCTACATATTTTAAAGTTCACATATGCATAACTTCCTGCCACAAGAGGAGGACTTTATGTCAACTCTTATTCTACCCACTGTAAACATTAATCACACCAGGCCTAAGTTTTTCATATGCCACATTCACACCTGTCACCGATTAGCTTGAGAAGGAACCTCTCAAGTCCTCAGTCTAGAGCACAGTCAATTTAGGTGTACTGCCTTTTTAGGAATAGGAAATGTTCAATTATTTGAACGTATTGTCTTATTAACAATGACAGAAAAAACTTAACTGCTGCTTTTAGTACTGAAGAGCTCAGCCAATCACTGCGACTTTACAGCTATCCTCACTCAGACCCAAGAGGGTGCTACCTCACTCTGCCCCTCGTCATGCTAATAAACCCAACACTCTGAAGGCAGCACCCGAACAGTGCTGCTTGACTCTTGCACACCATTAAAGAGGAACTCCACTTGCTAAACTCTTCACAACCGTGGGCAGTGTCCAGTCAAGTTCCCACCCCTCATGGCATGTCTTTTTGTGGACACGGTTCGCAACTATCTTAACAAAAGTAAGCAAAGTATGATTAAGTAACATTTTAGTGTGGACTTGAGCTTCCCACCCCTCAACTTCTTTTCATATTAGGTTATTTTTCAGTAGTTTATCTTGTAAAAAATAAATTAGGAGTGTCATATAATGGTATAAATTTAGGACATCTGAGCACAGAGCAAGTAATAGCAAACAATTCACTAATACTATATAGAAGAGGTAAAGGGGAAGAAGAGAAAAGTGAAAGAAAGAAGACAAAGAGACATACTCTTCCAAATCTGGAAACCCAGATGAAAAACAGGAAACCTCAATGGTCTCTCCTTCACTTTTCTCCTAACAAACCACTTACTGCTTTCCTCTCTTTATGTTATCGTCGGAATCAGAATCTTCTGCTTCTTTTAGCTGTGTTTCATTTTTCTCTTCCTCCAAATCTTCTTGGTTAAATCCCTAAAAGCACAGTGAGTTAGCCTATCATAACCATTTTGCAGATTTCCTTTTGCAAACAACTCCCAATATTTCATGCTAAATAATATACTCACAAAACAAAAAATACTGAATAGGTATCAAAAAGGACATAACAAAACCTCCCTCCTTACCCCTTATCTGGGGAATTTTTTTGTTTTTGTTTTTTTTTGTTTTTTTGTTCCAGAAAAGTCCACACTTGAATGAGCACTTTCATGCTCTAGTGTCCCTTTAGTATATATATGCCAGCATACTATCCACAGCAGGTAGGGCTACTGTACTGCACTTTCCAAATTCTACAACCTAAAATACTTCTATTCTTTGTAAGGCTTTGTACTTTCTCACTGTAAGTATTATAGAACTGCTGCACAGAAACAAAACCATGCGTACTTAGAACAGTCCCATCTTATACTTACTGTAAATTCCTCTTCCTCTTCATCGCCAGATTCTCCAAATATATCTGCAATAAGATTTCTAGAAAAGCAAATATAGTAAGATCCATCTGCTTTCTTACATTTGCTTATGTATCATTTTTACAAACAAGGTATGATTTATGGACAGTAAAATGTGCAGACCTAAGCAAATAGTTCAATGGTTGTAGCAAATGTACACTCAGATAACCAGTGCTCTACTCACGAAGCCTATTTCCACAGAGGTTTTCTCACAGCCTTTTCTCATTCGGGCAGTGCTGAACTCAAAGGTGTTTTGGTTTTGTTTCAAATACTCTGACTGAGTCACATCCCCAGCCCTTGACAGCCCTTTTAAATCAACCTTCCACAACCAAAACCCAGAGGTAACATGATTACTGACCCTAGCACCATTTGTTTTACCAGTTCTTAAACTTCATGTAAATGGATTCCTTGAAAACCCCCATGTTCTCACTTACTCTTCTTCATTGCCTGATTCACTATCACTCCCAAACAGATCCTTCTCTTCACTCTTCTTTACAGAAGACTCTTCTTTCCCGACTTCTTCTTCACTATCAGATGCTACCGTCTTCTCTCTTTTGCCTGATTTGTCTGATACAACATCACTATCAGAATCATCAGCATCAGAGATAACTCGACTCTTCTTTGCTGCTGCTGGAAAATACAATCATTCATGGTCAGTTAGAGGCTCCTGATACACAAAAAAAACCTAGAAAAACCTCGGAACACGTAAGAAAATTCAACTGACCATCTCTGGTTTAGCAATCTCTAATTTTTCAAGGAACCATTAAAAAAAAAACTAGTCCCATATTGCAACTTTTTTCTTTTTTATGTAATTTCCCCCCCTACACACTTAAGCGCATTAAAACAAAACAAACAAAACAAAAAACCACTGTATTGAAACTGGTTTTTTGAGACAGGGTTTCTCTAACAGCCTTGGCTATCGTAGAACTTGTTTTGTAGTTCACGCTGGCCTTGAGATCTGTCTGCCTCTGCCTTCTGAGAGCTGGAATTAAAGACGTGCACTACACTGCCCTCCCAACTCGGGACTGAACTTTTTTCGGTTACTCTCCTTTATATAGTCATCCAATTTGTTCATGCAGTTTATTACCATTCTTAGACAATATCTTTCTTTCCCTTAGTTTTGTATTTTTCTGTTTGGCCCCGTGTCTCTGTCTTCCTTGCCCCATTAGTCTGGCTTTACCTTATTGTCTTTAAAAAAAAACAATTTTTACATTTAACTAATTTTGTTCTTGAACTCTTTTACTACTTAAGCGATTGTTTTCCTTTTAAATTTTTCTCCTAATGTCCTGCTCTTGTCTTCCCCCCTAAAACATCTTCAGCTGTCATCTATTATGCCTTGCTTCTCTTCTTCTGCCTTCCCCGCCTCCCTTTATCTCTCTGATTATTTCCATCCTTGCCCTAGGTAATTTCTGACTCCCAGCACACTCTACAGTAATGCTGCCATTTCCAGTCCACTGCCTGCCTACTGGTGCACTGGTGCGGTGGCTAATTCTAAGCATCTTTCTAGATCTTGTGTGATGCTGCTGCTCCTACAGCAGTTTGTCTCCTTGTCGCTTACTACATGGGGCCGAGCCTTCAAGAGTAGACTGCTCAGGAAAATGACTCCCATCCCCAGATTAAGAAAAGACATCCAAACCAAGAGGTATAAAAGAACTGAAGCAGCTAAAATGTAGGACAGAAGTTTCAAAACTTTCCTGGCAAAATGAACAATGACCTGAAAGGCTACAGAGCAGATGAATCTGATCCACACCCCAGAGAGCTAGTGAGCAACACACAGGGGAAGGGGCTACACAACAGACGAGAATCCTGAACGGAAAAGTCAGCAACACAGAAGAAACAAACCAGCAAGAAAACTGAGATTTTACGTGAGGAATAAGAGGGGAGGAATTGCTAGAAACAAAACCTCAGTAAATGAAATATGATCTAGAGTTTTTTCTATTAAAAAAAAAATCAAGTTACATAAAAAGGTATTAAGAAGTATTACCTGTGGGGCTGGGGATTTAGCTCAGTGGTAGAGCGCTTACCTAGGAAGCGCAAGGCCCTGGGTTCGGTCCCCAGCTCCGAAAAAAAGAACCAAAAAAAAAAAAAAAAAAAAAAAAAAAAAAGAAGAAGTATTACCTGTGAAGATGGAGTCTGAGGCAGTAAAGACTAACACTCTGTAGAGCTATGGTCTCTAAATAGAACCCTCTAAGCCTTCTCGTATGTGGATCCTCAACAATGTTTTAACATTTAACAAAGAGAAGGACTTCTGAAGCTCAGTTCCTGTCCAAGTGAAATTCAAATTAGCAGTTGCAGAGAATCCCAGCCTACTATAAGTACAGACAGGAATTTTCATGGGAACATATTTCTTTAAAATACTGGCTTTTCTAGGAAAGTAAAATGAAGTCTTTTATACTGGCAATTAAACCATCATTTCAAGCACATAGAAGTTAATAAAGTGAAGTTAGAATAACTCAAAGGAAATTTAGCCAATGCTAGCCAAGGAAAGTGAGTGTTTTCATTATATTTAAGAATATCATGCTAGGTGTGGGGATTTAACTCAGTCATTCAGCACCTGCCTACTACCAAACACTAGGCCCTTGTTTGACCCTTAGCTTCCAAAAAAAAATAAATAAATAAAAATAAGGCAATTAGAATATTGTTGGAAATTGTTGGAAAACAATACAGATCTAACATCTAGTATTAACCATAAAGATTCAAAGCCAGTGAAAGTGCTAAGAATAAGTGACTATTGAATGCTCAACCATAAATGAGACATCTATGTCACTCCCTCTAAGTCTCAGGAAATAAATAAAGTAGAAAGAACAGGGAGAGCCTCAGAGTCAGAGGTGTGAGGAGGTGGTGAGGACTGGAAACTTCCAATCATGACATGGCTGTTGCACTCGTGTCACAACAGCTATGGATACCTGCCCAAGACTGGAACCATCAACCTAAGGTCATGTGAAGCCCCATCCTCCCTAACAATTTATACTCAGCTCAGTTCATGGTTGGCAGGGAAAGGAGAAATATTTTCTTCAGTAGTGGACCCACTGGAAAGGTACATGACTTCTATAAGGTAAACCTAAAACTCATTTGGTTACAAAAAAAATCCATAAAAAATGAGAACATATAAGAGTGGGAGTTGGACAAGACAGAATAATGAGATAAGTATGATTACAATATATTATGTACTTATGAGAAAAGGCCATGAAGAAATTAACATTACAATTAATATATGCTAATAAAACATAGCAGAAGAGGACCCGATATTTTAGTTATAACTAGAGACAGTAAGTGACAACAGGATCTTACATGCTTTGTCTTCGTCCTCACTATCAGAAAGCACGGCAGCCTTCCGCTTTGCTACTTTCTCATCCCCCTCCTTTTCTCCGTCGTCATCACTGTCAATCTTTTGCCTCTTGGGTTCTTCCTCCTCGCTGTCAGAGCTGTGGAGTCCTTTTCTGTCTGCATGGCCGTCTGACTCATTCTGCACTTCAGAGTCTTCCCTCTTATTCTCCCCATCACTGTCCTCTGACTCTGGCTTTTCTTTATGTCTGGAGGCATCCTCAGCTTCAGAATCACTAGCAGGTCCTTTCTGAGGGTCCTCACTTTCCGAGTCGCTGACTCGGGGTTTGGGGAGCTCCTCACTTTCCGAGTCACTAGCCTGTGGCCTTGGGGGATCCTCACTTTCTGAATCACTGACTCGGGGTTTGGGGAGCTCCTCACTTTCTGAGTCACTGACCTGGGGCCTTGGAGGATCCTCACTTTCTGAGTCACTGATCCGAGGTTTGGGGAGCTCCTCGCTTTCTGAATCACTGATCCGAGGTTTGGGAGGCTCCTCGCTTTCTGAATCACTGGCCTGTGGCCTTGGGGGATCTTCACTGTCAGACTCGCTGCCCTGAGGCTGCAGAGTGTCCTCGGTTTCAGAGTCACTGGCTGCATGCTTTCTACCCTCTTCCTTTTCAGAGTCACTTGCATGCCCATTAAGAAGCTCTTCCTTTTCAGAGTCACTCCCCTGCTGGTGGACAGCTTCGTTTTCAGAATCACTGGCAGGAGACTCTGCATGTTCCTCGGATTCAGAGTCACTGTCTTTTGGCCTGTGAAGCTCCTCACTTTCAGAGTCACTGGCATGAACATTGGAGGGCTCATCATTCTCAGAGTCTGTTCCATTATGTATCTTGGTCAAGCCATCTTCTCTATCACTAGTTTCATTCTGAAAAAGTTAGAAAAAAATTAGCAATACCAAAAAAGGCAGTGAAACTTTAAGATTTTTCAGCATTTTTTTAAAAACGTAGGAATTTGTGGATACTCAAAGAAGTTTTTAATCCTATACCTATATAGACGTATCACTTTAAATTAAGGCCAGTCTGTGAAATGAACTATCATGGTTTAGCCCCCAAAGAGAAGTATAATCAAGCCTGTATAACATACTCCCAGATGTAGGGGGTCTCAGTTTTTTCAAATGGAGCCTTAATTCCTTACATAATTCTAGTTACCCAAAGAAATCACTACAGCCAATTCAGAAGTAGGATCTTTATAAGACATTTCTCAAGAAGTCTAGCATAAAACTTGGATAAAAATAGTTTGGATTTGCCCTTAAAAATTTTACTACCACTGTAACAGCACAGCATTTCAAACAAATGATAATTGCTACACATACTCACTGAAATACAACAAACTTAGGAAACTTCAGAAAATCGAAGCTTTTTAAAGATTCCCAAAGGCATTTTTTCTTGAGCACTCAATTTGATTCCCTGTCACTAACACTTATTTAATAAATGCCATGCTCAGAGTTGTGATGTTTGCCAGGTCCTGGCCTTAAGGAAGTATTTGTCTAAAAAAAAGTTAGGGAAACACAAGACAATACATAATTTGATTCACCACATGAAGGTATACAAGATATTTGAAAACGTATGTGTACACACATCTATACGTGTATTTTGTGGGGGCAGGGGTATTTAGATAGGATTTCTCTGTGTAGTCCTAGTTATCCTGGAACTCCCTCTGTAGACCAGGCGCGCCTTAAACAGAGAGCTCTGTCTGTCTCTGCCTCCTGAGTGCTGGGATCTAAGGTGTATGCTACACAAACACCTGACTCCTATCAGTTTTACTTCTTAGACTTCTTCTCTCTTCTCCCCTCTCCCCTCTCTTCTCCTTCTCCTTCTTTTTAATATTGGAAACTGAACTGAGGACTTCACACATACTAAGTAAGCTCTACCACTCAGCTTTACCTTTTGGGAGGTGTTTCAAGACAGGGTTTCTGTATGTAGCCCAGGTTGTTTGGAACTCACTGTGCAGACCAGGCTGGCCTCCATCTCAGAGATAACTCCTGCCTTTCTGGTTCTCAAGTGCTGGGATTAAAGGTACGCACCACCACCTGTCCTATCTTTTTTTTTTTTTTTGGTTCTTTTTTTTCGGAGCTGGGGACCGAACCCAGGGCCTTGCGCTTCCTAGGCACGGGCTGGAGAGATGGCTCAGAGGTTAAGAGCATTGACTGCTCTTCTAGAGGTCCTGAGTTCAATTCCCAGCAACCACATGGTGGCTCACAACCATTTGTAATGGGATCCGATGCCCTCTTCTGGTGTGTCTGAAGACAGCTACAGTGTACTCATATACATAAAATAAATAAATAAATCTTTAAAAAAAAAATAAAATAAATATCCAGACACTCATCCATGATAGGCATGAAGGGAAGAAACAGAGCAATCACTTCAGTCAAGAAAGAGCTAGTTCCGAGCATGTAGGCACACATCTTTACTCTCAGAACCTCAGGGAAACAGGGGTTGGGGATTTAGCTCAGTGGTAGAGCGCTTGCCTAGCAAGCGCAAGGCCCTGGGTTCGGTCCCCAGCTCCAGAAAAAAAAAAAAAAAAAAAAAAAAAAAGAACCTGGGAAACAGAGCAGTCAGATCTCTGGGAGTACAAGGCTAGCCTGGTCTAAATAGTGGAGTCCCAGGACAACCAGAGCTACATAGTGAGACCCTGTCCCAAAACAAACAAAAACCAAAAAGAAAAAAGAGGAAGAACTAGTCAATAGACTTAAACAGGAGGCAGACATTGCAGGATTTGAGAAGACTATATTAGAAACAGAACTACATAGCTACAAGGTTTAAAAGTTATCAAAATAAAACTTTTTAGCAATCAAACTGAAATTTTAAAAAAAATCACACGTGAGTATAAAAAAACATTACAAATTGACACAAAATTTCTTTTTAAAAAAAAGTGTTTTTATTCAAACAGGGTCTCAAGTATCTCAGATTGGCCTCAGGCTTCCTACATAGCAGGGGCTAGATAACTTTGAACTTCTGGTTCTTCCTGCTTCTTCTTCCTGAGAGCTGGGATTATAGGCATGTACAACTATATCTAGCTTATATGGTACGAGGTATTGTACTCAGGGTCTTATAATGGTCCAAGCAAGCACTCTTATCTACTGAGCTACATCCCTAGCCCAAATGTCATCTTAAGGCAAAAAATTCTCATTTAGAATAGTCAGAAAAAAAAACTGAGCACTTTGAGGGTCTATGTCCCAAGCTTCCTTTGTAATAATTCATAGCGCAGTAATAAGTATTGGTTATATATCAAAATGATCTTGTTCATTTCAGCATTCAAATAGCACTCATGCTCTTACAGGCTAGGTCCATAGCATGTAACAGAAATAACTGACCTTTTGGTTGTACACCTTAGCCTTTAACTGCTGAGCTGTCTCCTAGCCTCAACTGACATTCTTAAAGTGAAAACAAACTGCTGTAAAGCAATGATTTGTAATATGAGGGGAGAAGAGGGGAAAGAAGGGGAGCGTCTTTATGAAAAATCATAAGATAGCACAAAGCTACCAACCCAATGTAAGCTCCCAGAGGATTGCAATGCCTTAAAACTTCATTTATTTTTTTTTTAATTTTTGAAGGTTTACTTATTTTATTTATATAAGTACACTGTAGCTTTTTTCAGACATGCCAGAAGAGGGGATCGGATCCCATTACAGATAGCTGTGAGCCACCATGTGGTTGCTGGGAATTGAACTCAGGACCTCTGGAAGAGCAGTCGTGCTCTTAACTGCTAAGCCATCTCTCCAGCCCAAAAACTTCATTTTTTATCATACAAACAAACAAAAAAAACAAAGCTACATTTAGAATATCCCCCATCTGTCGAAAGATACCTTACAATGTCAATCTATAAAAGCAACACTGATGACTTGAAAACTGTTTCTACCCAAATCTGCAGGTTTGAAGATTAAGACAGCCCCACCTGCCTCCCCTAACTCACACTTCCATCCTGACACAGAGCTCTTCATGTCACGGCTGCCTCCATGCCCTTCAAACATACTGTGCCCTTTATTTTTTATCACTATCTCCTTTTCATAAAACTCAGCAGTCATAAAGCTTAGCAAAAATGCTCCTCACATGAAGCCTTCCTTTTCCATCTTCCATTCTAGAAAGAATACATTTTGTGCAATGTAATGTGAAAGTTAAGAACGGAGACTTGAGCCACAGTCCAGCCTGGGATCAAAACCACAGCCCTACCACTTTATCCTGTGACCTAGGGAAATTCACTTAATGCCTCGAAGCCTCTTTCTCCACTATGTAATAATCAGAGATAATAATTATACTTTTTTCTTCCTTCCTTCCGTCTGCCCATCCAACCATTCATTTGTTTTTCCAGACAGGGTTTCTTTCTGTGTAGCTCTGGCTGCCCTGAAACTCACTGTGTAGACCAGGCTGGCCTCAAACTCACAAAGATCCACCTGCTTCTGCCTCCCAAGAGCTGGGATTAAAGCCTGGATAGTAATTATACTTTAAAGAGTTGCTCTAAACATTAAATGCATGAAAAGCTGCTAATAACAAAACCTTACTAATTATGATTAGTAATCATAAACTCTTTCAAGACACAGC
Organism: Rattus norvegicus; assembly: GCF_021556685.1. Taxonomy (NCBI): domain Eukaryota; kingdom Metazoa; phylum Chordata; class Mammalia; order Rodentia; family Muridae; genus Rattus; species Rattus norvegicus. The sequence continues at coordinate 23,837,698 of NC_141551.1, read as the reverse complement.
ACAAACATATCCTATGACAGCAGCAAGTCAGTACTCTTTAATATCCCCACAGCTCCTTCTATTTCTTCCTCATCAAAAATGAGACTCTATCATCTCCATCATACACCTTAAGATCAGAGAACTTTTTCCAATTAAAAAAATATTTGTATGTACTTTATATGCATGATTGTTTTGCCTGCAGAGAAAATTTTATGTATGTGTGTATGTAAGTGTACTGCATGTGTGCCTGGTGCCTGCAGAGCTAGAAGGCATCAGACCTCCTGAACTTGGAGTTACAGGTGGTTGTGAGCCATCGTATAAGTCCTAGGAATTGAACCTGTGTCCTCTCGAAGAGCAACAAGTGCTCTAAATCACTGAGCCATCTCTCTAGCCACTTATTTTTTTTTACATCATGAGACAGTACTTATATAAATTTCCACACAAAGGGGGTCAGAAAGAGGACTCTGGATAACAGCTCTTACTTATTGCTCTTCCAAAGGACTTGCGTTCAGTTCCCAGGACCCACAAGGTGGTTCATAACTAACTCCAATTTGAGGATATCTGATGCTTTCTTCTGGTTTCATAAAAGCTGAACACAGCTTGATCCACAGAACAAGTTCCAGGCTAGCCATATTTTGAGACTTTTGTTTTTGAGATTTTGTTACATTTCATTTCCCAAGAGTAACAGGCAGACATGATGTGATATTTCATAACTTTCTCTCTGCACAGTAGTAACTCTAGTCTCTATTCTGGGCAGGGTTTCCTCTTACTAGATATCAGAAAAACATTACAACTAGGTCTATAAGAAGCGAGAGTTAACAAACAGCAGTAACTAATGGTCCTCCTTCACCCTCCAGAATGGGCAAAGAATCTCCAGATTCCTCTCAAACAGGCAAAAACTAAATCTTAGGGTGGGCAAGGGAACTGAGGCTATCTTCACAGAAACTTGTAGCCACTCCATTCTGTGGTCAGACCAATGTGGTCACCACTAAGTAGATCCCATTGACTGGTTGATTCCTGCTGCTTCTAACATGCACTCAACTCTCAAACGCAAAAGGAAAGGAAAGGTTTTGGGTCTGACATTGAACAAGGAGGCACATGAACATTAATGACACTAAACACTTTATTTTCTGTCAAATGTTTGCAGAAACCAGTTTTAATTTGGAAAGGTCCTGGCAGCCAGAAGAAAAATAAAAATAAGTCAAACAAGGACTTCTAGAAGGTACCAAACTTTGTTGACCTCCTCTCCAGTGAAAGCAGTATGAAATCAAATTTAAGGTCCCTGGAAAAGGTCTCCAGGGAAGAGAAAATGGAAAACTTCTAAATTCAGCAAGAGGCAGAGTCTGTAATATCTGAACCAAGATTACTTCCTTCCAGTATCACAGATTATGATTCTAAGGTAGAGATCCTATTCTAGACCATCCAACCATAAACCCAGGCCCTATTACCCAGATCCCCTGAGACAGTTTTCTTTTTGCAGGAAGCAAGGTGCCCTGCCTTAACATGACCAGTATGGATTAAATCCTGGGTGAATGCATTCCAGACTAGGCATGGCATCTCCTGTGCCATTCCTTAATCAAAGGCTGTATGCTGGACACTGTCGCTCTTCCCCCAGCGTGTTAAGAATATGGTAATGGGATGCTACTTCATTCCTACTCTAGCTGAGAGCTCAGCTTCTGAAGCACTGGAAAAAAACAGGCTTAAGCTAAATCATTCTTGATCACTCCCCCCAAAAATGGACTTCATATATAACCAGTTTTAAGGAAATTGTGGCAGAAAGCACTTGGGAAGAGATTCTAAACACAGGCTACACTATAGACTTTGCTGGACAGCACCAGGGACTAAGACAAATAGGAAGAGGGGCCAGACTTTACTGAAGGACCAGGGTTTGCTTCCCAGCATATACACAGTAGTTTACAACAGTTTCTAACTCCAGTTCCAAGAGATCTGATGCATTCTTCTGGCTCTGCAGACACCAGGAATGAACCTGGTGCCCCGGCATACATACAGGGAAGCACAAATAATGAAAATAGCTAGGAGAAGTCATTCTAAGCTTGGCTTAGAATAGTTAACTCTATTCTTAGAAACTTCTCATTCCAAGGAGCCAGGATTTGATGGGATTATTTTATAAAGCAGCATAAGTCTCAATGCATTATTCAAAACAAGTACAGTCAAGGGGCAGCAAGGAAGTTCGATATCCTAGTGTAGTAAAGGAAAAAGGGAACCCTGACAGTCTACAAACCAATAATAATAGGGGACCACCAAATAGGCACTTAACAAACCAGAGTACAGACTGAAAACTAGCAGTATCTTATGGATGTGTATACTATGTAGCTAGGCCCAGAACTTTATTTGTCATTATCCCCTGATATTAACATTCTAAGTATACTAGTCATGGTAAGCAATCTAGCAATGACTGAAAATATAGAGTCAAATATAAACAATGTGTCTTATTACACAAGAACTATACGTTTAAAAAATTTTTTTAGATAGGGAACTCACTTAGCCTAGGCTAGTCTTCAAACTCGCAGTAGTCCTATTTCCAGAGTGCTAGATTTCAGGCCTGAGACACTTTGCCCAGTTTACCATTTTAAATGTAGGAACCACCCAAAGCTTTGTACCTGCCAAGAGCACACTCTATCACTAGCCATACCCTTCATCTCGTGTCATTTGTAATAAGCAAAGTGAGTGAGCATCCTTGATTTGGGTTTCAGATGGCAGGGATGAGGCAGAGTCCTGAAATACATTTTCATGGACACAGGGGTAACTGTACTGTTATATTTATATTATGAAATCATGAAATTACACTTAGTGAGATTCTTAATGACATGGAGAATTATTTAATATGTTATTTTAAGCAAAGAGATAAAAATAATATACAAACACAAAATATACATAACGTCTTAAGTAACTTAAAAGACATATACAGCTTACGTGCAGGAGGGAGGACAATGTGTAGGAGAAATAATCTCTACAGGTCATTTCTGAGACAACACGTCAATCTTAATTTCCTTCTTTAAAATGACTTCATTTCCAAGTTTTTCCCATGAACATTCACTTATCAGGGCATCTATTAGTTACAGACAATCAATTGTCAATGTTCACCACTAAGTATGAGGCTATGAGATGGCCACCTTTACAGATTCCAAGCTGACACAGGTACTGGTTGTTCTTTCAGAGGACCTGGGTTCAATTCCCAGCACCCACATGGTGGGTCACATGTGTCTGAAACTCCATTCCCAGGACATCTGACATCCTCTTTCAGGGTCTGCAGGTACCAAGCACACACTCAGTACACAGACATACATGAAGGCAAAACACTCAACACACACACAAGAAAAAAGATGAAAAAACCTTTACACTATTAATAATTCTGTTTTAGGGAACAAAGATGGTTCAGAGGTTAAGAGCACCAGCTGCTCTTCCAAGAGGATTAGGTTCAATCCCTAGCACCCACTTGGGCACTCAGAACTGTCTATAACTCCACTTCTAGGGAACCTGATAATCCTTTCTGGCCTCTGAAGGTACCAGTCATACACATGTACATATGGACATACATACATGGAGGCAAAACATTCATATAAAATAAAATATAAAGAAATCTTACCTTTATTATTTTTATTTATGGGCATACGTGCATGCCTAAATAGGTCAGAAAGGAGTGCTAGACTGCTTGAAGCTAGAGATACTCCTGACATGAGTACTGTACACTGAACTTGGGTCCTTTGGAAGAGCAGTAGGTACCTTTACCCACTGAGTCATCATCTCAGTCCCGACGCTATTAATAATTCTTACCTGTCATTAATTAAGAATAGAATTTAACTTATTTAAGAGACTCTAACACTGACTGACATCAAAATACCTAAACAACAAGCCATTCTAGACCTGCAATTTGCTGACCTCCCATGCCCCTCCACACTTGTTCCTTGGTGTCCCTTGAGGACTTCAAACACACCACCACTTGAGGTCACTGGCAGGAATGTTCTTCCCCTACAGACACATGCCTAAATGGCTATTTGGCATCGTTCCCCAACCATCCCCTTTAAATGTCCCCTTTGCAATAAGGCCTACATGGACCTACTCAACATGGAAGACTAGCTTCCATCTTTGTACCCGACACTGCGCTATTTCTGTAATAGACTACACAATTTAAAATATATTACATATCATATATAAATGCATTATACATTTATATGTATTTTAAACACACTAAATATATTATATATTTATACATAGAACATAAAATATAAATATATATTTATAATATATATTTTAAATATGCTCTTATGTATAATATAAACATGATTATAATATATAGCAATATTAAATAATATATTATTGGATTAAGTATATTAAATATAATATATATTTTAAAAATTATATGTAGTATAATGCCTTTCTCCTTCTACTGGAAAATAAACCCAACAATGGAATTTTGATTCTTAGTTACAGTATGTCCAAAGCACTTTAAAAAAAGCATTACACACAGCAAGTGATCAGTAAATAAGTTCAATGTATATACGAAAGATGTGAATGTAAAGACTAAAAAAATAATGACTGTAAAAACAGAGTCTTTTCTTTTTTTAAAGATTTATTTATTTACTTTGTGTATGAGTGCTCTATCTGCATGTACACCTGCACGCCAGAAGAGGGCATCAGATCTCACTGTAGATGGTTATGCCTCACCATGTGGTTGCTGGGAATTGAACTCAGGACCTCTGGAAGAGCAGCAAGTGCTCTTAACCATTGAGCCACCTCTCCAGCCCAATATAACTTCTAAGACGTATCTACTACTTAAAATTGGACAATCTTCTATGCTTAGATAATAAAAATGTCAGTCATAAAATTCTTAGAAAAATCCATTCACCTTTATCATCCTATTTGTTTCAGTGTTTATCTATCAAAGACATATGCTGATTTCCTGGAAAATTACAGTTTTATCAAAACTGAAAGGTTATATGACTAGGAAGGTATATTAAGTAGCTTCAAAAATATTTAGGACAAATGTTAAACATTAGAATATATACACATTTTACCATTTGGTCATTAAACTAAAGCAGCTTTAGAGCTACATTTGCCACAGGATGGTTATGCATGCCTATAATGTCAGCTACATAGGAGTCTGCTAGAGCAGAACGGTGAAAAGTTCAAGATGAGCTTGGGTTACATAGGGTTCAAGGCTCTAGTCTGGGCAATCTTTCAAGACTCTGCCTTAAAGATAAAAATAAGGGAAGATGGCTCCATTGGTAAAGGCATTTGCCACTAAAGCTGATAACCTAAATCTGATCCTCAGACCCACTTGGTGGAAGGAGAACTAATTTCTCCAAGTTCTCCTTTGACCTCCACACTGTGGCATGCTCAGTCCTGACCTTCGAATAAATCTAATAAGAAATAAAAGGTAGCTCAGTGGTAGAGTGTCTACTTTCCTAGTAGATACAAAGCCTTGGGTTTAATCCCAAGCCACACAATAAGAAACCAAAACAAACACAGCAAAGCAGTATATGAGAGTTATAAACCTAGACCTTGCTACACATCAAAACCAATCTAATTCCTGACATAAACCTTAATAAATGACACCCCCTGGACTATTTCAAGCGGTATTTCTTTCTGACCGCTTACTGTTCTTGCCAAATATTATTCAGGGATGGTGGAGCCTGCCAATACATCATACACTGAATAAACAGGCATAGCTGAAACTGCCTAGTATTTGAAATTTAACCCAAGAGAACTTTTTTCTCTGTTAGCATCAGCTGACCAGACTATCCCTATGCTTTTTTTTTTTTTTTTTTTTTTTTTTTAAATCTACTACTCTTTACCCTTTCAGGGCATTAGAAGTATATGGAAAAGCCTCCCCGAAGACACTGTACCTCTGAATGGCGGTCTACACTTCCAGTGTCGGATCCGGAGTGCTGCTCGTTTACATCATCCTCACCATCTGACCCTGAATCCCGCTCGTCCTGTACTGGGGTTGCACCACCATCATCTGCTTAAAAACAAAACAAAACCCCTCTTAGGTATAAGGTGGATGACGTCTGCAATAATGTTTATGATTACAGTTAAAATGAACATCTACAGCCAAGACGGGCAAAAGTTCTAGACAATAAGATACCTGTCTAAATACTAACAACTACTACCATGTGATGTGGGAAGCCCAGAACAAACTAACTAGATGCCAAGTTAGAAATTATCTAAATTATACTTTCTATTGTGTTATTATCTATCTTTCTAAGGTATTTACCATCTTCTAATGCACTATGTAACTTGTTATTTTGTTTACTCTGGAGTTTTCGATTCATAACTGAATCTTTGGAGCCCAAAGATTCAGTTGCCTGTTACATGGTATACAGGAAGTGCTTGTTTATGAATGAAGAGCACAGGAACTTCAGTCCAGAAATAGTGAGAATTGATTGATGTATATAAACTATAATCTGATAGGATGAATAGTATTGTCAGCTAACCTTATCCAATGCCTTAAAAATACCCAATAAAATTATCCCTAAGAGGTACTTAGGGATATTAGAAGGCGTAAGACTTGATTAGTAGTTTAAGAAGCAAAAGTTAAATGAAACAGTAAAGTACAAGAAAGCCAAAAAAGTAATATAAAAATGGAATTACTTTTATACTAATGAGATCTTCAACTCACTTCAAGAGAAAAGTTTATACCTGGGCATGGTGGGGCATGTCTTTAATCCCAGCACTAAGGAAGAGGCAGGAGGATCTCTGTGAGTTTGAGGCCGGCCTGGACTACAGAGTGAATTCCATGACAGCCAGGGCTGTTACACAGAGAAAACCTGTCTCAAAACAAAAACAAAGTAAAGTTTATAAAGTAACAAAAAAAATAGTTTTGGAAAGTCTTAACAATTGTATTCAAACCGTTGAATGACTGGAGAGATGAGGGCAGCTGTGTTAAATTCTGGAGTAATAGGAAAACACTGAATGGAAAAAAATTTTTAAAAATGCATAACCAGAGAGCCTAAGTTAAGAATACAGACACGCACACAAAAAAATTAAAATCAGAAAAGCAGCCTAAACATGCACCTTTAATCCTAGCAATGAGGTGGAGGCAGGTTGATGAATGAATGATCTGTGGATGCCAGGCCAATCTGGTCTACAAAGTGAGGTTGAGGCCAGCCAGTGCTACAGCAAATCAAACCAACCAACAACAACCCAAACAGCTAAAAGAAGCACACACGTGTGTGTGTGTGTGTGTGTGTGTGTGTGTGTGTGTGTGTGTGTGTTAGGGAACTGCTATCTTTTTGCTACCTCGTTATTTTTCTTGTAACATAGCCTATAGACCATTCACACAGAATTAATTTTAAAATGCCAATGAGCTGAAAAATATTTTGGTATTTAGGCAAAACAGCAAACAGCTTAATGCTAAACTATCTAGTTCAGTACTTTTGATAAAGTCCAAAAGAAATCGGCACACAGCTCTTTTTACCCAGCAGGCCCTTGCCTTGTTCATCTCTTCGTCTAGTGTGCCGATTTAGTACAGAAGACACGAAAGTCACTCCAAGTACCAGGGACTCATTCCTTGCTTTAAAAATGCGTGTGTAAACTTAAAAGACCCCGCCCTTTCTTCCCGGGAAGCCAGGCTTACAGATTAAACTAGCCCTAACTGGTAAATAAGAGTCTAGAGATTCCTGTCCCCCATGGAACTAGAAAACCTCAACTCCTGACAATTCCCTTTAAAAGACGTATCTCTTCCCCGGCAGACTGAAGAGACAACTTGAGCAAAAAAACCCTTCTTGGACCGGAAGAGATTCCCTTAAGAGTTCCCTCCCCAGGCTCCAGTCCCGCCCCTCCTCGCCGGTACACCTGAGGAGGCAGGAGGGGACTTCCCAACAGGGCATGGATACTGACAGCGGGCTTTCCGGTGCTGGGCCCTGGCAAAGACCTCTCCTGCTGAAGCGCGAGGCCGAGCCGCAGCGCGGTCCTCCCCGTCCCGACCCACCTGACTGGTCACCGCTGTAGTACTCCGAGTCCATGGCAGGCGGGCTCTCGGCGGGGAGTGTCCGCGCCACGCGCCGCCCCCGTCACGTCCTTCCTGGCGGAGTGACCTCTCTCGGCAGCAGCGCGCTTCTGCCTCCCCCGAGACTCTGGAGAAGTCGGCAGCGGCGGGCGCCGACGCTTCGACCGGGAAACCCCAGTTACTAAACAGGGCCGTACCTCACCGACCGGCAAAGTGAAGAACCGCGCTCAACTTCCCAGAAGCACCTCTGGGGCCAAAATGGCGCCTGCCCACCGCCCTCAGAGAAATGCAGTGCGCAGGCGCCGTTACCCTTCTGTCGGCCAATCAGAATATGCTATGGTAATATGACGCCATGGCAGCGTCGGGAAGAGACTGCCGGGAGAGTTGACTGGACGCGGGAAGTTGGACTTTAGTTAAATACCGATCTCGGTTGGATTTGGTCTGTCTCCAGAAGGAGTAATGTTACTCACTTGGCCCTCAGTTCGGGCTTGTTTTGAGAAACATTTTAGTTCTTGTGAAAAATGAAAACCCGCTAAAATTATATTTTAACATTCGGTCAAATAACTAATTCTAATTCCCGCCCACAGTTTAGAAAGTAGCGCGTTGTTCTCTGGGACTTTTAGTTCGAAGGTCGGATTCCCTTCGCCAAGAAAGTTAAAAACAAGATGACTGGTTATAAAACATACCATGATCTTTCTTTCTTTACAAAATAAGTAAGTTGTAACGGAAAAGCCATGTGGTCAACAAGTACAGATCTTTGTTTTAAGAGCATCTGATAGCCAGGTGGTGGTGGATTAGGCCCTTAATCCCAACACTCAGGAAACAGAGGTAGGGCATCTCTGATCTCTGAGGCCAGCCTGGTCTACAAAGTAAATTCTATGACAGCCAGGGCTACACAGAGAAATTTGGTTTGGCAAAACAAATTTTAAAAAAAAATGATACTTATTAAGTTGAAAGCTTAGTTCCCATTCAAGAAGGCTGGCACTGGTGGCAATGCAGAGGCAGGTGGATGACATCCTGGTCCACAAAGAGCGTTTCAGGACATTCAGAGCTACACAGAGAAACCCTGTCTTAAAAAAAAAAACAATCCCTGATAAAACCTTGATGAAGGAGTAAGAAACTACATACTCTGAGTAACCGGTTTCTAGTCCTCAGTCAGAAGAGTTGAGTGATAGTTTGAGGCAGTAATGGCTTTATACTCTTTGTTGCAACAGATTAGAGGGGAATTTCAAAATACCAGGATTGAAGATTAGAGCTATCATGATAAGGGCTCAATAACAAGGGTTATTCATGTTCCCCAAGAGCTCCAGAAGCCTGTCCTGTCTGATGGGGAGTATCTGGCCCGTGATTCTGTTCTATTTTTTCCTAAGCTGTCTGCTGTTCTTAGACACCTGATAAATTCATATAGAAACAACATTCCTCCCCCAACACAGCCCAGATTCCTCCCTTCTCTGCCACAATGAGATTTAATCCCCATCTATTTTGTAATAATATCATGGCTGCCAGGGAGTTCACCTGAGTCTGGAGTTTTTCAATGCTATCCTGTACCAGTGTCAGCTCAACCTTGATCTGTTGGCTATGTTGTACTTGATGGAGTCCAATGCCCTTCCGAATGGCCCCACTATTCCCAACAGGACTGGTATTAATATATCATCCCTTTCAGTTCAGACCGGTAGACTGATGGCTTATTTTCGCCCTACAGATGATTATAAGACTTGAAACTAAATATACAACTTGGTACATGGGATAGCTGATAGGTTGCCAAGAGGAGGTACTATTGGGGTACGTGAAATAGGTGCCATTAGGAACTACCGAGTTGGAAACTCGCCTGGCGCAGTCGAGGTGGGGTCCACACAGTTGGGTGTACCCACTATTTGTACAGGCCAGGCCCAGAGGCAGGGCTTGGTTGTGGAATCCTCAGTTAAAGGGATTTTAGTTAAGCCAGTGCCCAAATATGTAGCTCATCTTGTCCTCAGGCAGATCCAACAGTCTTTTCCTAGGTCAGCTGAAATTCAGAGAGCATTTTGTGGTGACTATTCATAAGGACAAGCATTTTTTTTTATTTTTATTTTTTAAGGACAAGCATTTTAAGGAGGGGAACATTGGAATCCAAGGGTAGCTTGGGGTTTGGCTGGCTTGGTTTTTCTGAGGAGCAATTTTATCATCAGAGAGAGGACTCGAGATTTCATATGGATCCAAACTTTGGATGGGGACAGAAATGTCTAGAGTTTTTATCTCAGCAGAGGGTGACCTTCAGAAGGAGGTCCTTGCCATTAGCTAGCCCTCTGAGGCCAAACTTTCGCTTTCCAGAGTTTATAAGACCTTTTACTCAATCATTCATAGTATTTCTTGCTTTTTTTCTGTGTTCTGAATGTCCAGAGGATTCTGACTGCTGAATTTGATGTAATCCATGGAGGTAAGGGCCTCCAGCCAGGCACCCAAGGAAACAAAAATGGCACAATAACAGTCCTACAGAATGACTGGGGCCAGTCTTCACAAACACTGATACTGAAGCTTGTTCTCTTTAACATAAATGTAGCTATTTTATACTCAGACTCCGTGTTACTCACAATGTGAAATTAAGTTCATGGTCATTACTTTAACTGACACTGAAGAATGCTATTAATAAGCCAAAAAGTTATGATTGTGTCTTAGTTAGGGTTTTACTGCTATGAACAGACGCCATGACCAAGGCAACTCTTATAAGGACAACATTTGATTGGGGCTGGCTTACAGGTTCAGAGGTTCAGTCCATTATCATCAAGGTGGAACATTGCAGCATCCAGGAAGGCATGGTACAGGAGGAGCTGAGAGTTCTACCACTTCATCTGAAGGAGAAGACTGGCCTCCAAGCAGCTCGGAAGTGGGTCTTAAAGCCCATGCCCACAATGACACATATCCTCCAACAAGGCCATACCTCCAAATAGGGCCACACTCTGGGCCAAGCATATTCAAACCACCATAGATTGAATCATTTGTACCCTGTTATCTCAGTGTTCTGAAATTCCCCTGTCCACCACTCCTTACCTCACTCAGGACCAATCAGCTTAAAGTTTGGCTGATAATACTTTCTGTAGTTAGCCAAAAATATTGTACCACTTTGCTGCTTGCTTTCAAATATTTGAACCTGGTTTTTCATATAAAAAGTCTACTCTGGGGCTGGAGAGATGGCTAAGTGGGTAAGAGCACTGACTGCTCTTCCAGAGGTCCTGAGTTCAAATCCCAGCAATTACATGGTGGCTCACAACATCTGTCATAAGATCTGATGCCCTCTTCTGGTGTTCTGAAGACAGTTATAGTGTACTTATATATATAATAAATAATTTTTTTAAAAAAGTCAACTCTGAGAGCAGACTAGTACTGCAATAGGCTTCCCAGTTCTTTTTGTAGTCCTGGACATCCAGTATTATGGTATACATTTAATAAACTATTCTTGCTTAACTGAAATTGGTGTGTGCATGGTTTGTATAGCAACTCCCAGACCCCAACAACCAACAGCTGTCCCTGCAAGCCTACTGCTACTGCACATAGCTACAATGTTGCCTGTTTCTATAGAGGGGTCAGGACAGGATTCAGAGACCAGGACAATTAGGTTCTCTAGTTGCAGAGGCCTTAAAGCACTATCTCAAAGATACTCACTGAGCTGACCTTCCTGAATGCAGGTCGTCCTCTCCTCCCCCTCCTCCTCTTCCTCCTCTTCTCCCTCCTCTTCCTCCTCTTCCTCCTCCTCCTCTTCCTCCTCTTCCTCCTCTTCTCCCTCCTCTTCCTCCTCCTCCTCTTCCTCCTCTTCCTCTTCCTCCTCTTCTCCCTCCTCTTCCTCCTCCTCCTCCTCTCCCTCCTCTTCCTCCTCTTCTCCCTCCTCCTCCTCCTCCTCTTCCTCCTCTTTGTCCTCTTCCTCCTCTTCCTCCTCTTCCTCCTCTTCCTCCTCTTCCTCCTCCTCTTTCTCCTCTTTCTCCTCTTCCTGCTCCTCTTCCTCCTCTTTCTCCTCTTCCTCTTCCTCTTCCTCCTCCTCTCCCTCCTCTTCTTTGTGTTGTTCTGGCTGTCCTTGAACTTGCTCCATGCTGACCATGCAGACCATGCTGGCTTTGAATTCTTGGAGATCTGCCTGCCTCTGCCTCCCAAGAGCTGGGATTAAAAGCGTGTGCCAGTTCTTAGTGAGAGTAGACAAGACAGTGGTGGCCCATGCCTTTAAAAATAATTGATCCATGTTTTTTTTGGGGGGGGGGAGTATGACTCAGAGTTAGGAGTGAGCTAAGGACAGAGAATTTTATAATTGAGAGTAAGTCCTGAAGAACGGATGGCACCAAATAACCCCTAAAGTAACAATAATGAGGTAAAAGAGGGACAGAAGGAGCTTCCCTTCCCTAGTGGTGTGTAGGAGGGCACTGGAGACAGCAAGCCCATAAACAGAAGAACAGCGATAAAATAGTTAAACACAGAGTTTGCAGCCCATCATGAGGTGGGCACAGATAGAGAAACACTGGATTTGGTTAGTAGTGTGCTGGATAAAAGTTCCCTGTAGCCATAACTTCTCAATGGCATCTGGGAGATGCCACGTCAGGGCAGGTCTCAGAATCAACCAGACCACGGTTACCCTTCAGGAAGGATAGAGGGGAGTCACTCCCCTTAGCTGCTCTGGGGTTAGTCCTTGAGGTCAGTCCCACCTGGCTGCTCTGGAATGGAAGGGAGCTTACTGAGTTTCACATACAGTTTTCCAGTTGAGACTGCTCTATATGAGGGGGAAGGTTTTTAAAGATGCAGCAGGCATATCCAGTGTGGGAAGTTTTCTAATTTAGAAGATGTGGGGATCAAGAGAATAAGTTTGTGGAGCAGAGGTGTATAGGTTTTGATGGAGGGGTTCAACCTGAGATCAGATGGGCTGCAGATGCCCTGGCTAGGGGAGCTAAACTCGGGCCTCCTCATTATATGGTGTCAAGGAGTGAGGCACGTGGAGTCCTGATGGACAATCTGCCTTCTAGTGCCCCCATTGTGCACTTTTATCTCGGGGGCAGAGGATTGGAGCCGCCATATTAGAGACAGAATTGAAGAAGTCCACATACCCAGATCTCATTTCAAAAATATTAAAGATTGGGACTAGAAATATGGCTTTGCCGTTAAGAAGAGCTCTGGCTTCTCTTCCAGAGAACTCAAGTTTAATTCCCAGCACCCACATGGCTGCTCCAACTGTCTGTAACACCAGTTCCAGGGTATCTGACACCCTTATTCAGACATACATTCAAGCAAGACACCAATGCACAGAAAATAGATTTAAGTTTTGAAACATCCACTCCAATCTACCAGTCTAATGGAAATATTCTCCAGTGAGAATTAGCTAGATGAGCCGTACGGCATAGAATTTAACATATCATAATCTTCACCTGAGAATTCTAGGAGTTTAAAAACAACACAAAGAAACAGGTCAAAGACCTTAAGAAGAATTAATGCTGAGTGAATCCCAAGAAAACACAAATGTTGGGCTGATGGAAATGACAGTGACAACCGGGGATTTGCAAATGGAATTCAATAAACAGAAACATTGGATGTGAGTCAAGTGGAAATGGACATGGAAACCTAATAACCCAACTAACTACTCAAGGGAAAGCCTTACGGCTGCAATGAATCTAGCAGAAGACAATATCAAAGAGAAGGGAGAAGTGTGGACTCCATGAAAAGACCAAACCTTTCAAATACAGGGATAGATGAAGGAGAAGAATCCCAAACCAATGGCATAGTCCAGATTTCCAACAAGATCACAGATGAAAACTTCCCCAGCCTAAGGAAGACACACCCACACAAGAAGCAGGCAGAACACCAAACAGATAAGACTAGAAAAAGAAAATCATCATGGCGGATCATAGCTAACATACTAAATATACAGAACAAAGAAAGTACAGAAAGCTGCTATTGAAAACAAACAAACAAATAAACAAAACCACACAAGTCCCTTGTAAAGGAAGGCCCATGAGAATAACGGCAGATTCCTTACTGGAAACTTTAAAAGCCAGAAGACCCTGGGACAATGCACTCAAAGCTGTAAAAGACCACACCGGCCTACCTAATGTACTAATGTACTCAGCAAAACTGTCTACTGCAGTTAGAGGGAAAATAAAAGCTTTCTATGGTTAAAATAAAGTCTATATCTGGTTAAAATAAAATTTATACCCAGTCAGGCTGTGGTAGCTCCTTTAGTCCCAGCACTTGGTAGGCAGGGAGAGGCAGATTTCTGCCAAACCTAAGGAAAATACAGGAAGCAATACTTGGGCTGAAGAGAAGAATCATGTTCTATATGTTGAGGCCTGCCCCCCTAGCATAGCTTGTAGCCATTGTTTTCCATGCCTGCCACTGACACAGAAAAATATCTCGACTCAAAGCAGGGTCATACTGTTATGTTTTGTATATTCTGAGATTTGTTAATCTTAAGAAATCCCACAACTATAAGCTCCACTTAGGACCAATCAGAATAAAGGTCAGTTACAGCTAGTTGTGCTCAACTAGCCAAAACAGTCAGGGTCAACCACCCTGCCACACTCTGTATGAGTGAGCTCATTGTGGTGTCTTCCCTTTATAAGCTGGCCCTGAGAAATGCTCTGGATCATGGCTTTCAGCTCCTGAGTCTGAGCTACGGCCCTGATCAATCAGTCTTGTGCATTCAGTAAACCAGTCCTGCTCACCTGAGATCAGTTTTTGAGTGGTTCGTGTGGCCAGTGATTCCTGAAACCTAATATTTAGCACGTTGGCCTGGAATGCCCCCTACTCTCGACCAGCCCACAGTTACTAATACTGGATGCCACCAAGCTGGCCCCTCTATGAGGAGGTAATTTTTTTTCCTGGTTTGGTCTTGTTTCTGGTACCTTTTGGTGACTCAAGTGAGAGCAGCTGGGCACTACAGTCTCTCAAGTCAGGAGACTGGAGATACCCTGCTTCTCCCCTTGTCTAGGAGGAATGGAGTGCAAACCGCCCCTTCCAACTTGGATGTGCTCAGGATTTGAAATGCCCCAAACACAGTGCTGTCTATCAAAAAACTAGATTTTGTCTGTTTGTCTTCCACTTTCATTTTTTTTTGGGGGGGCACCTTTCTCCTCTATCTAACCTTTAACCTTTAACTCCCTCACTGTGTGTTACTGGGTCTCTTTGGTGGGACATCTGGATCCTCTCCATCTCCTCCCCAACTCCATTGGCTGTTCTTGGAGGGTGGTCCTTGCCTGCCAGTTGTAGTTTTGTTTAATTTCTTTTTTTAAAGATTTATTTATTTTATTAATATGGGTATATTTTATTAATATGGGTATACTGTCACTCTCTTCAGACACACCAGCAGAGGACATCGGATTTCATTACAGATGGTTGTGAGCCACCATGTGGTTGCTGGGATTTGAACTCAGGGCCTCTGGAAGAGCAGTCAGTGCTCTTAACCACTGAGCCATCTCACCAGACCCTCATTTAATGGCTTAATTGTTGCTTTGTGTTTCATATTCAGAGGGAAAATGGCTCAAACTTCATCTGCTGGCCATTCACCCCTCGACTTAGTTTTAACTCATTTCGAGGATGTTTAGGAAAAAGGGGATAGATTGGGACAACAAAAACCGATAAACTGGTTCTGCCCTTGGAGCCCTGTGACTACAGCTAGGAGTCAGTCTAGCACTACTGGAGAAGCCCCGCCTCCCGCCTAGATCAAGCTGACAGCAACCTAGGGGCTGCTTGAGATGTACAAGCTACTCTTTTTTTTTTTTTCTTGGTTTTTTTTTTCGGAGCTGGGGACCGAACCCAGAGCCTTGTGCTTCCTAGGCAAGTGCTCTACCACTGAGCTAAATCCCCAACCCCGTACAAGCTACTCTTAAAGGGGCACCAGCAGCCTCTCAGCTTCTCTAGTAAGTAAGCCGATGGCCAGTTGTGCTACAAAACCTCTGTGTCCATGAGAATCAGATTCAGCAGGTAGCAAGGTGGTCCTCCCTTGAAATTTCAACTAAAAGAGGTAAGGGAAATTTTGTCTATTTCAAATGTATAAATGTATGTATGTGGTCATGTCATCTTTATTTCTGACTGGTCTTAAATGTATATGTTCACTATGTTCTGCATGTCTTGGTTATAAATTATTGGCTTATAAGCTTTTGGGTACAGTTAAAAATTTGTAACTTCTGTAACAGAAAATAGGCTTAAAACAAGTAATTCAGGGTTAGAGCCATTCTGGGCAATCACAGCCAGCATGAGCTGGCCAAGGAAACAGATCTTTAAAGATACTTTTAAATTAGGATAATATTATATGTAATTCCTGTTCTAAAAGCCCAGACTTATAAAAGATAGGATTTAAAAAAATGTTTCTTTAATGAGGTAAATAAACTCCACCTCCATGCTTTTATATACAACAACTTTTCTTGCTAGCAACCAAACTTTAGAACATCAAAATAATGCACTTGATATTGATTTTAGAAACATAAAAATGTTTATACTCTTAGAAATTTGTTATTTTCTAAAAATTATGGTTATGTTCTATGTTTTCATTCTCATAGAGGTACTTTATTTTGATATTACAAAAAACGTAAGTGAGAGATTTTGAAGTTTTAGAGGTCTTTACTATCAGAAAGGTTAAGAATCACTGGCTCTTGAAACCGACCCACCCTTCCTTTCAGTTTGCCTGAGCTCTGGCAAGGGTCCAGCAGCCCAGAGCACAGCTTCCCCTCCCTTCCTAAAGCTGAAGTCTACCAAATAGACTACAATTTATGATCTTGTGATGATGACTCCCCCGGCCAAGGTCCTTGCTATTTTTCCCAATTTGTCAACCCTTTCCTGTTCTAAAACTGCCTTAATCATAAACCTGGGAAATGGTTATTTTCCACAATGATACACCGCCACACGAAGGTCAGAAAAGCTTCCTGTCTTTTCATGGACTATGCTTATGGTTAAACATTTTTGTTTTAATACTCAAGAACTTCAACTTAAAACTATGATTTTTTTTTTAGGCTCAAAGCTAAAAGGGAGCGATAGTCAGTAACCTTACAGTTAATCCAATCCTTTAATACATTCAGAAATATATTTAAAGCCATGTTAAGTACTGATACAGTTAATTAGAAGATTCCGCTTTATTTAGTCTCCTATTTTAGGTTTGTAAGTTTAGAGCAAATAACTAAAAACAGACAGACTGTTTAACTCATATATAATTGGTAGGTACTAGCCCTCGAACCTGTCAGAGATCTGCTGAATATGGCATTTAACAGGTTTAAACTTACCCTGACTGACAGACTCCCAAATCCTAAAAGTGACCCCCCCCCACACCCAGGTCTCCAAGAAGACATGGTCACAATGTCAAAGATCACCACCAGAAGCATGGTACAATAGCCACTGGGCATAACTGTCCCAATGCCTTGCCTGCTGCCACAGCCTGGCCTGAACTATGGACAGAGGATAACTGAAGAATTGATTGCCATACATTGCTTAAGACAGGTGAGGTCAGCCTCTCCTGTGTTCCTCCTCCACAGACAAAGAAAGCCTCTTGATCTTCTGGGCCTGATAGCCAAAGATTGCCTCTGCCCTGCCCTTGAAGGTGTGGAAGAAGCTGGGACAACTGTCTAGGTAATGGAATATGCATGGTTTCTGTCATTTCAATGGATACATAGCCATCTAGACTTACAGTGTATCCTTCCCAGTCTCTGATCACACTAACAGCTAAGTTAACTGGAGCCTGACAGCTAGAGAACAGGTTAGTAGCTCCTTATCCCAAGATAATCCACCTCTGTTGTTTCATTAGTCAATTCATTAGTTAAAACTACTAGGCCTCTTATTAAAAAGGGCAAACCGGCCTGCCTTGTCACAGGCTTCATGTTAAAGGATAAACAGATTTCAATGTGACTTTTTATTATTCCTTTACTTAAACAACTGCTCTCAGCAATCAACCCCCCATGTCTCATAATAAATAATTGGATGAAGAAATACAAAGTTTATATAAAGTCTGAGGATCTAAGAAAAGTTTTGAATGTCTAAACAGATGTTCTAAGATTAAGAGATGCAGATCGATAAATGCAAGTGGAAGGTTAGAGGATGTTAAGAAAATCTTGGATGATGATAGGAAAATGATTTAAGGTACATGGGAGGAATGAAAAATGTTTTAGATGAAAGATGTTTAAGGTTGGTAAATTCAAATTATAAGTGTTAAAAGGTCTAAGAAGATTTTTAAGATTGAAGGGTCTAAGAAGGTATTTTAAGGTATATAAATGCAAGGTATATATGTATATACACATATACATTATACACACATAATACATACATACATATATACATACATACACATGTACACATGTATACATGTATACACATATATACATACATACACATATACACATATATGCATATACACATATATACATATATACATATATACAAATATATGAAAATGATTTAGGATATATGAAAACGGGAACTATTTCATATTCCTCCATGCCACTGTTGTTTTAACATTGATCGATGGAATTCTGATAAGCTAATGGAACACTGGCGGTTTACAATTCAGTCGCAAGCTCAAGATCTTCAAGCGTCCCTTTGGTTGTCTTCTGACTGTAGACGATGTGCTTCTCATCATGCTGAAAACATTTCGTTGAATCTGTGTCTCTAGCCCTCCGGACTGAGAAAAGAATGACTATGTCTTTTAGCCCAGACCTACAGCTTTTCCTAGGTCTCAGAAATGGTTCTTTACCTTCCCCAGTTACAAGACGATTTTAGCTTCGGTTCCTAGTCTGCATTTGTCTCAGCAGATCTTCGCCTGGCTGACGGACTCCATCCAGGATCACCTGTGGACTGCAAGCGCCTGAGCTCTGACTTGCCGTAGGCCAATGTAAACTGGTCCAGCCGAGATGATTGCTCCCTGATTTTCAGCTGAATCAACTAATCAGATGCTTCTGATAAATGCCCCATTGCCCAGCCTTCCTGGACCCCAGTGAACAACGTCCTAATGTCAGCTGTAAGTACTTACAGAAGAGACTGTGTTGTCCATTGTTTCTCCTATCAGGCTGAAGTGCTAAGTCAAAAGAGAAACTCTCTGGCTCAGAGGAAACCCTTGAGTTAATTCAAGGTGTGTACATGTTGAGCCTGCACCCCCCACCCAGTATAGCTGTAGCCATTTTGGTCCGTGCCTGCCAGTCATTGGCAAAGAAAAATAGCTTGACTCAGAAGAGGGTCGTGCTGACCACATACCCTGTTATGTTCTGTATGTCTGAAAGTGTTAATCTTAAGAATTCCCACAACCGTAAGCTCCACTTAGGACCAATCAGTATAAAGTTCAGTTAGAACTGTCCACTCCAACTAGCAAGATAGCTTTTGTCATGGCCAACCACCCTGCCATGCTATGTTAATCTCATTGTGGTTTTTGACTTTATAAGCTGGCCTGAGAAATGTTTGAGGTCATAGCTTTCAGCTCCTGAGTCTGAGCTACAGCCCTGATGGATCAGTCTGTGGTGTGCATTCAATAAACCAGCCCTGTTTACCTGAGACTAGTATCTGAGTGGTTTGTTTGTTGTATTTTGCCAGTTAATTGATATTTATTTTTGCCCAGATGATTTATGTATAGAAACAAGGATAATGAAATAATTTACTTTTTTTTTTTGAGACAGAGTTTCTCTTTGTAGTCTTGGCTGCCCTGGAACTAGCTCTGTAGAATGGGCTGGCCTTGAACTCACAGAGATCTGCCTGCTTCTGCCTACCAAGTACTGGGATAAAAAGCACGTGCCACTACCACCTAGCTGAAGTAGTCTACTCTTAATGGGTTGATGTTAGTCTTCATCTTTAATTCCAGTAGTACACATTTAATGTAATCAGGTGTACCAGAGTTTTATACATACGTGTTTATGATAGTAATATCTTCTTGGGTAACTATTCCTTTGATTAGAATGAATTGTTCTTCTTTATCTCTTCTGATAAATTGTACCCAAATGCCAGCAGCACACAGAAATGGCTCCAAAATAGATCACATCCTAGGACACAAAATGAATATTTACAAATTTAAAAATATTGGAATAACTCTGTGTATCCTATCTAACCACAATTCAACAAAATTTAAAATTCACAGCAAACTAACCTCTAGTGAATACACAAACTCATTACTGACTAGTGAATAAGTCAAAGAGGAAATCAAGGAAGAAATAAAAAAAATTCCTGGAATGAAATAAAAATGAAAACACATCACAACAAAACCTTTGCCATGTATTAAAAACACTCTTTGAGGGAAATTTATTACTCTGAGTGCAACATTAAAATAATTAGAAGGAACATAAATTAAAAGATTTAATACCCTGCAGTTCCTGGGTTCTCTGGTTCCACTTTATATCCACCTTTTCCTTTTGTTCAATTTTTATTTTTTTTATTATTAAATAATGTGGTCTATGGAGAAAAAATAAAAATCTGACTTAGTTTAAAAAAAAAGATTTAATGATGCATCTTAACATTGTAGAAAAACGGGAACAAACAAAACATAAACAAAGTAGATGGCAAGAAAAAAAACACAGAGGAGAAAGTAATGACATAGAAACAAAAGCAAAGGACAATACAGGGAAGCAGAGCCTCTAAGAACTGGTTCTTTGAGAGGATAAAGTCAACAGACCAACTCATCTAAAGAAACAGCAAGAAAAGTCAACAGATTGAGAAACAAACATGGAAACGTTAAAACGGATACCACCAGCACAATTGAAAGTATTATCAGGGAATAGTTTAAAAACTTGACTACATTAAGTTGTAAAACCTAGAAGAAATGAATGAGTTTCTATGTTCAGCGAAACCACCAAAACTGAACCAACAGACTCACAGCAAATGAAGAGATTGAGACAGTAATAAAAAGTCTTCCAACTTGACCACATTTTCAACTAGAACCCAAGCTGGGCACACCGGTGAGGGATTTTTCTTGATTGGATATTCACTGGGTAAGACTCATCCTAAATCTGGGCCACACCTTCTTGTGGCAACTCACATGATGAAAGGAAGTGGAAGAAGGAAGTTTTGCTTTTTGCCTGTTTGCCCTCTCTCTAGCTGCTGAGGCATTCCTTCAGTGGTCTTAGAAGCTGCTTCCTCAGGATTCCAATGCGGCCTGAACACCAGCTGAGGACCTCCAACCTTATGGACTGAACAACTGTTAGATTCTTGGTCTTTCAGTCAGGACACAACCATTGTTGGATTCGCTGGACCACAGCCTGTAAACCACTAATGAATCCACATGTGTGTATTTACATATATATATTAATATACATAGCGATTTTTATTGGTTTTGTTCATCTGGACTCCTCTGGCTAATACTCCAAACAGGCAAAAACGTGACAACAGCAGTAGGAATCTATAGGCCAATATTTCTGATAAACATAGATTTAAAAATTCTCAATAAAATACTTGCAAACCAAATACAGACATATGTCATAAAGATCATGCCTCATGACCAGGTTGGCTTTAAATTACCCCAGAGACAGAGATAGTTCAATATACATAAGCCACTACATGCAATAAACCATATAAATGGGTCTAAAGAAAAAAATACATGATAATCTCAATAAATGCAGAAAAAGCTTTTGATAAAATCCAACTTACCTTCACATAAAAGTCCTAGATGACGGAAGGCTAAAGGGGGTACATCTCAACTTAAGAGCCATTTATTAGAAATAGCAACCAACATCATTCAAAAAGTGCCCTTTTCTAGCCTCCAAGGGCACCTGCACACAAGACACATAAAAACACGTGTGCACATACCTTTCTCTTCTGGCGTTCTGTGACTTGGGCTTTTTAGCCTCTCCCCCCCCCCCCAGAATGAAATACTCCTGGGGCTCATTGTTTTAATGTTCCCGTTTCAGTAGCTGGTTCCTGAAAGGAAGGGCCCAAGTATCCCTCTTCAGAAGGTCATTCTTACACGTCTCTCCCTACTTTGTCTTAACAACCTTTCTTGCTACTTTAAGAGTTCACCTCCCCAAAGACTCTAGAATCACTTAGGATCCAAATCAGGTATCAGAGCTCCCAGAACACTTTTGACATCTCTGGCCTCTGGCAATGATGAAACTGCTAAGAGTTCTAAGGATATTTCTGCCTTTTAGTCAAGAAAGAACCTGGTTACATTTCTCTGTGGCCATTTTACCCTCAACTGCCTAGCCATTTCCTACCATCACATCTCCGCCATAACTGCCATTACAGGGGTCAGGGCAATGACTGGTTCAGCTTCTTACAGCTGAACTTGAGGTGTCAGGTGTGGCAATTTGGGGGGGGTACCCCACCAGAAGGCCAATCTGAAAGGACTCAACTGTCAGATGTAGGGAGGAAAGGAAGTTCTTGGCTGGTGTCTGGAAGAGATTTTAAATCCAAATCATAGCCTATTAGAATCTCTTTGTGAACTCACAAGAGCCTCCGTATATAAACTCAACAGATACACTCCCTTCAACTAAAATGGCCAATCAGAGGCATCCATTGAAAATGTAGAATTAGGGGCTGGAGATATGGCTCAGCAGGTAAGAGTACTTGTTATACTCACGAGACAACCCCAGCTCAGATCTCTAGGACCTGTGTAAAACAGCCAGATTTGGCTGCATGCTTGCATGCCTGTAACCCCAGCATTTGTGGGGGTGAAGACTGGAGGATCGCAGTAGCGTGCTGGTTATCAGCCCACTGAGGGTTCAGTGAGAGACCCTCAAGGGAGGGAGGAAGAGAGTGGTAGGGTTGTCTGTCCTCTGAATGTGCATACCTGTACACGCATGTGTGCGTAGGCCACACACATACACACAATACATTCATTCATATACACATAAACAAAGTCATTTCTTTAAAGAAAATGCCAAAATAACTTTGTTTGTTGGTGGTTCTTTTGTCTGTTTGCATTAAAGCAGCTGTCAGTGTGTAGCCCCTGTTGGCCTGGGGTGTGAGGTGTGCAGCTACTTTGTAGACTAGGCTAGTCTCGAATTTATAGCCACCCACCTGCCTCCATCTCCTGAGTGCAGGGATTAAAGCTGTGAGCTACCCGGCTGGCTGCCGATGGTTCTTGTTTGTGAAG
This sequence comes from Rattus norvegicus, assembly GCF_021556685.1. Lineage (NCBI taxonomy): Eukaryota > Metazoa > Chordata > Mammalia > Rodentia > Muridae > Rattus > Rattus norvegicus. Next base: position 23,814,752 of record NC_141551.1, on the reverse strand, counting down.
TGAGCAGAGCAGTGCGTGACTGCATAATTCTTGAGATGATCGAGAGTTAAATCTGCTCGAATGGCTGATCTCACAGCTTTAACCGGGGGAAATCCTCAGCGGTAAACAAAGTCGCTGGTATTTGCACTAATAGTTATGTTGTGAGGGGACTACAAAAACAAAGGGAACTTCTACCTTCCTCCAGCTGACCTATTCAAAGTAGTTAGCAGATCTCAGAACGGCTCGATGCTGTACATAAGTCACCATTAAGATCCCAGAGCATTCTAAAAAACAATTAGCAAAGAGACAAACATCACACCTGGGCTGGTGAAGCAGGAAATCGGTGGCTTGTGACTTTAGTCCCTGCACTCGGGATGGAAGCAGGTGGATACTGAGACTCGGACTCACACCAAATAAAACCTCCAAGGTCACCAAGGATAAAGAGAACAGGAGCAGTTTGCAGCAGTCTGGAAGCCTTTCTCCCTTAGCTGATAACACAGAGAAACTGGATCCCCTTGATGAATACAAGGTCTTTCTCAACAGTTTCATAGGGTATTGTGCCCTGCTGGACATGCCAGAGAAACACAGGCTACAAAACTTAAAAAGTTAGCTGGACAGAGCTACAACTGTGGACACAGAGCCCAAAGTTCTGGACCTCATTCCGGGAGTGCATTCCTTGGTGATCAGGAGCAAGCCATTAACTTTCTGTCAGCTCCGATTTCCCCGTTTTCTTGAGTAGAAAACTCAAGTCCTCTTAGCTGAGTCTGGAGAAGTCAGAACTTTATTTGGGACCCCGATTCTTGGACTGAACCACTAGGTGGCACTATATGAGAAGAAACAAATGAAGCCCCTGATTTCTAAGACTTGATCGGCCTCTGCTTTTCCGGGCGTTGCTTACCAACTCCATCTTTTGTAGCAGCTTATGTAGGAGAATGTCTCAGAAATACTGGTAAGTATAAAAGCAGAGGCTTAGACCTAACACTGACTTCTACCCTGAGCCCATGCGCATTCAATTTCAGGAAATATAACACATCAGTTGAATCCCTAGTGCCTTGATAAGTAGGACATTACCTGAGCATGCTTTCTGGAGAACGTTACTATGTGGCTGGAGGGTCTAAGAGGAGAGTATCTGTGGTCAATGCGGGTTAGCTCCATCAAATTGGCCAGATACCCAGAAAGAACAAATATTAGTGAGTGGATCTGTTCCATGACACCTGGAGTAGAATTTTTCTGCTGCCTTGAACATCAGACCTCCAAGCTGACCTGCCTTGGACTCTTAAGATTTGCCTTAAGAGTCCTCAAGTTTCCCAGGTTTTGCCTTAGAGGGGACATTATACCATCAGCTTCCCTGATTCTGAGGCCTCTGGATGTGGCATAAACCACCTTATAAGCACCTCAGGGTCTCAGGTTGGCAAATGGGTTGAGATGTATCTCAGTTTTCATCAGTTTCTTTAAAAAAAATGACTGGGCACTGGAGGCATAGACCTTTAATCCCAGCACTAGGGAGGCAGAACCAGGAGAATATCTGAGTTGGAGGCCAGCCTGATCTACAGAGCAAGTTCCAGGGTGGCCAGGGCTACACAGAAAACCCTGTCTTGAAAACAAAACAAACAAAACAAATATGTTCTATTTATTTTTAATTTTTTTGCATGAATGTTTTGCCTGCATGTATCTGTTCGCCACACGTGTGCCTGGTGCCTGTGGAGGTCAGAGAGGGCACAAGATCCTTTGGGACTGAGGTACAGGTGGTCGTTAGCTCCCATGTGGTGCTGGGAATAGAACCTGGGTCCTCTTCAAGAGCAGCCAGCATTCTTAACTGGTGAGCCGTTGCTCTAACCCACTATCAGCTTCTGTAGTCACATGATCCAATTCTCCAAGTAAATCCCATATCATAGCAAAATTGACAAAAACTTAGTCAAACTAACTAAAAGGAAGAGTAGGCCCAGATTAATGAAATTTGAGATGGAAGAGGGTATTTTACAATAAATGCTCCTGAAATGCAGAGGATCATTACAGAATATTTTAAAATGTATATTTCTTTTTTATTTTTTTAAATTTTATTTTTTCTTGGATATTTTATGTATTTACATTTCAAATGTTATCCCCTTTCCCCCCTTTCCCATACCCCCTTCCTCCCTCCCCCCTGTTTCTATGAGAATGCTTCCATTTCCACCCACCCACTCCCACCTCACCGCCCTGGCATTCCTCTACACTGGGGAAATGAGCCTTCACAGGACCAAGGGCTTTTCCTCCTACTGATGCCAGACAATGCCATCCTCTGCTACATATGTGACTGAAACCATGGGTCCCTCCATGTGTACTCATTGGTTGGTGGTTTATTTCCTGGGAGCTCTGGGGAGTCTGACTGGTTGATATTGTTGTTCTTCCTATGGGGTTGCAAACCCCTTCAGCTCCTTCAGTCCTTTCTCTAACTCCTCCACTGGGGTCCCCGTGTTCAGTCTGATGGTTGTTAGCTGCAAGCATCCTCATCTGTATCAGTAAGGCTCTGGCAGAGCCTCTCAGGAGACATCCATATCAGGCTCCTGTCAGCAAGCACTTCTTGGCATCAGCAATAGTGACTGGGTTTGGTGGCCACATATGGGCTGGATCCCCAGGTAGGGCAGTCTCTGGATGACCTTTCCTCAGTCTCTGCTCTACTCTTTTTCCCATGCATGTTTCAATATATTTGAAGTTTACAAAAATAGACAAATTTCTAGACACATGTGCCCTAACAAAATTAAAACAGGAAGATATAAATCACACAAACGGATCTATAACAAGCAATGAAGTTAAGGCCATAATAAGGGGTACATAAAACAGTAAGGCCCAGGACAGGGTAGATTTACTGCCTAATTTTACCAATATTTAAAGATGAGCAGCTGGGCATGGTGGCATACGCCTTTGTTCCCAGCACTCAGGAGGCAGAGGCAGGCGGATCTCTGAGTCTGAGGCCAGCCTGGTCTACAGAACAAGTTCAAGAACAGCCAGAAATCACACACTCTGACCAAGTTGACGTTATTCTAGGGATGCAAGGAAGACTTAGCACATAGAAATGAAAATCACGGCCAGACTTCAAATAAGTACAGAAACCACTGACCAGAAAGTGAAGCCAAGACACTGAACTATAGCTTTAGTAGAAGAGATGGTTTCAAAGATGAAGACGAAGGGGCGAGTGAGACAGCTTAGCAAGGAGGGGTAGCTGACACAAGGCTGACAACCTGAATTTGATCCCAGGGACCCACACACGAGAGAAAGAGAAGTGAGTCCTCCTACAAGTTATTCTCTGAAATCCACATTCATGTTGTGTCCCATGTCTAAACAAACAAACAAACAAATAAATATTCAATAAAAAATAAAAGCATTAATTCTAGTTCTCTGTGTATTAACTTCTTTAATCATAAGTTAGGAATAACGGTAATATTTATCTGACAGAGTTGCTGTGATAACTAAGAGCATACTAATAGTGATTATTTTATAATTATAGGATTAACATATGTTGTCAACGTTATTTAATTAGGCACAGGGAAGATACAGAAGAATCCCATTCGTGAATCCTGCTACTCTGTTTTCATTTGCTATACAGAAACGTCTGAAATTGGCTACCTTACGAAGGAAGTTGTTTGCTTGTTTTTATCCTAGCACAACCTCAATCTTGTTATGTAGCTGAAGATGTCCTTGAACTTCTGGTAACCTGCTAAGTGTTTATGCAACGCTGGGTATTGAACCCGGAACTTCATGCATGTCGGACAAACACTTTGCCAACATATGGGAGGTCAGCTACCTGCCCTGTAGTGGATATCAAAACCATGACTTGTCAGCAGCTTGATCTATTAACAATTTAGTTCTTGCTCTTGTCAAGAGGACTGACTTCACTGACTCTAGATAATCAGCTAGGAGTTCCATTTCTTTCCACCGGCTCTGCTATTCTCACGGAGAATTTGGCTCTACTGCTGTCTGCCAGCAGATCACCGGAAGGAGAGTGCAGGTTGGCACAGGTTCTAAATGAAGCTGTGACTTCGATCTGGTTTCTCCCCTCTGAGAGAGATGTTGGATTTTGATTGTCACGCTGGCAGGGGTTGGGAGGTGGAGCCCTTAGAGACAATTAGGTCTATAAAAGAGTTGTTAGGCAAGAAAAGCCACGTAAGGAGATATCCCTGAGACTGACTCCTGCTGTTCCATAGGACTTCCACCCTTGCCCTCACCACAGTGGGTGCCCTTTTCTTCCGCATGCCTTCGGTCAGAATGCAGACCTGTACTATGAGCACATCAAAGGGAAGCTTCGAAACACATAGAGCCTAAGTGTCATACCACACCTCTCTCTCTCTCTCTCTCTCTCTCTCTCTCTCTCTCTCTCTCTCTCTCCATATAAATAACAGGAACCATTTCTCACCTCTTAGGGGCTAGTGAGACAGGTCTATGTGTAGCTCTTTGCCAGGAGCTGGGGCCTCAGTCTAAGACTCATGTTACTCCTCGTGGATACTCTGTAGCTATTGACAAGTTAAGGCTCCCCGGACAGACTTCTGCTGTGCTTGACTAAAGTTACCAGCAAATAAATGTAAGTTGTCCATGATTTTCTTTTAAAAGGCATGCCCAGGTGTTAGATAGGCAGCTCTGTGGGTAAGGCCATCATGCCAGCATGAGGAGCAGAGTTTGGATCACAGCCCCACATAAAAGCTGGATGTAGGTGCCCATACCTGTAACCCTTGTACTGGGAGCTGGGGGAGACAGAAGATTGCCAGAGCCTGCTGGCTGTCAGCCTAGCTCCGAGTTCAGGGAAAGACCCAGCCTCAAGGGAATAAGGTAAAGAGTAATAGAGTAAGACCTGAGGCCTCTGGCCTCCATACCTGCCTCCCCACGTGAGTGTGCAAACACCACCCCTCCTCATGGGTGCAATCCTCATGAATTGCACCGCAGCAATCCTCATGAATTGCATGTGACTCATCTTTTCTCATACTTACTTTCTCTTTAGCTTTCCACCGTGTTGCAAAACTCCAGCCAGACGTCATCTGTGTATGCCCTTGAGCTTCCCAAACTCCCCAACTTGGGGGGGTGGGGGTGGGGGCAGTCAAGACCAGATATCTTTCTTTATGAGTTTAGTTACAGAAAATGGAACAGACAGGAGAGTGAAGCCTATATGTACCCTACACTTGCTCTTAAGGTGCCTGAGGCTGGGAAGGGAATTACCGCTGTGGACCAAGAGGAAACTGACATTGGTCTCAGTATACAGCAAGTGCTCTGGGGTGGGGTAGCAATTCCATTCCAGGGCTGGGTGTCGACTCAATGACAGTGCTTACCTAGCATGTACCAAGTCTTGGGTCCCATCCCCAGCAGTACAGACGACTATGGTGACAACTAAATTAATTAGTCACACGAAATCAAAATAGCTTCTAGAGACGAGCCATGAACACCACAGTGACAGTCACCTCGTGTGTTGAGTTTCCACACAACCAGGTTTTGTTCCTCCCTCCCGCATCTTTCAGTCTCTCCAGATCAATAAAATCAGAGGCTGGGGAGATGGCTTTGTTACATGCTTCTGCATAAGGACGACAGTCTGCGTTCAGATGGCTAGCACCCACAAGAGAGCCGGGCATGGTGGCATATGCTTTGAGTCCCAGTGTTGGGGAGATGGAGAGTGTGGGTCCTGAAGGCTCGGTGTAGAAAAGAAAGTGGCCTTTAGAGTCAGGTGACTCCTCTGCTTCCTGTTGCCTGGGATGATCCTCTCAGTGAGCACCTCACAGTCTCTGTAATCACAAACCACCATTAGCAAAGGGACCTTTCACCCTGAGCTGAGGACACGGGTGCTATCTGATCCATCAGGACTTTGGTTCCCATGTCCATCCATTCTAAAAGGGCTGTATCAGAGCTGCTGGTCTAGAGAGATAAGTACTGTTCATGAGTAATTCAAAGTCCTCTAGGAACTATGGGTAATCCCCACCATTCCTGGTGTCTTCCCTCCTTGCCGAATCTTTCTGCTGCCTAAGGTAGCCAAGGGAGGGTTCAGATTCCAGGAGGGCATTTACCTGAGTGCTAGCTCTCTCCTTATCCTACCTTTTACTGCATCTATGACCCGTACGTGGTTCCCAACGAGATATGTCTCTACCACTGCAATAGTTGTCTGGGGACACTGTGATTTGTTACCATGGGGTAAGGGACATCAGTGGGTTTTATTGGCTGCTTTTCTTGTCACTGAAACAAAACAACCCAACAAAAATGCTTGCCATCATATTTCAGGGACTTTTAGAGAAGGCCATGATGGTTAATATTGATTGCCAGCTTGCCTAGATATGTAGGACCACTTAGAAAGCAAACGTCTGAGTGTGTCTAGGAGGGATTTTGCTTGGTGTTTTGTTACCGTTGTTTGTCTGTTTTAAGACAGGGTTTTTCTGTGTAGCCCTGGGCTGTCATGAAACTCGAGCTGTAGACTAGGCTGGTCTTGAACTCAGGGACAGAAGACGTAGTTCCTCATAGTGGGAAGCCAATGGCAGCAGGAGGATGAGACAGCGAGTCAGGCTGCATCCTCAGTCAGGAACCTATACTCGACTTGCTTTTCCCCTTTTGGGAAGTCTGAGGCTCCTACCCACAGAATGGTTCTGCCTTCATTGAGGGTGAGTGGCTCCCTAACCTGGAAGCTCCCTCCACAGACATGCCCAGAGGCTTGTCTCCCAAATAACTCCAGACCACTGTTAGCCATCCCGACTCTCTCTCTGAAAGTCTCTGGGTACCAGCCTGCAACCCTCGTTTGTGGGACTGAGTCAGGGATGCAGAGTGAGTTCAAGGCAAAATCTGGGCAACTTAGTGAGCTCCTAAAACTTAAACGTTTAAGTTAATAGGTGAGATTCACCCACTAAACTGCAAGGAGTGAGGAGGGGAGGGAGGAGTGGGGAGGAGGATGGTAGGGAATGCCTTATCTATCATGGTTGGATTCAGTGGGGCTGGCACATTGCAGCCCAATGTATTAAGCGCTGAGCATGGCATCGGACTTTGGGTTATAATCTACCCGTGTGCCTTTGGTCATATGACTTGAGCAACTTACTTTTTAGCTCCTTTAACTGTGGCTTCTTTACTATGGCGTGGAGATAAACAAACTCCATGAGTAGAGTTTTGAAGACGATTGAAAGAGACTCCATTGCAAAGAGGCCAGCACGAAGAACCTGCTTGTTATCCCAGCTCTGTAGAACCTTGTGAAGAGCAGCTTTGCTATTGTACAGAGTCGGTGGACCACATGGCCATTGTAAGCCATGGGAAGATGGAAGGTGGCTATGGCTGTGAGGGTGGGGCTGAGATGGGCTGCTCACTGTGTTGGTTTAGCTGCTGTGCTGTGGCCAAATGGGTCATTGCTGCACAGTTTGCCTCGTGGCTATTTTTGACTCATCTCGGAAGATCTCCTTAAGTTAGCAGTAGTGGGGCTGGGGAGATGGTTCAGTCAGGAACGTGTTTGTTGTGCAAATGTGACTTTTTGAGTTTGGATCCCAGTGCCCATGTACAGAGCTGGCTGCAGAGTGCACCTGTACTCCCAGGTCTGGTAAGGCAGAACTAAAAGGATATTTGGGGCTTTCAGTGAGAGGGCCTGTCTCAAAATAGAAAGCAGAGATGGGAGGTGACAGCTCTGGGAGTCAGGTGCTTGCCACGCAACTCTAATGAGCTGACTTTGAATCTCTAGAACTCATACAAAGGTTGGTCACAGTAAGCACTCACTTGTAATCCTGTCAGCGCCCTTACAACAAGAGAGAAGAATCCCTGGAAGCTCAAGAGCCAACTAGATCATGTCTCAGACAGGGTGGAAAGCAAGAACAGACACCTGAGGTTGTCCTCTGATTTCCACACATGTGCTGTGACATGCACGTACTCATACTTACACACATACACGCATTCCTACAGACACAAGCACAACATACAGACAAACATTTTGAAAAGTAACAAAAAAATAAGGTGAAGAAACCATTGAGGAGGACACCCCAGCCTGACCTCTGTCCTCCATGCAAACACATGCATGCACCTATACACGGGTACAAGTGAACATGTGTCACCAAATGATGAGAAATGAAGATTGGCAGAACATTTACCTCACGGGAAGAATTTCTGAAATAGCATTAGGTTGGAACAGAGCCAACTTGGTTACTGGTCTGATCCAGAAGGACCTGCCCTGCATGCCCCTGTCCCTCTTTTTGGTTTATAAGGCTCGGGGTCCTTCAGATATAGCTTCAGGGGATCTGTCTCCAGGATGTCCCCCTCCCACCCTCTGACTTACAGAACAGGGAGGCCCTAAGAGCACAGGACGATCTCTGGCCATGGTTCTCTGACAAGTCTCCACCCTGCAGCCCCCCACCCTTTCCCCCTTTTCTTTCCTGCCAGTGCTGAGTTTATGTTCCCAGTAAAGGCTCTGGCTACCACCCTGCCTCAATTCTCTCTCAGCTCGAAGCTCAGCCCATTTCCAAGGCTGTGCCTGCAGGGTCAAGCATCTCCCAAATTCAGAGGCGGGGGGGGGGGGGGGGGGTTGGCTCTAGTTTAGGCAACGACAATGACTAGAGAAGCCTCATGTTCTGCTTTTATGTTGCCTGCCTGATTTTGTGAGGACAGCCACGCCTATATTCGGCCAGTCCCCTAGCCTGGCCCCTCCCAGGAAACACTCCTTGATCCACTTCCCTTCAAAATATACGCGCCGGGAGCTATAGGTATGGCTCAGTTAGCAGAACACTTGCCTGGCGTATGTAAAGCCCTGGGTTCAATCCCCAACACTTCACAAATCCTGTGTAATGATAAACACCTGTAATCCCAGCACTCGGGTGGAGTCAGGAGCTTAGAAGTTCAAGACCATCCTTACCGTCCTTGGTGATATATTATATGGGTTCAAGGACACATGAGATTCCGTCTTAAAAAAAAAAAAAAAACCCAGTGGTCCCAGCACTTAGGAGGCAGGAAGGGGCAGATCTCTTGAGTTCGAGGCCGGCCTGGTCTACAGAGTTCCAGGACAGCCAGGGCTACACAGGGAGACTCCACAGCAAAACAAGCAAACAAAACAAACAAACAAACAAACAAAATGTACTTGCAGCACAGCTCAAGTCCCCATCATTCAAGTCAGCCTGAGCCAACTTTCTGCTCCAGGGAGGGCCCTGGGGATCTAGCTGCCCAGTCAGCCCTTTTTCTGTCATAAGAGTTGCAGTCGGGGGGTTGGGGATTTAGCTCAGTGGTAGAGCGCTTGCCTAGGAAGCGCAAGGCCCTGGGTTCAATCCCCAGCTCCGAAAAAAAGAACCAAAAAAAAAAAAAAAGAGTTGCAGTTGGCCCCTGGAAACTCCTACTCATCCATGTAACACTGGACACCTTAATGGGGGAGTCCGAGATATTCTCCAGTGCCCCACCACTGGGCACTGATGGGCTTTTTTTTTTGTTTTTTTTTTTTTTCGGAGCTAGGGACCGAACCCAGGGCCTTGTGCTTCCTAGGTAAGCGCTCTACCACTGAGCTAAATCCCCAGCCCCCACCGATGGGCTCTTAGAACTAGGTAAATGCTTAGAGATGGTTCCTACCTTGTTATAAAGGGATATAACAATGGCTATAGATAAATGGCCAAGGTAAGAGATACAGAGACAGGCTTATGGGAAAGCAGGGCACAGAGCCTCCCTGCCCTCTTTGGCTGCCTCTCCCCAAGCATCTCCTGTGCTCTGTATCTGAAAGCTAATGAAGTCTTATCCAGGAGTTTTACCTTCCCAGAGGTCAGTGGGAGGTCCAACTCTCCACTTAAGTAGTGGTGACTGGTGCCATCCTGAGGCCCTCCGGACTCCAGAACTGGAGCATAATCTCAAGTATCATCAGACAGCTATGAATCACTTCACACACTCCACACACTTAGGGAATGCTCAACTTTTCCAAGTTTTGTGACACAAACTAGGAATAAAGGTATTCAAGAGACACACCTGTGTCCCACTTTGGCTATCCGGGTATTGAGACAAAGGTGCCTGGGAAATAGAACTTTCTCGGGAATCTCGTGCCGGGAGAAGGCTGAAGCCCAGTGCCAGTCAGAAGAGGAACTTGTCTCCCTGAAGAGACTTCACACTTCTGATAATGTGTTTGACCATTTCCAAGATAGATGAGCTGAAACAATGGTGGGTCACTGGTGAGCAGTACCATTCCCTTGACCAGGAGTGCTTAGGCACGGGCACCTCTTGTCCTCTGGTTAAACCTAGACTCCATATGAGAATTCAGAAAGTGGACTTGGGAGGGTCACCGGACCCCTTCGTCCCTCTACACAATGTAGCTCTAATGAATGCAGTGGTTTCAATGATACAAGCTCCCATAGACTCACGGATTCCTTGGCAACCAGAGAATGGCACTATTTAAAAGGATTAGGAAGTGTGGCCTTGTTGGAAGAAGTGTATCACTGGGGATGGGCTTTGAGGTTTCAAAAAGTCCATTCCAAGCCCAGAGTCTCTCTCTCCCTGCTGTCTGCAGACCCAGATGTAGAACTCTCTGCTGCTTCTCCAGCACCAAGTTTGCTGCATGCTGCCATGCTCCCCACCATGATGAGAAGGGACTAACCCTTTGAAACTATAAGCCAGCCCCAGTTAAGAGCTTTCATGTTTAAGAGTTGCTGTGGTCGTGGTGATTCTTCAGAGCAACAGAACACTAACTAAGACAATGGATAAACCTCCTTTTCCTGTTTTTGGTTACCGATTTTTTTTTTCTTTTCTTTTTTTTCAGAGCTGGGGACCGAACCCAGGGCCTTGCGCTTGCTAGGCAAGCGCTCTACCGCTGAGCTAAATCCCCAACCCCTTGGTTACCGATTTTTTTTTCTTTTTTTTTTTTTTTTGTCCTTTTTATTTTATTTTATTTTTTTTATTAACTTGAGTATTTCTTATATACATTTCGAGTGTTATTCCCTTTCCCGGTTTCCGGGCAAACATCCCCCTCCCCCCTCCCCTTCCTTATGGGTGTTCCCCTCCCAACCCTCCCCCCATTGCCGCCCTCCCCCCATAGACTAGTTCACTGGGGGTTCAGTCTTAGCAGGACCCAGGGCTTCCCCTTCCACTGGTGCTCTTACTAGGATATTCATTGCTACCTATGGGGTCAGAGTCCAGGGTCAGTCCATGTATAGTCTTTAGGTAGTGGCTTAGTCCCTGGAAGCTCTGGTTGCTTGGCATTGTTGTACTTTTGGGGTCTCGAGCCCCTTCAAGCTCTTCCAGTTCTTTCTCTGATTCCTTCAACGGGGGACCTATTCTCAGTTCAGTGGTTTGCTGCTGGCATACGCCTCTGTGTTTGCTGTATTCTGGCTGTGTCTCTCAGGAGCGATCTACATCCGGCTCCTGTCGGTCTGCACTTCTTTGCTTCATCCATCTTGTCTAATTGGGTGGCTGTATATGTATGGGCCACATGTGGGGCAGGCTCTGAATGGGTGTTCCTTCAGTCTCTGTTTTAATCTTTGCCTCTCCCTTCCCTGCCAAGGGTATTCTTTTTCCTCATTTAAAGAAGGAGTGAAGCATTCACATTTTGATCATCCGTCTTGAGTTTCGTTTGTTCTAGGGATCTAGGGTAATTCAAGCATTTGGGCTAATAGCCACTTATCAATGAGTGCATACCATGTATGTCTTTCTGTGATTGGGTTAGCTCACTCAGGATGATATTTTCCAGTTCCAACCATTTGCCTACGAATTTCATAAACTCGTTGTTTTTGATAGCTGAGTAATATTCCATTGTGTAGATGTACCACATTTTCTGTATCCATTCCTCTGTTGAAGGGCATCTGGGTTCTTTCCATTTTCTGGCTATTATAAATAAGGCTGCGATGAACATAGTGGAGCACGTGTCTCTTTTATATGTTGAGGCATCTTTTGGGTATATGCCCAAGAGAGGTATAGCTGGATCCTCAGGCAGTTCAATGTCCAATTTTCTGAGGAACCTCCAGACTGATTTCCAGAATGGTTTTACCAGTCTGCAATCCCACCAACAATGGAGGAGTGTTCCTCTTTCTCCACATCCTCGCCAGCATCTGCTGTCACCTGAGTTTTTGATCTTAGCCAATCGCACTGGTGTGAGGTGAAATCTCAGGGTTGTTTTGATTTGCATTTCCCTTATGACTAAAGATGTTGAACATTTCTTTAGGTGTTTCTCAGCCATTCGGCATTCCTCAGCTGTGAATTCTTTGTTTAGCTCTGAACCCCATTTTTTAATAGGGTTATTTGTTTCCCTGCGGTCTAACTTCTTGAGTTCTTTGTATATTTTGGAAATAAGGCCTCTATCTGTTGTAGGATTGGTAAAGATCTTTTCCCAATCTGTTGGTTGCCGTTTTGTCCTAACCACAGTGTCCTTTGCCTTACAGAAGCTTTGCAGTTTTATGAGATCCCATTTGTCGATTCTTGATCTTAGAGCATAAGCCATTGGTGTTTTGTTCAGGAAATTTTTTCCAGTGCCCATGTGTTCCAGATGCTTCCCTAGTTTTTCTTCTATTAGTTTGAGTGTGTCTGGTTTGATGTGGAGGTCCTTGATCCACTTGGACTTAAGCTTTGTACAGGGTGATAAGGATGGATCGATCTGCATTCTTCTACATGTTGCCCTCCAGTTGAACCAGCACCATTTGCTGAAAATGCTATCTTTTTTCCATTGGATGGTTTTGGCTCCTTTGTCAAAAATCAAGTGACCATAGGTGTGTGGGTTCATTTCTGGGTCTTCAATTCTATTCCATTGGTCTATCTGTCTGTCTCTGTACCAATACCATGCAGTTTTTATCACTATTGCTCTGTAATACTGCTTGAGTTCAGGGATAGTGATTCCCCCTGAAGTCCTTTTATTGTTGAGGATAGCTTTAGCTATCCTGGGTTTTTTGTTATTCCAGATGAATTTGCAAATTGTTCTGTCTAACTCTTTGAAGAATTGGATTGGTATTTTGATGGGGATTGCATTGAATCTGTAGATTGCTTTTGGTAAAATGGCCATTTTTACCATATTAATCCTGCCAATCCATGAGCATGGGAGATCTTTCCATCTTCTGAGGTCTTCTTCAATTTCTTTCCTCAGTGTCTTGAAGTTCTTATTGTACAGATCTTTTACTTGCTTGGTTAAAGTCACACCGAGGTACTTTATATTATTTGGGTCTATTATGAAGGGTGTTGTTTCCCTAATTTCTTTCTCGGCTTGTTTCTCTTTTGTATAGAGGAAGGCAACTGATTTATTTGAGTTAATTTTATACCCAGCCACTTTGCTGAAGTTGTTTATCAGCTTTAGTAGTTCTCTCGTGGAACTTTTGGGATCACTTAAATATACTATCATGTCATCTGCAAATAGTGATATTTTGACCTCTTCTTTTCCGATCTGTATCCCTTTGATCTCCTTTTGTTGTCTGATTGCTCTGGCTAGAACTTCAAGAACTATATTGAATAAGTAGGGAGAGAGTGGGCAGCCTTGTCTAGTCCCTGATTTTAGTGGGATTGCTTCAAGTTTCTCTCCATTTAGTTTAATGTTAGCAACTGGTTTGCTGTATATGGCTTTTACTATGTTTAGGTATGGGCCTTGAATTCCTATTCTTTCCAGGACTTTTATCATGAAGGGGTGTTGAATTTTGTCAAATGCTTTCTCAGCATCTAATGAAATGATCATGTGGTTCTGTTCTTTCAGTTTGTTTATATAATGGATCACGTTGATGGTTTTCCGTATATTAAACCATCCCTGCATGCCTGGGATGAAGCCTACTTGATCATGGTGGATGATTGTTTTGATGTGCTCTTGAATTCGGGTTGCCAGAATTTTATTGAGTATTTTTGCGTCGATATTCATAAGGGAAATTGGTCTGAAGTTCTCTTTCTTTGTTGTGTCTTTGTGTGGTTTAGGTATAAGAGTAATTGTGGCTTCATAGAAGGAATTCGGTAGGGCTCCATCTGTTTCAATTTTGTGGAATAGTTTGGATAATATTGGTATGAGGTCTTCTATGAAGGTTTGATAGAATTCTGCACTAAACCCGTCTGGACCTGGGCTCTTTTTGGTTGGGAGACCTTTAATGACTGCTTCTATTTCCTTAGGAGTTATGGGGTTGTTTAACTGGTTTATCTGTTCCTGATTTAACTTCGATACCTGGTATCTGTCTAGGAAATTGTCCATTTCCTGAAGATTTTCGAATTTTGTTGAATATAGGTTTTTATAGTAAGATCTGATGATTTTTTGAATTTCCTCCGAATCTGTAGTTATGTCTCCCTTTTCATTTCTGATTTTGTTAATTTGGACACACTCTCTGTGTCCTCTCGTTAGTCTGGCTAAGGGTTTATCTATCTTGTTGATTTTCTCAAAGAACCAACTTTTGGTTCTGTTGATTCTTTCTATGGTCCTTTTCGTTTCTACTTGGTTGATTTCAGCTCTGAGTTTGATTATTTCCTGCCTTCTACTCCTCCTGGGTGTATTTGCTTCTTTTTGTTCTAGAGCTTTTAGGTGTGCTGTCAAGCTGCTGACATATGCTCTTTCCTGTTTCTTTCTGCAGGCACTCAGCGCTATGAGTTTTCCTCTTAGCACAGCTTTCATTGTGTCCCATAAGTTTGAGTATGTTGTATCTTCATTTTCATTAAATTCTAAAAAGTTTTTAATTTCTTTCTTTATTTCTTCCTTGACCAGGTTATCATTGAGTAGAGCATTGTTCAATTTCCACGTATATGTGGGCATTCTTCCCTTATTGTTATTGAAGACCAGTTTTAGGCCGTGGTGGTCCGATAGCACGCATGGGATTATTTCTATCTTTCTGTACCTGTTGAGGCCCGTTTTTTGACCAATTATATGGTCAATTTTGGAGAAAGTACCATGAGGAGCTGAGAAGAAGGTATATCCTTTTGCTTTAGGATAGAATGTTCTATAAATATCCGTTAAGTCCATTTGGCTCATGACTTCTCTTAGTCTGTCTACATCACTGTTTAATTTCTGTTTCCATGATCTGTCCATTGATGAGAGTGGGGTGTTGAAATCTCCCACTATTATTGTGTGAGGTGCAATGTGTGTTTTGAGCTTTAGTAAGGTTTCTTTTACATATGTAGGTGCCCTTGTATTTGGGGCATAGATATTTAGGATTGAGAGTTCATCTTGGTTGATTTTTCCTTTGATGAATATGAAGTGTCCTTCCTTATCTTTTTTGATGACTTTTAGTTGGAAATTGATTTTATTTGATATTAGAATGGCTACTCCAGCTTGCTTCTTCTGACCATTTGCTTGGAAAGTTGTTTTCCAGCCTTTCACTCTGAGGTAGTGTCTGTCTTTGTCTCTGAGGTGTGTTTCCTGTAGGCAGCAGAATGCAGGGTCCTCGTTGCGTATCCAGTTTGTTAATCTATGTCTTTTTATTGGGGAGTTGAGGCCATTGATATTGAGAGATATTAAGGAATAGTGATTATTGCTTCCCGTTATATTCATATTTGATGTGAGGTTATGTTTGTGTGCTTTCATTCTCTTTGTTTTGTTGCCAAGACGATTAGTTTCTTGCTTCTTCTAGGGTATAGCTTGCCTCCTTATGTTGGGCTTTACCATTTATTATCCTTTGTAGTGCTGGATTTGTAGAAAGATATTGTGTAAATTTGGTTTTGTCATGGAATATCTTGGTTTCTCCATCAATGTTAATTGAGAGTTTTGCTGGATACAGTAATCTGGGCTGGCATTTGTGTTCTCTTAGGGTCTGTATAACATCAGTCCAGGATCTTCTGGCCTTCATAGTTTCTGACGAGAAGTCTGGTGTGATTCTGATAGGTCTCCCTTCATATGTTACTTGACCTTTTTCCCTTACTGCTTTTAATATTCTTTCTTTATTTTGTGCGTTTGGTGTTTTGACAATTATGTGACGGGAGGTGTTTCTTTTCTGGTCCAATCTATTTGGAGTTCTGTAGGCTTCCTGTATGTCTATGGGTATCTCTTTTTTTAGGTTAGGGAAGTTTTCTTCTATGATTTTGTTGAAGATATTTACTGGTCCTTTGAGCTGGGAGTCTTCACTCTCTTCTATACCTATTATCCTTAGGTTTGATCTTCTCATTGAGTCCTGGATTTCCTGTATGTTTTGGACCAGTAGCTTTTTCCGCTTTACATTATCTTTGACAGTTGAGTCAATGATTTCTATGGAATCTTCTGCTCCTGAGATTCTCTCTTCCATCTCTTGTATTCTGTTGGTGAAGCTTGTATCTACAGCTCCTTGTCTCTTCTTTTGGTTTTCTATATCCAGGGTTGTTTCCATGTGTTCTTTCTTGATTGCTTCTATTTCCATTTTTAATTCCTTCAACTGTTTGATTGTGTTTTCCTGGAATTCTTTCAGGGATTTTTGCGATTCCTCTCTGTAGGCTTTTACTTGTTTATTAATGTTTTCCTGTGCTTCCCTAAGTGTGTTCAGGTCTTTCCTGAAGTCCTCCAGCATCATGATCAAATATGATTTTGAAACTAGATCTTGCTTTTCTGGTGTGTTTGGATATTCCATGTTTGTTTTGGTGGGAGAATTGGGCTCCGATGATGGCATGTAGTCTTGGTTTCTGTTGCTTGGGTTCCTGCGCTTGCCTCTCGCCATCAGATTATCTCTAGTGTTACTTTGTTCTGCTATTTCTGACAGTGGCTAGACTGTCCTATAAGCCTGTGTGTCAGGAGTGCTGTAGACCTGTTTTCCTCTCTTTCAGTCAGTTATGGGGACAGAGTGTTCTGCTTTCGGGCGTGTAGTTTTTCCTCTCTACAGGTCTTCAGCTGTTCCTGTGGGCCTGTGTCTTGAGTTCACCAGGCAGCTTTCTTGCAGCAGAAAATTTGGTCTTACCTGTGGTCCCGAGGCTCAGGTTTGCTCGTGGGGTGCTGTCCAGGGGCTCTCTGCAGCGGCAGCAACCAGGAAGACCTGTGCCGCCCCTTCCGGGAGCTTCAGTGCACCAGGGTTCCAGATGGTCTTTGGCTTTTTCCTCTGGCGTCCGAGATGTGTGTGCAGGGAGCAGTCTCTTCTGGTTTCCCAGGCTTGTCTGCCTCTCTGAAGGTTTAGCTCTCCCTCCCACGGGATTTGGGTGCAGAGAACTGTTTATCAGGTCTGTTTCCTTCAGGGTCCGGCGGTGTCTGTGGCAGGGGTCCTGCCGCTCCTGGGCCCTCCCCCACGGGAGCCCAGAGGCCTTATACAGTTTCCTCTTGGGCCAGGGATGTGGGCAGGGGTGAGCAGTGTTGGTGGTCTCTTCCGCTCTGCAGCCTCAGGAGTGCCCACCTGACCAGGCGGTTGGGTCTCTCTCTCACCGTGTCTGGGAGCAGAGAGCTGCTGCGGGCCGGGATCCGCGGGTGTGGGACTTGGTTACCGATTTTTAAAAACGTGTTTTATTGACGATGGGTGGCTTAGCCTAGCTAGCGTGGGCGGCCAGGACCCACCCAGGTTCTGACCTTATAACTCCAATATCTCTACCGTGTCTCAGCCCTAGCCAGTACTCAGATGCTTCCTCAACCTTGGAACCTCTACCACTCTTCGAAGACACCGAACTGTCTGGACAGTCAGCTGGTTGTCACCCAGGGCTTGGCAAGTGATAAGCAGAGCTTTTTAGGACACAGACTCTGAGGCCTCTAGGGAGTGATTATCACAGCTCAGACTGAAGAGCAGACAGTTTCCAGGCTGCTGGCTGGGGCTGCAGGAGGACCTGTGGGAGTGGATATTCCTGAGACAGAGGACAAAGTCCCGTCATAAATTACATATGCCCACAGTGCTTAGCTACTTCCGCTTGGAGCCCTTCCTGTCCTTTCTCTCCCACACTGCCAGGAGCTCTGAACCTGTCTCCCTACTTGGATCTTTCAGGGTGCCCTGGGTGGAGTCAATAGGGTCGCTATACTCTGATCCTGATAAGGTAAGAGAACCCTGGAATACGTGCAAAGAGGGGTTCCAGGCAGGAAGTTGATCTGGAGGTACAGACCTGGGAAACAGGATGGGGCAGGTTTGTGGAGCGGAGGGCTGGAGGTGCCCCTTGAGACTTAGGAAACCCAAAACCTCAGTCCGGCACTTGTAGGGCAGTTGATTCGGGCAGCGGGCTTTCTCCTGGAGGTGAAAAGGGCTATTAAGTCCAATGCTACTGGAGGGTCGGCACCACTCAAGGAAGTAGCCGTCTGCTGCTTCTCCTCTAACCCTGCTGAAAGGCCTCCCATGAAATCCAAGGGACTGAGGACAGCCTAGGTACCATGCTGAGCCCATGTTGTACCAAACCAAGAGACTCACTGTATTCTCAAAACACTACAGTGATATGGTCTCCACTTTACAGGCAGGAGACTGAGGTCTGGGGCTGGGGTGCCTCCGGAACAAGTGCAGCTCATTCTTGATTTCCACCTAGGCTCATCCACTTCATCTATGGAGGCAGGTTACTGTGTTTAGTCCTGGGCATTGGTTTGAGGCAAAACCGTCACTCATTGTCCTCAGAGCCTTTTCGGGATTCGAGTGTGGGTGTAGGAAGAAGAGATGGCAAAGGAGAGAGATACCCGGCTATAGGCACCCCGGGTGAGGGCACCCCGGCTGTGGGCACCCCGGCTGAGGGCACCCCGGCTGTAGGCACCCCGGCTGAGGGCACCCCGGCTGTGGGCACCGGGCTGTGGGCTTGATGTGTAATACTCCACTCATGGGGGCGGAAAATGGTCAGTAGGGACCCGAAGTCAGTAGGGACCTGCTGAGGTTTGGTAGCTGGTAGTGTGAGGGCCCCCGCCCTAAGTCTCCTAAGGTGGGTATGCCTGTTTCCTCTTACTAGGCCTCTACTCAGAATCGACTTTATATCTGTGGGTGTCAACTTTGTTCTGATTCATAAGACCCCTGAACTCTGTTTAGGATTGCAGCTTAAAAAAAAAAAAAAAAAAGAAAGAAAACCTTGAGGGTCATGCTATGCAGTGAGCACTTCATCGAAGGAGCCATTTTCCCAGCCCTCCCTTGTGCTTGAGCCTCGGTAAAAGCTCATTCAGTCGGTATTGCTTGCCTTTTACGATTTCTACCTCCAGCTCAGGGTCAATTGGCAGCAGGTATGCTAATGTATGCCAGTCTTTTCTCCCACACACCAGTTCCTTTTCTGAGCCCCCAGAACTGTCTCTAGCTCTCAGAACAGAGCTGGAACTCAACCAGGAACCTTGATAAAGCTTTCTGGTAATATCCCACTGACTTAGGCTGAGTCCAGAAGGAATCAACTAAGAGTTCCAGGTTCTGTGACCCAGAACAAAGAACTAAACTATTAATAAAGAAAGAAATATTGAAGCTCTTGAACTAAAATATTCCATAACAACCTCATGGATAATTCTAGAAATAGAGACCATTTGCTAAGAAAGACAAAGACTCTTTCACACAAACACCTGCTTTATTGAAAGAGGAAACAAAATAGTGTCTTTATTAGCTCATATGTATACCAATAATAAAATAGCATTAAAGAAAAACGAGGAAGCAAGATGAGGAGAAAAGCAAGGTAGTGCAACTGGGAAAAGAGATACACACATGCACATGTACACACACACACACACAGAGAGAGAGAGAGAGAGAGAGAGAGAGAGAGAGAATTATCATGCAAGTGGAAAGAAAATTATACCATAATGAATTTCATAACAAAAACAGCTGGAGGTGTGAATAGTTGATAGGCTGTTTGGCTAGCATGACATAAGCCCTGGGTTCAGTCTTCCTCGGCACATAAACTGGCTGGCTGTGGTGATGCATGCCTGTAACCCCAGCACTTGTCAGAGGGAAGATCAGAGGTTCAAGGTTATTGTTGGATACAGAGTGAGACTGAGGACAACCTAGGATACATGAGACCCTGTCTCAGAATAGATAGATAGGTGGACAGATGGCTAGAGGGATGGATAGATAGATGGGTGGGTGGATAGATAGATAGATAGATAGATAGATAGATATAGATAGATTATAGATAGATATATGGTTAGATAAATAGATTATAGACAGATAGACATAGATAGATAGATAGATAGATAGATAGCTGATAGATAGATGGATAGATTATAGATAGATATATGGTTAGATAAATAGATTATAGACAGACAAAGATAGATAGATAGATAGATAGCTGATAGATAGATGGATAGATTATAGATAGATATATGGTTAGATAAATAGATTATAGACAGACAAAGATAGATAGATAGATAGATAGATAGATAGATAGATAGATAGCTGATAGATAGATGGATAGATTATAGATAGATATATGGTTAGATAAATAGATTATAGACAGACAAAGATAGATAGATAGATAGATAGATAGATAGATAGCTGATAGATAGATGGATAGATTATAGATAGATATATGGTTAGATAAATAGATTATAGACAGACAAAGATAGATAGATAGATAGATAGCTGATAGATAGATGGATAGATTATAGATAGATATATGGTTAGATAAATAGATTATAGACAGACATAGATAGATAGATAGATAGATAGATAGATAGATAGATAGACAGATAGATAGGTAGATAGATAGAGGAAGGAAAGAAAAGGAAAGCAGGAAGACAGGAAGGAAGGCAGGAAGAAAATAAGCTTGCTCTTGTATGGGAGAAACATAACAGCTTTTGACTTCTTGGGCTCTGGCAGGCCCTTTCTCTAATACTGACCACCCAGAGTGACCTTCTCTGGGCTTGCTTTGGGACCACTGGCTAAGCTGGGTTGGTGCTGAATTCAGGTTAGTCTGGCCTAAATCCCATCGCCTGCTGGCACGTGCTGATGTGCCCTCCCAGCCCCTGTGCTGGGTTGTGGCTCCTGCATCAACCTTTCGTTTCCTTGGGTGGTGACTCCCATGTCCTGGATCCTGGCCCTGGGGCCACATGGGGAATAAGCAATCTTTGCTGACCTAGGATGACTTCTGTGACTTATTCATGTCTTTTTTTTTTTTTTTTCGGAGCTGAGGACCGAACCCAGGGCCTTGCGCTTGCTAGGCAAGTGCTCTACCACTGAGCTAAATCCCCAACCCCGACTTATTCATGTCTTACACAGCTGCAGATGTCTTTTCTGCCCAGAGAACACACATATCTCTTCAGTAGGCAAAACTTTGATATCCTTGGGGCTGGCATTTCACAAACCAGGGTCAATGCTGGATTTCCTTTTGGGAACTTAATCTCCTCATCTCTGAGGCAAGAGGTCTTTAAGAGAAGCACAGGTTTTATGACTTTCATGAGAGTATCTGGACCAAGGTCCTCACATGTTCTAGCACAAGCCCTCACATGTAGCCCTCTTCTTCCTTCATCCCCATTTCATGAGTGACTTTTGGTATTTTTACTCCTACTGCCCCATGCTCAAGTTCAGTGACAGTGGGAAAGGCACCAGTGTGGTAATTCTGTGGAAGCTTTTGAGAGACCAAAGTTTATTCTCTAGTCCCTTGAGGATGGTTACTCTATTATGGCTCTTCAGATTGGCTGGGATACTGGCCCACCGTGTTCAATTCCATTTTTTTCAGAGTAAGGGAGTGTAGTCTAGAAAAAAGGCTTCACATTCCCCAAAAGGAGAGACTTTCAAACAATTTTCCCTTCAGGATAAGTATCTATCTATCTACCATCCATCCATCCATCTATCTATCTATCTATCTTTCTTTCTTTCTTTCTTTCTTCCTCTTCTTCCTCTTCCTCTTCCTCTTCCTCTTCCTCTTCCTCTTCCTCTTCCTCTTCCTCTTCTTCTTCTTCTTCTTCTTCTTCTTCTTCTTCTTCTTCTTCTTCTTCTTCTTCTATTGACCATTTGCCCATTTGCTCACCCACACCTCCATCTATCTATACATATATCTACATATCCACTAATGTATTCACTAATATGATCTCTTTCTCTCCTCAATCTATTTATTTAGAAAGCATGATGTAAGCTGCTTCTCTGAGTGCTGCACAGTGAGCTCTCAAGTCTCACACAGTGTGGGAGAGCCACACACGAGGCCATAGTAAAACAGGACCAAGTGCTAAGGTAGAAATGTAATGAGACTAGGTATTTGTGTATATGTACATGAGTGTGTGTTTACATGCATGAAGTGTATGTTCCAAACCCAGATTAAATTCAGAGACACAAAGATAAGAGAGCGCATGTCGTATTTCAAGACCTGAAGTTCAAGGTATCCTGTGTGTAGGGGTGGGCTATGAGATAGAGTATAAAGTATGAAACATAAAAAATAAGAAAGTAGACAGGTTGTAATGCTGAAGAGTCTTAAACATGGGGCATTCATATCTATGAGTCTATGGGGACATTCTTATTCAAATCACCACATTCTAATCACTGTCCCCATAGACTTATAGTCATACCATACTGAATTCAGCCCAACTTCAAAAGTCTTTATAGCTTACAACAGTCTTAATGTTCTTTAAAAGCCCAAAGTTCAAAGT